>NC_071511.1:122431643-122734674 GCF_027887155.1 Malaclemys terrapin pileata
GGGCTGGTGATAGAGATGTTGGAAACCTGCAGAGTCATAACATATTGTATCCTTAGTGTTGAGTTTGGAAAGTCACATCCCAGTTACACCCAAAGTAAGTTTTACTCTGTGGAAGCTTATTTTTTAAAAAAAAGCAGAAAACATCATGGGCCAACTTCCTCTCTGATGTAACTAATGCCATGGGCGTCAGTGAAGTTTCACCAGCCCCACCAATTTGAAGATAGTCCTCTAAACCTTGGAACCTCAGCAGAGAGGAAGGAAGGGAAAGTAAGATAAAGGGTTCTTCAAATGTTTTTCTGCCATAGGAAGAAGTTAAAGAAGAAATGTAGTTCACTCCAGAAATCCACAACAGAAATTAAATAACTATAAAATAGTAAGTCATTAGTCATGCGATAGCCTACAGTTATCGGTATTTGCTAGATGAGGCATAGGTATAAGTTAAGGTAATAATCTTTAACAACCCTCAAGGCCTGTAAAACAATAGTTTAGTTAAACTAATTAAGGCATAAGGCCCCAAAAGCCGTAAATATAAGTAGCTAACCAAGAGTTACCTTGGATCATAAGATATTACAAAACAGAATGCTGTAATAATTAAAATGTTGACACAAACACAAGATGCTAATTTATACCAGCTTCGGATATTTTAAGTTAGGGACATCAGCAGATGTCTGACCACAAGAATACCATGGTAACTGATTCACACCGTGGCAAGGCACCTCCTTCGCCTTGCAGCCCTTAGCATTTCTCCCTCTGGCAGTGAGGGCCTGGAGTAAATCAGCCCTACTTTGGAGGGTTTTGGTTACTCATTCTGGCTTATTTTTCAGTATTTCCGAAGTGGGCCTCAGGGTAGGCTCAAGTAGTATTCCTCAGCCAGAAAAAGGAAACAAACTCATGACACAAAAAGAGAGTACCTTTCCCTGCCCTCTCTCTGGGATGTTGCCTTATTATGCCACCTTCTGGGTGTCAGCCCTTCCCCAGACTGCAGTTAGCTTGGTTGCATCTCCTACAGGCTGGCGTGCAACTTTCCACCCAGGAGAAGAAGCCTTTTCTCCCAGCTGCTACTAACCCTACTGCAACTTCTCTCTCCTTCCTCTCTCTCTCTCTCACCAGAGAGAGTGGGGTGGATTAAATGCCACAGGCAGCCCTTAACTGGACTCAGGTGTCTCTAGTTAACCTGAGGTAACTTCTTTTCAGCTCATAGGGAAGAGGACCTTTACCTTTCTAGGGCTGATATCTCTGCCTTTCCTCACACTCTCATCCCTGTCAGGTCTGATTTTGTCACAACATATATTCTAATAAGCTAAAAGTAAAAGAATTAATAGCTTATGGGAAAAGGGCACCCCAACATTAGTGGGGTGAGGAACTACAACTAAGGAAAAGGGGCTAGACACCCCTACTGAATATGCATTAGGCATAGTGACATTAGTATAACACATTATAAAAGCTGTAAACCAGCCTGAGTGCCTGGGGAAATGCCAGGATGATGACCACTGGGGAGGATGATAATAGTTAGGGGGGAGAAGAAGAAGATAATCACAAACACTTCAGGTTGTTTTGCAAGGGATGGTGTAAGTGTGGGGATGCTCAGCTCATTCTGTTTTATCTCTACCTTTCTGAGCTACAGTGTTTGTAAATGTACTAAGTGTGTTAATAAAACTATTATAAATATAGTGTAATTTCATAGAATCAAAGACTTGTAGGACTGGAAGGGACCTCGAGAGGTCATCAGGTCCAGTCCCCTGCACTCATGGCAAGACTAAGTATTATCTAGACATCCCTGACAGGTGTTTGTCCAACCTGCTCTTAAAAATCTCCAATGATGGAGATTTCACAACCTCCCTGGGCAATTTATTCCAGTGCTTAACCACCCTGACAATTAGGAAGTTTTCCCTAATGTCCAACCTAAACCACCCTTGCTGCAATTTAAGCCCATTGCTTTTTGTCCTATCCTCAGCGGTTAGGAAGAACAATTTTTCTCCCTCTTCCTTGTAACAACCTTTTATGTACTTGAAAACTGTTCTCATGTCCCCTCTCAGTCTACTCTTCTCTAGACTAAACAAACTCAGTTTTTTCAATCTTCCCTCATAGGTCATGTTTTTTAGACCTTTAATCAATGTTGTTGCTCTTCTCTGGTCTTTTTCCAGTTTGTCCACATCTTTCCTGAAATCTGGTACCCAGAACTGGACACAATACTCCAGTTGTTCTTATTTAATGTCATCCTATTTACTTCAGACCATTTCTCCAGTTTGTCCAGACCATTTTGAAATTTAATCCTGTCCTCCAAAGCACTTGCACCCCCTCCCAGCTTGGTATCGTCTGCAAACTTTATAAGAATACTCTCTACGCCATTATCTACATAATTGATGAAGATATTGAACGGAACGGACCCAGAATTGATCACTGCGGATCCCCATTCAATATGCCTTTCCAGCTTGATGGTGAACCATTGATAACGACTCTCTGGGAATGGTTTTCCAACCAGTTATGCACCCACTGTATAGTAACTCCATTTAGGATATATTTACCTAGTTTGTTTATGAGAAGGTCATTCAAGACAGTATCAAAAGACTTACTAAAGTCAAGATATACCACATCTATCGCTTCCTCCATATCCATTTGTTACCCTGTCAAAGTAAAAAAAGTGGAGATGAGTATGAGTGTTGCAACCATGCACACCACACCAGGGCTACAAACTGAACAGTAATTCTCATAATATTGGGCCTGATCTTGGGACAAGAACCTACTAAATTTCAGAGTGCTAACTGGGAAAACTAAATCATAATACAATCAATATTCAAGCAACAGTGCTAAAGCATTGCTTTATGTTTTCATCCCTGGATTCTCTATTTTTCCTTCCCATTTTACCTATCCCTCCTTTGACCATGTCTGATATTGCATTATTAATGTAATAACATACAGCCTGGGCACCCGACCAGGGCCGCCCAGAGGATTCAGGGGGCCTGGGGTCTTCGGCGGCAGGGGGCCTCCGCCACCAAATTGCCGCCGAAGACCTGGCACTTCGGAGGCGGGTCCCAGGGCGGAAGGACCCCCCGCCACAGGTCTTCAGGGCACTTTGGCGGCGGGTCCCGGGGTGGAAGGACCCCCCACCACGGGTCTTCAGGTCACTTTGGCGGCGGGTCCCGGGGCGGAAGGACCCCCCGCCGCTGAACTGCCGCCGAAAACCCGGAGCGGAAGAAGCTCCGGGGGCCCGGGGCCCGCTAGAGTTTTCCGGGGCCCCTGGAGCGAGTGAAGGACCCTGCTCCAGGGGCCCCGAAAAACTCTCGTGGGGGCCCCTGCGGGGCCTGGGGCCTGAGGCAAATTGCCCCACTTGCCCCCCCACCCTCTGGGCGGCCCTGCACCCCACTGGAATCATCTGTACTCTTTTACAAGCAGACAGTGACAGTGGCAAGAAATATCTTCTTCAACCTTTAACTACTCAGTGACTGTTCCTCTGAGACAAGGATGCAGCCACAATATTCAGACTTCTATCTGGAGCTGACTATGTAGGCAATGCAGAACCTGCCACTCAGACAATATTCAGGATCCTGCCTTTTAATCAAGAAAGACTGATGAGAGCACATCACTCCAGTGCTCCACATGCACCATTGGCACTCCTTCAGCTCCTAATCTAATACGAGGCCCTGGTCCTACCAAGGCCATTAATGGTTTGAGAGTTGACCACCAACTCAGAGTCCTCCTCTCCATCCAAGACCCATTGAAACAGCTATGCTCAATATGGATGCTGTGGATGATGGAGCCCTGGCTGAAGCTTTCACAAGCTGGGGCAGAGTGTTCTCAGCAGATGTCCCCAGTTATGGAAGTCATTGCAAAGAGAGATTAAAATGTGCCCAAGCCTTAGTATATTCAGAACATAATCCTCTAACGGAGGATCACTGCCTTCCCACACCTGACCAGCGGTATGTCTTTGACTTTACTTCATGTGAGACATTCAGTAATTCAAAGCAAGTTTATTAAAACAACCTTAACTAGCAAACTTTAGCTAAAGCATTGAAGATCTGCATTAAAAGGGCACAAAGTATTTTTCCTAATTTTAAAAGGCTTTCTTACTCAGTTACCCATGATAACTCTTGAATAGTTAACTCTGAAATCTGATTGCTCAGTGTAATTGCTTCTCTCTTTCTCTCTCTCTCTCTCTCACACACACACACACACACACACACACCTCTATTGTACTTGCAAATGTGTTCTTTATTATTGAGTTGCTTATTGCTGGGCTGTCACACTGGTTTGTTATTGCACAGTTGCTCATACGTGCGGGGCTCTGTCCAGTGGTTTATTATTGCAGAGCTGTTTGTGAATGCTAAGTAGCCGACAGAAAAAGGTATTGAAGAATTTGTTTTGGGAGAAGTTAAAGACTTACATGGATTCTTAAAATAGCTATAAAAATAAGTATACATCATGTGCAGAACCACCCAGTGCTAATAGTGCCCCTTTCAAACTGATTTAATCACAGCACACTGCCCTCCTTTATATGAGCTGATGCCCTCAATTGTATCGATAATTGCTTGGTCTCTGTTTCCAGTCCATCACTTCCCACCTGGTCTCTTTCTTCCTAATATTTCATTATGATATTTCAAATGCTTGTATCGGTTTGTTGTTTTCTTTGTCTTGTTGTAACTCCCTATTCTTAGCATGTATTAGCTACACCAAGTCTTGCTCTTCCATTCACACAGTGTGTGTGGCGAGGGGGCGGTCTAACCTATCGGATGGGGGCCATGCAAATTAATTATATATGAGTCAGCTTTAAACATTGGAAATACCGTGTTATCCGGCAAAAGGCACAACTGAGATGCTGGAGACATTAAGAAGACAGGTTTAGCTATTATAGCATTTGATATTTACGTCCATGCTGTTAAACAAACACTTATGAAGCCATACACTAAACAGGGTCCATCAGTAAAGTAAATGAGCTCTGCCTCCTGTTGGCACAGCCTGCCCTTCCTCAGCACAACAGGATATCTTGAACCTGCAGTTACAAGTTTAAAGACTCCTGTAAGACTGCCAGATCGTTACTGTCAAACCAATTATTATCATGAAGCGTTGTGCAATTAAGCTGGCCCAGGATGTATTTTCCACCCTGTGCAATGCTATGAATTTAGTCTCCAAATCAACAGGGCACTTAAACATGCATATAGCTTTAAGCACATGAATGGTCCCCATTATTGCCAAGGCAAATCCGCAAGTGCTTGAAATTATAGATACACATAAGTCCCTTGCTAAATCAGGACCTTAGTAGGCAAGTACTGGTCCTCTGATTATTTAATTATTTTAAGTCCCCATGGTAATGTTTTTGTTCCCTGGTTTTCTGTTCCCCATCAGACCACAGGAGATGACATTCTCCTGGTGCAGATTTCTAATCTGTGAAACTGGGGACAAATATTTATTTTTGATTACTTTAATTTATGCTGTGAAGCAAACTTCTTTATTGGCTGACGCTACAAACCCTTCAGCCAATTACTTTAATTATGGACATTAACAAAGAAGGAGCCGGAGAGTGGATCCTTCACAGGTCCTGGGGAAGTAACGCATCCCACAGCAACACAGGGCTGGCAACCCTCAGATGACAATAAATTCACCCAGCATGATTCATCCCTACAGGACATTTGAAATTCGTAACACGTGGAGCGAGGTGGGGCCCTGGGGTGCCTTGATGTTGATAAGTGGATGCTGCATGTTATCACAGGTTTCAGAGGCTGAGCTTGAGAATTAGACGAATTAATGAGAATCTGCATCATTCTGAAATGAAACGTTTGAATAATAACTAAGTTTCCAGCCTTTTGGCTTTCTGAGATGGCGACGTATGAGAGGGCTGGCCTTTTGGGAAAGGCTGAGCTTGTTGTGTCCTTGGTAAGAACAGAGATTTTTCAAGGAGAGACATTTAAAAGTAGCTAGAGATGGGTCAAGCCACAAAATCCAAACCCAGGTCAGAATGTCCCCAAATTTGGGAGTGTTTGGGTCTGGAGTTTGGTGCTGCCTACTATAGAAAGAAGGAGCCAGTCACAAAGCTTGGATCTGAGCTTCCTCAAAGTTTTGGGTACTCAGACCCACACCTGTTTGTAAAAATAATCTGTTTTATGGGCAAGATGCTGAAGTCCTTATTAAGGATGAAAACAAAAGCTGCTTTGTCCCAAAGTGTTTGGTAAAGATTCTGTTTTTTCTCCCCATTGCTGGCTGGAAAGCAGGTACACACAATGTCACACCTTAGCCATCACTCTTAGCCATCAAAGAAAAAAGATTGAGCTGCCGCCGAAGAGGAACAGAGGGAGTGAAGGCAGGGCTGGCTCCAGGGTTTTTGCCGCCCCAAGCGGCGCAAAAAAAAAAAAAGCAAAAAAGCCGCGATTGCGATTTGTGGCGGCAACTCGGCAGGAGGTCTTTCACTCCGAGCGGGAGGGACTGTCCGCCGAATAGCTGGACGTGCCGCCCCTCTCCGGAGTGGCCGCCCCAAGCACCTGCTTGGCGAGCTGGTGCCTGGAGCCGGCCCTGAGTGAAGGACCCGCCACCGAATTGCCGCCGAAGACCCGGACGTGCTGCTCCAACAACGGACAGACTGCCACCCCTTTCTATTGGCCGCCCCAGGCACCTGCTTCCTTCGCTGGCGCCTGGAGCCGGCCCTGATGGGTGTCATATATGCATTTAGCCAAATTATGCATATAAGCAATATGCACTTACACTGAACGGGAGCACATGAGCACCACTCGGGAAAAATTTGGAACAAGGTGGTGACACAAGAGGACTCTGCACTTAAGTGGAGTAGACTCTAAGAATGTTCACTTCCATGGATCCTTTTTTCCAAGGATCACAAATCACTTTAGAAACCATAAGTTTAACCTCACAACAACCCCATGATAATAATAATACTTAGCTGTTGTATAGTGATTTTTAGCTTTCGTTCTTAAAGCATTTAATAAGGCAAGATAAGTATCACTGTTCCCATTTTACAGATGAAGAAACTGAGGCACAAATAGGTTACATGATGTGCCCAAAGTCACACAGGAAGTTTGTGGCAGAGTCCGGAACAGAATCCCAGTGTCCTGATTCCCGCTGTGTTGTGTGTGTGAACCACAAGATTATAGTGCATGACAGAGCAATATAACTACTGCAGACCTGAAGGCACATAAGATGATGTTGTTAAACACAATTCAGTTTGATTTCCACAGACCGTATCATACCACTGTGGTTTCTTTTCTAAAGCATGAACAAATAACATTCCGAAGGCCGCAGACATTGATCTTTCGTGTACTGTTCTGGGTCATGAAGCTTCTCTTTGTATACCATTCGCCCAAACAGATTTTGTCTGACATTATTATAGAGTTTGAGGCTATGTATAGCAAAGGTTTATCTGGCTAGCCTCTACTTGCAGAAGCATGATCTCTGTTTGAAAAAAGGAGAAAGGGTGGGGGCTGCAGGAACATAGAGAAAAAGAAAAACAAATGATACTGAGAACTTCTGTCTTTCAACCCACACGACAGGAAAGCTGGAGACCAGTAAACACCTGACAAGGACCAAAGAACAGCAACTAAAAAGGATTAAAAAACAGACAGAAAAAGTTGTTAGCAAGCAGACAGCTATGAATAAGGAGTATTATAGTATTCTGTGAATACTTAGAAGCATCATAGATATTGATAAATGACATGGGCATTTTCCAGGTTTTGTTCTGTTTTTTTCTAATGGTAGAAAGATTATAATTTACTCAAATGTAAAGAAAAAAAGAATTTACTCAGGATTGGCGCATCTGATTTTTTAAGAGTTTTCTGACAGTAGCCATGAGCTAGTGTTTTCTGTGGCTCTGCACATCGTGGGCCAAATCTGTAGTTCTTTTGCAAAAAAAAAACCGTCAAGGCAAATTTTACTTGTTTGGGATCTCTGCACCAATGGTGTAATCAGTACCTTATGAGGGCTGCTGCATTGACAGCATGATCAAAGTCCACATTAGAAGAACCACATACGCTTTAATAATCAAAATGCAAACATGACCTATAACTTATATATCCATTTATAAAGCCTTAGAGATGATCACGAGAGCCTTAGAGATGAAAGGCACAGTGAAAAAATAAGTTACTGTTAAAAATAATGACAGGTTTCAGAGTAGCAGCCGTGTTAGTCTGTATCCGCAAGAAGAACAGGAGTACTTGTGGCACCTTAGAGACTAACAAATTTATTAGAGCATAAGCTTTCGTGGACTACAGCCCACTTCTTCGGATGCATACAGAGTGGAATAAATATTGAGGAGATATATATACACACATACAGAGAGCATGAACAGGTGGGAGTTGTCTTACTAACTCTGAGAGGCCAATTAAGAGGGGAAAAAAAAACTTTTGAAGTGATAATCAAGATAGCCCAGTACAGACAGTTTGATAAGAAGTGTGAGAATACTTACAAGGGGAGATAGAGTCAATGTTTGTAATGGCTCAGCCATTCCCAGTCCTTATTCAATCCTTTACAAATACACTTCTTATCAAATGTCTGTACTGGGCTATCTTGATTGATTGTGAATCAACAAAGGATTGAATAAGGACTGGGAATGGCTGAGCCATTACAAACATTGAATCTATCTCCCCTTGTAAGTATTCTCACACTTCTTATCAAACTGTCTGTACTGGAACAACAAGGAGTCTGGTGGCACCTTAAAGACTAACAGATTTATTTGGGCATAAGCTTTTGTGAGTAAAAACCTCACTTCTTCGGATGCATCCGAAGAAGTGAGGTTTTTACTCACGAAAGCTTATGCCCAAATAAATCTGTTAGTCTTTAAGGTGCCACCAGACTCCTTGTTGTTTTTGTAGATACAGACTAACACGGCTACCCCCTGATACTTGTCTGTACTGGGCTATCTTGATTATCACTTCAAAAGTTTTTTTTCTTTCTCTTACTTAATTGGCCTCTCAGAGTTGGTAAGACAACTCCCACCTGTTTATGCTCTCTGTATGTGTGTATATATATCTCCTCAATATTTATTCCACTCTGTATGCATCCGAAGAAGTGGGCTGTAGTCCACGAAAGCTTATGCTCTAATAAATTTGTTAGTCTCTAAGGTGCCACAAGTACTCCTGTTCTTTTTGTTAAAAATAATAATTCTTATACAGCAACAGAAGCTGAACATTATGGAACATGTACAAAACAAAGGGGGAAGGGCAAACATTTTATATACAATTTTAATATGGGGGAATGATGCAAAGTGTCCTTAACTGGTATTAGTAATTTACACGCTTGTCATAATAGACTCTTCTTATTGTAAACTTGACTATTTTTCATGGATTTGAGTCAGCTTTCTAGCTCATTACTAAAGATGATCGCAAGCCATAAAGTTTAGATTTTTCCAGGGTGAATATTTCCAGTGTTTGGATCCAGTATTTGGTATCGCCTACTACAGAGCTATGACCCAGCCACTGAATTTACTTGTAATCAAATTATATTTCTGGTCTCTATTTCATATCATTCATGTTATTAAATATGACCTAAAACTACCCACCTGACAAACCTTCCCTATGCTGAATAAGAAAAGTTTTTGTCAATATGTTCATGGTGATTGGAGAGAAGGTACCCACGCTAAGTAAAAAAAATACATTGCTAACCTACTGTTAAATAAAACATTTATCTGTTCCTCTTACACTGGCAACATGTTAAATCTGTAGCCAGATCTTCTTGGCTATAGTTATGTCAAATATCATCAGCTAAGCAGAGCTGAACCTCATTTGTTTTTGGATGGCAGATCCTTGAAGAAGTCCCAGCTGCTGCTGGAGGTCGTGTGTGCCATTTCAGTAGGTGGCGCTCTTTTTCTGGATGGGCCATATAAGCTGAGCTGCCCTTTCAGCCGCAGAATGAGGAACATTTGTGGGGGAAGCTTGCAATGCCAGGATCCCACTAGACCTGTCCTGAGGTTAAACAGCTCACCACATTCTTCTGGGCTGTCCTGCAAAGGCTGAATTGATTTGAAATGTCAGAAGAAAAATACGTTCTAGACAAAGAAGCTTATGCATCCCATATAGGAATTACCTCTTAGCAAGCACTGACTCACCTTCGTGATGTACAGGGTGAATTCTTCATTGCCTGTTCTTGATCTGCTGTTGCAGTCGGGCATTGATTATCATGCCAATTCCATGATGCTTGGAATCAGTCTTATGACTGATGACAAACAGCACAGAGCACATTGTCTGGCAGCACCATCCAAACAGAACCTCCTCCACAATGCTGATCAGAGCGGTGTCTCCTGTATTGTTCATAGATCTGGTATTTAGGGTTCAGGCAAACCTCCCAACTCAAGCTGGAGAAGAATAGGTGAATGGATTTGACGTGTCTTGAGACCTGAGGTTGTTATCATATGGTCTAAGGAAGGCAGCATAGCCTAGGAGAGAGTTTAGCACACTAGCACTCAGGGGACCTGGGTTCTCTGACAAGCTTTCTCACCAACTTGCTGCATGAGCTTGGGCATCGTGTCAAAATCTGTCTGCTTCCCCCAATATAACAGGGACAATGGCATTTTGAGATCTATAGATGAAAGGTGCTGTGTAAGTGCTATTGTTATTAGTGAACAAGTATGCACAACATAGGATGAATCTTCGTGTTCTGCTGCTTTAAGGGTGTGCAGTGCCAGCTTCCTTGTAATTAAAAATGCGGTAAATAAGGGGTTAGTTCAGGTAGTCTCACGTGCTGTGTCCCTGCATCGCTGCTAGGTACAATGTTGAGTACAGAGGCTTGGAAGGTTTCGTTTTTTTGTAGCATCTGATACTTCCTGAAAACAGCATTTTAAAAAAAAGATATTTTAAAACTTTTATATGACTCTTTTATTCTGGGGCCAGCTTTTTGTGTGCGTGTGATAACACCATAACTTAGTTTCCACAGATGCCTGAGTCTACATTTTATTTATGTTTAACTAGCAGTGCAGATAAAAAGCCTTTTCTACAAGAAGGGCTGTCCCTTTTGTGATCTCGCCTCACAAATCATCTGTGGCACAGTCCAACGACATTTATTTTATGCTAACCCTGTCTCATAATTTAACTAAGTCCATTTATCTTTTAAGCAATAAAATATAGACAGCAGCTTAAAGAGCACCACATTTTCATACTTTCAAATAGACTTCTATTGCAATTGAGGTCCCTCTGTGTGATACCTGGGATTTTGGATAATGGAATTTCACTCCTACCAAGAATAAAAGAAAATCACTAAGACCGAAATTTATCCCTATGTAGAGGTCAATTCCCCACTTAAGGGGGTAAATTTCATTGTTAAGAGATTTTGTTTTATTCTTTGTGGGAGTGAAATTCAGTTATTTCAGCACAGGGCCTATGCATCACTTAAGGCCTCAAAATAGGTCTTAAGTGGTGTATTAGCTTTGTGCTGGCCCTCTGCACAGGAGTGAATTTCACCCTAACAGAGCTGGGTAAATACTGCGAAAAAAACCCCAACTATTTGCAAATGAGAATTCATTTCAACACCTTTTGCAGCTCTTTGTATACATTTTCCATTATCAATTGTACAGCCTGAGTGATTTTTTTTTGTTTTCAGGAATATTCATGGAAAGTGAAAGTCTTAAAATCACTCGGATGTGCAAGTATTTTCATGAGATCTTGAAATCTCTTGAACTTCCCTCTTGTTTGTTAAAGGTTCAATTGTCCTACTGTAAACTGCCTACAATGGCACGTAGCCGATCTGCAACTGCCAGCAGCAAATATCTCCAATAGCCAATGATGGGACACTAGCGGGGGAGGGCTCTGAGTTACTACAGAGAATTCTTTCCCAGGTATCTGGCTGGTGGGTCTTGCCCACGTGCTCAGGGTCTAAGTGATCACCATATTTGTGTTCTCAGGAAGGAATTTTCCTCTAGGTCAGATTAGCAGAGACCCTAAGGGTTTTTCGTCTTCCTCTGCAATATGGGGAATGGGGCACTTACAGGTTTCAACTAATATAATTGATGGATTCTCTGTAACTTGAAGTCTTTAAATCATGATTTGAGAACTTCAGTAATTCAGCCAGAGGTTTATGGATCTATTCCAGGCGTGGGTGGGTGAGGTTCACAGTTGCCAACTTTCACGTGGTAAATAAGCATCCTGGCTTTCACAATAAGCCAAAAACCAAGCGAATACCATTTTAAAACAAGCTAGTCCTTAAGAACCCCAGCACTCTATGTGACTAGATCCCCCCAGCGTGCAGTCTGGGACTGTGGTGGGCCCGCTGTGCACCCCTGACTCTCTCCCCTCCTTGCCCCCCTTACCCCTGCTTTCCGGGAGCCGATCGAAAAAAAGAAGCAACAAGCTACAACAAGCTACAAGCCAAAAACTAGCCAACAAGCAACTCACAAGCCAATTAAGCCAAAAACAAACCCAATTTCTGCATTTTTTTCATGGGTTTGGCATGTCTGGTGAGGTTCTGTGGTGTGCAATGTGCAGGAGGTCAGACTAGATGATCATGAAGGTCCCTTCTGGCCTTAAAGTCTATGCATCTTTCCACTAAGGGAACTAAAAAAATACCATGTAAATTAGATAACCAATCATGCTTTAGAAGCTGCGAATAGTCAGACATGGCCGAGTTGAACAGAACACGAAAAAGGGCTAAATAACAAATAAATTATTCAACACCAATAGTTCACCCAACTCAGTTAGTAGTTATTTGCATTTATTTGTAGCATCTTTCCTCCTATGATCTCAAAATGCATTAATTAATTAAGCTTTAAATCCATCCTCCTATCCTTACGAGGAGGGGAAGTAGAGAGAGAGAAGATATGTGAAGTCTGCTGGAGCAGGTCAGTGGATGCTCAGATATTTAGAAGCAAACTCAATAGGTTAAGTGGAAGAGGAGGAGACAAGAATGGTGATAGCAGCTAGTCCATTATCACAATAGAGCATTCCATATAGAGGAGGCAACACCCAAGTTGTGTTGCTATCCTCTTATTATTAACTCCTTTTTACTGCAAATATTTGTACAGTGGGAGACACCGATCTCTCTAAGACAAAACCAAGAAGCGTGAGCTTATGGTGAGGAATAAAGTGTCCAGTTACCATGTGAGATGCAGACACAGATAGGGAATCTGCTGACAAACTCTCATGTCCTGTCTTGTGTGCTGAGTGGTGAGGGAGGTTAGCAGTCTCCTGCCCAAATATATATTGGGTGATAATATTTTATACCTCTGGAATGTATTGTTTAATAAGGGAGTGCCATTAAGCTAGGGTTTTGCAAGCCTGTACATGGCAGATGAGGCTGAATGCCCCAGGAAAAGCAGGTGCAGCAATGGCAGAAGTCAGCAAGAAAAATTCAAGCCTTTCAGCAAACCAGGTAAACTGCTGCATATGAATAGAAATAAGAAGAAAATCGGTTAGATTATAGAGTGGTTTCACATGATCACCCAAAGCAGCTAAAACAATGATAGAAAGTGACCAAGTTTAGGTATAACTGTGCACCCTGCACCCAAATTTGAGCTCATTTGCCCCAGTGTAAATCTTCCCTTGCTCCACAATCAGTGGAGTTAAATCAGATTTAAGCCATTATAACTGAGACCAGAATCTGGCTTTACTCTAACGTAATTGAGGTCTGGTCTACGCTACAGACCTATATCGGTATAACTACGTGGCTCAGTGACACTAGGATTTTTGCCGCCCCAAGCAAAAACAATTTTGGCCGCCCCCCCCATTTTTTAATTACCCCACCCCCGGCCCCGCCTCAACTCCGCCCCTTCCCCAAATCCCCAGCTGTGCCTCCTCCCCCCAGACTCTCAAGCCTAGGAGGGAGGGAGGGAGGGGGAGAAGCGGCGCCCGCGCCGCGGCCACTCGGAGTCTTCCCCTCCCTCCCAGGCTCTCAAGCCTGGGAGGGAGGGAGAGATCCTGAGCGGCCATGGCGCGTGAAACAGCTGATTCGCGCACAGCTGCTCCCCCTCCCTCCCAGGTTTGAGAGCCTGGGAGGGAGGGTGAGTAGCGGCGCACAAATCAGCTGTTCACGGTGTGTGAGCGGCAGCAGCAGCGGAGGTGAGCTAGGGCGGCCGGGGCACATTTTTAGGGGCAGCAGGGGCGGCATTCTGGTGCCGGCCATGCTGCCCCAAGCACCAGCTTCTTTTGCTGGTGCCTAGAGCCGGCCCTGCTCAGTGACATCGTTATACTGACCTAACTCCCCGTGTAGAGCTTCTCCCGCCGATATAGGTACCACCTCTCGCACCGGTGGATTAACTGTGCCGACAGGAGAGCTCTCTCCCGTCGGCTTAGAGCGTCTCCATTAAAGTGCTACAGCAGTGCAGCTGTGTCGATGCAGCATTTTAAGTGTTGACTTGCCCTGAGATGAGAATCTGTCCCCCGCTACTTAAAACCCTTATTGAATCTTCACATAAAGACTTGCATGAAAATGACTTTGGTTTGTAATATGAAACATCTGCTGGAATAAGAAGCAGCTTTAGGGTGAAATCACCCACAGTGATGCATTTCACCTGTAGACTTCATGTGACCAGCCGTGGAATCCCTATAGAAAATGATTCAATGTGACACAACAGCCCCTGTAACACAGTCAGGATTTCTCACTTCCTTATCTGTTCTGGGTGGAGTAGTGAACCCCACCCTAAAAGAGAATGAATGTTTTAGCACATAACAGGAAATACCCACTCACGGGAGAAAGAGAGAGTCTAACGAAGGATACCTCTACACTTAAAATGCTATAGCGACACAGCTGCAGTGCTGTAGCACTTCTGTGTAGACACTACCAAGACAGAGGGGAGGGGTTTTTCCGTCAGCGTAGGTAATCCACCTCCCCTCAAATGGTAATTAGGTCGATGGGGGATTTCTCCCATTAACTAGCACTATCTACACCAGGGGTTATGCTGGCATAGCTCTGTCTCTCTGGCGTGTGAATTTCACACCCCTGAGAGACGTTTTAGCCCATGAAAGCTTATGCCCAAATAAATGTGTTAGTCTCTAAGGTGCCACAAGGACTCCTCATTGTTTTAGCTATGCCAATGTAAGTTCCCAGTGTAGACCAGTTCTAAATTAACAGGTGGCTGACTAGGCTAAGATGGAAGGTCTCTGGGACAAAAATCTCACAGTACTCTTTTGTCCATTATCTTCCAAGGTCCAGTCATAAGAATTGCCGAAAGTGGGTCCTGAGGGCCCGCAGGACTTCTCAGGAGGCATGCAGCACATTGCAGGATTGGGTCCCGAGAAATCTGAGCCACTGACCATTTTGAGACCCGGATCCCAAACAACATGGCATACTGGGTGTCTGCAACAAAACAGGCCACCTCAAATGCGACGGTGGTGGTGCTTAGGAAAAATGAAATCTTTTCTTCTGCGGAGGATCCAGAGCCTTGAGAGTGAATTCTGTGGTGACTCCAGAGCAAAATCAGAGGCCTTGGCTAGCCCATCATTGTTAGAGTCCCTTCAGCTTTTCAACAGCCTTCCTAAAACTTTACATATTGTATCTTTCAACATCAAGCAAAATAGGTTTAGGAAATCATACCATGCCAATGCCCAGTCAAGCCACCTTATACAACACAGATAATGCGAGAGCGCACGTGCACACACACACACACACACACACACACACACACACACACAGTGTATCACCTTGTCTCAGTACAAGTTCTCTAGACTTTAAACTTCAATAGACAAAATCAGTCTGAGGCCAAAATCTGGGATTGTGGTGGTAGGGGAGAAAAAGGTCCTGATTCTCCACTTTATTATACCAGGTTTACTTCAGTAGAATCACAGCGGCATATACCTGGTGGAGTGGACTAGAGAATAAAGCCCAAAATCTGTACACCTACTAAATCTCTGTATGTTTTTAAATTTTCTTTATTTCTTTGCCACTCCTAGAAAAGAATGAAAATATGGTATAATGTAGCTTTCTGCCATCATCCTCCCCTTCTTATTGAAAACAATCCTGAGAAAAATGCTCAGTATGAACAAAATTTAGACCTGGAAACTCGACAGAGTTGCATCCGCTATGCCAGATCTAAGTCTAGCCCAGTGCCCTGTTTCATTTGAGAAAACTAATATGCAGGTGTTGTGTGTAGAACCAGAATTTGGCCTGAAAAAATTAGCTAGTAAAGGTGGTCTAAAAAGGTACGTATATTTCACCATTTTTAAATGAAATTAAAATTTTTCATTTTTTTTTTAAATTTTCTGTGAAAGTTTTCAGTTTTGGATGAAAACATTTTAAATGAAATTTTGAAAAAAATAAGGATTTTGAATTTTTTTTAATTAAAGAAATGAAAAAATTTGTTTCACTGCAGTGTGAAAACACCACTTACTCTCACTTTCTTACTTTTTTTCCCACTGGCAAAATATGAGGGGGAGGTAAAAAAGTCAGAGAAAGTAGATTTTTCTTTACAAAATGAAAAAAACTTACCCAAAATGAAAGGTGTTTTTAAAATTTTTGTTCCCAAAGACATTTTACAATGAAAGAAAGTGTGACGGAAAGTTTTTAACCAGCTAGAAATTTTGTTCCTTCGTTTGGTATCATATCCTGTTAATACTGGAGAGAATTACTTTGATTCTAAATCTGTCTTTTTGTCCCTTCTTCTGACTGACATAAATTCTCAGTCATAGGACCAAAGCCGCTCATTGGAAGTTGGCTTTTCTGTTACCTAATAATACATATCACAGACCCTGCCAAATCCATGCTATCTTGCTTGGGTGACCTTCCCTGATGACCGTCCTTATTTTCTTTCCAGGGAGCACTCAGCTCCTTAGCACTTGTGGATGTCAAACATTTATAGTAATAGAGCAAGGGAATCTGAGAAAAATCTGTCTGGCATGGCGGTTATTTATTTTCTAAAATGACTGGCATGCTACACAGTGAGGCACAGCTGAGACCTGTGTTAAGAAAATAGACTCAAGTTTCAGTCACCACTTGCTTTCTACCAGGAATTCAAAAACAGCAGGTACCTTATGTAGAAGTATTAGAAAGGATCATTGCAGGGTGAAAATAGGGCAGGAGTTTAAATGAAAGAGATGCCGTATGTTCTGTGCATTAGCCATATTATCTCTGAGAAGATGGGATTGGAGTTTTTCCATGATAGGGCCCATAATTCTGAAGTTTATTTTTTCATTTGAAAATATGTTTTTTTTAAATCTCCCTTGGATCTCAGTTACTGTACTTTCCAGGAGGATTATTTGTTTCTGTGTTAAGTTAAAACACCCACATGATCCAGGAAAAGGTATTTCCTAGGTGTCCTGCAAAGCCATGTGAGACCTGCTCAGTAAGGGGCCCGTTCTGTACACCCCTACCCTGGTGCTGTGGGCCCAGCCTGCAGCGGAACTGGTGTGGTTTTGCTGTGCAGGGGTAAGTTTAGGAGAGGCAGTGCATGGGGGTGAGCACTGTATCAAGTATGGTGCTTCAGAGGCTCCCTTTGCTCTATTGCCTGTGGTGGGGACAAGGAGAGGCTGGGAGCGGGATGGAGATGATGGATCTGCCATAATACAGATCCACTTACCATTGGCCCTCCTCTGAAGGCTACCTTGGCTCTAAAGCTGGAATGGTAGGTATGGAGCAGCTATTACTTATTTTGCACTTTAAAAATGCCTTATAGGGAGAATCCGCCTCCCTTGCCCCTGTGGATTTTCCCGAGTCTAGTCAACTTACCAAGACCAGAAATGGGGTATAGGCTTTGTCCCTTATTTGGTGTGTAGAGTCTTGCACAGGCCCTTTTCACTGGGGTGAATTTCATTCTCAATGCACAAGTACCTCAAAGAGTTAATCTTGGATTAAAGATGTTGGGTGCAATTTTCAAATGTGCCTAAATGATTGAATGTCAGTGGGACCTGCGCTTCTAAAATCTTTTGAAAACCCTTCAATTCTAGAAAAGAATCCATGTTATTAATGGAGAAGGGGAGTTTAAAAAAATAATTCTCCGTGATACCCTCCACTTAATGTCATGATTCCATGTAAAAAGACAACTCCTCTCCTCCCGTGCATCTCCCATCCTGCCAACGAGAATCCCCGTCAGAACGCAGGAGGTGCATAGCCACTGAATGAGTGTATTTAGGTTTGGCACAAATTTTCCATTGAGGGTGTCCCACCAATGTGGATTTTTATTGTTTTCTGATGGTGCTATAACCCTGGACATTTCTTTAAATCTCGAACACTCAGTATCTTATTTTCCAGGGAACCATTCTAAGAGATGCACCTTCTCAGGCTGCTGTCCAGTTCATCTTGTTGGGATTGGCCTATCCATTGCATAGTCTCCGTAATGATTTTTTTAACGACTGTAAGACTTGCAGCATGTGGCTAGGTAGACAGCAGAGCTGGTGAATTGTTTGTTACCAATATTTGCTGTGAATTTTGGCCCTTTTGCAGCTAGTGAACCATTGACAAACTGATCCCGATTTGCTTCAGTCTTGTTAGTTACTTGTAAGTGCTCGTTGTGGAAGCAGAGAAAGAACTGACAGGAAGGGGATTTGTATGAACAATTTTTCAGACTGCAGGTTCTTTGCAAACTGTTCACTTTGAGTGTTCTCCATTCACTATTTTTATTTGTGTTGTGCAGGTTGGTTGCCTAAGTCACATGGTATTGATTCTGACCACCGACTGGATGACTGAAACATTTTAAACCAGAGAGTCACTTTATGGCACAAATTTTTGAACTAATAACATCTTGAGCTAAAATTTGTGACACTTTTGGGATTCACAAGTATTTTCGCAAATTACCAGAAATTGTCTAAACGCTAATGAAAAAGGAATTATATGACCCCCTTGAGCCAGACATGTACTTTCATTCATGGAAACATTTCTGGATCCATTTTTTCACTCTTTGACCAATTCCACTAGGTAGCTTTTGACCGTCACGTGTAACTAACAGCATCAGACCAATGTCTTAAATATAAGTGACTGATAAAAGTCACTTATATCTGGGGGGGAGGAATATCTCAGTGGTTTGAGCATTGGCCTGCTAAACTTAGGGTTGTGAGTTCAATCCTTGAGGGGGGCCAATTAGGGATCTGGGGCAAAATCAGTACTTGGTCCTGCTAGTGAAGGCAGGGGGCTGGACTTGACTTGACTTGACTTGACTTGACTTAATGACCTTTCAGGGTCCCTTGCAGCTCTATGAGATAGGTATATCTCCATATATTATAAGTCATATGCATTCAACGCATGTTGCAGGGGGCTCATTTAACACAGAGACAAGGCAAGGGCAGCTACTTATCACTCAAGCCCTGCATTGAAGAGAAGGAAAGTTAATCTCAACCTTTACCCACAGCACTTCATTACAGAGACCCAGCAATCAGATTCATTTGCTTCACTGCTGCATCCCCAGGCAGCTTCTGTGATTCACTGGGCTGCAATGGCAGATTTCTAATCACCACACTCTCAGTGGAAGATTGGAACATTGGAACATCATTAGGAATGTCCGAGGTCATGAGGAAAATACTGTTTGCCCCACATGCTTAGTTCACTAAGTAGTTCAGAAATAATTAACACTTGAAACTATATGCCACACTAGGCAAGGATGGCACTGGTGATGACTTCTGGCTCTGACAGTCAAATCCCAGCATGCAACCTGACACCTGTCAGCATAAATGTGCCAGCAGTGGTACAGAGAACAAAGGGTACCAAACAAGGCACAGGTGTATTTTGTCTCCATCACAAAAGCTCATATTATCAGAGCCAGTCCTATAGCTATGAGACACTGTACAGCACTTCAGCAGCCAAAGCATCTTTCCCCAGCCAAGGAATAACTACAGATACATTGTCTATTATTATTATGTATTATATATTTGTATTGCACTAGTACCAATGGTCTCCTACCAGGGTATGTAGCTGTATTATTATTTATTTGTATTGCAGTGGCAATTAGGAGCCCCAATCATGGACCAGGAGCCCATTGTGCTAGGTGCTGTACAAACACAACCCAAAAAAAGAAGGTCCCAGCCCCAAGGATCTTACATTCTATAAGAAATGAACATAGAAAGCAGATCGGCAGCATCCCCACTCTTGAAGGTTGAAGTCGTGGAGTACTTTAGCAGCCCACAGCTTCACTGGGTGAACAGTGTTATAAATAAATAGAGATACCCTATCTCCTAGAACTGGAAGGGACCTTGAAAGGTCATTGAATCCAGCCCCCTGCCTTTACTAGCAGGACCAAGTACTGATTTTTGCCCCAGATCTCTAAGTGGCCCCCTCAAGGATTGGGCTCACAACCCTGGGTTTAACAGGCCAATGCTCAAACCACTGGGCTATCCCTCCCCTCTTGTATCCTAGCCCTGTTTGTGGGGATGTTCCCCTCCAGGTACCCCAAAGGCAATGGCTAGTCACCTACAGACTTCCTTTCATGCCTTGAGTTACTCACGATGAATTTCTCAAGTGATGCATAAGATGTGGACTCCAGCCACTGAGTCAACGAGTGAATAGGTGAGTGAGGTCTGATTGGTTAAGCTGCTGCCATGGCTTGAATGTGCAAAGCAGAGGTACTTTAAAAAGAACAGGAGTACTTGTGGCACCTTAGAGACTAACAAATGTATTAGAGCATAAGCTTTCGTGGACTACAGCCCACTTCTTCGGATGTACTTTAGGAGCTGCAGTTGCTAACAGAGATAGGTGTGGTCTTCTTCTCCTTTTGTTAACAGTCTTTGTGTGGACATGCAATGTTATAACCAAAATCAAGTCTGAATCACTGACCACAAACCCCATGGAAACATGTCAATAGGAACAGAATTGCCTGAACATTTTTCTGCAAGCATTACATCTTCATCATGTGATAAACATCTCTCTTTCAAGTTGAGGACGACAATAATATTTGGCTCCCAGGCACATTTCCAGCATATGAATGTACCATGTTTTCTTTAAGTTATGAGAAGAGAGCCAACAGCACACTGTGACCAGACCAGTTAGTTCAGTTTAAGTGATTTATCTTTGAGCACCCATTGTGTAAGGAGAAAAAGGATATAGGCATGCCATGGCAAAGTATGGAAGCCCGTTTACAGATGTGAGTTTACCGTATGTGTCGATCACATCCTTTTCAGTGCAGGCTGTAAATTGCTATAGCTCCATTGACTCTCGCTACATCTGTACTCACAACAGATGCAGTGTGACACACTTGTTTTAT
Organism: Malaclemys terrapin pileata; assembly: GCF_027887155.1. Classification (NCBI taxonomy): domain Eukaryota; kingdom Metazoa; phylum Chordata; order Testudines; family Emydidae; genus Malaclemys; species Malaclemys terrapin. The sequence goes on from NC_071511.1 coordinate 122,452,681, forward strand.
TAACATAAGAACGGCCAGACTGGGTCAGACCAAAGGTCCATATAGCCCAGTATCCTGTCTTCCGACAGTGGCCAATGCCAGGTGCCCCAGAGGGAATGAACAGAACAGGTAATCATCAAGTGATCCACCCCCTGTCGCTCATTCCCAGCTTCTGGCAAACAGAGGCTAGAGACACCATTCCTGCCCATCCTGGCTAATAGCCATTGATGGATCTATCCTCCATGAATGTATCTAGTTCTTTTTTGAACCCTGTTATAGTCTTGGCCTTCACAACATCCTCTGGCAAGGAGTTCCACAGGTTGACTGTGCATTGTGTGAAGATTTCCTGTGCGTTGTGTGAATTATTCTAATTCAGTGGTAGGCTTCGTACTGCTTATGTGCTCATTGATTTATATTTCCAATAGATTCATGCATCTGACGTAGGGCCAGATTACAGGCCCTGCCCCAGCTGCTTCACTACTGCTCCAGTGACCTAAAACATCCAAGCCAGTGTATCCTGCCACCCCTGTGTAGGGGAGCCCTCACGAAGCCTAGGGCTGCCATAGTGGCTTCTGTGTCACATCCCTGCCAACCCCAAGCTCTGAGTTCACACACATACCCCATAGTCCTCAGATGCTAGAATGGGTCTTTGGCTTCTGCTGCAATCGGGTCATCAAGATCAGCGGAGGACCCAGTAGAACCCGTAGATTGTGAACCTGATTAACGAAAGGCAGGCGTGCTCCCACCATCAAAGGAGTTGATGTCACCTCTGCTTGTTTCCTTCATCCCATCAGCATCACCTGTGTTTTATCTGAAATGATCTTCAACCAGTTTACACTCATCTGAGCCCCAGTTTTGGCCAGGTGCTGGGAAAGTTGAAAGGCCACGCTGGACATGTCTGATAAAAAAAGACTCAGAGTGTTGTCAGGGGGCACTGGGTCCCCAAACACCTTTCTATCTCCTCGCTGGCACATTGAACAGGGACAGAACAGAACCATGGAATATTTACCCCCTATTGAGAGATTCTTGGGGCAGACGAGCAATAAGACATCCCCGTAGATGCTTTCAGAAATGAAAAGAGCCTCTCAAGAGTGATTCCATCTATCCCTGCCAGGATCTGCAAACCTATCGACACCGTATAGTCAATGGGATCAACACAGCTGAGGGAGCTAAAAGAATCAGCACAGAGGCATGAGCTTTGTCCAGCCATAGAAGGAGATCAGAGACCAACAAGTCTAGTGCAATCTCCGTCCCATACCCGGGCCTGACACCAGAGTGAAAGCAGAAAAGGAAATCTGAGGATAGTGCCAGAGCTGTTTTGCCCATAGCCTGCTCAGTAATCCTCCCCACAACAGAACGGTTAGAGACAGGCCAGTAATGGGTGAGATTGTCAGCACTGGCAAGGGCTTCTTGAGCATGGCTCTAGCAGTCCCTCATTTGAGAGATTCTGGCATCGTGCCCTCCCAAAAGGATGCATGGAAAGTCTCCCTCAGTGACAGACCCGAAGTCCCTCCACTGGATTTTGCCAGTCTGGAGAGGCAAGTCTTTAAATTGGAGATTGCACTCTGGGGAGAAGAAAGCTTTATTTGCATCCATCACAGCCAGAAACTGTTCATGTCAGAGCACAGTCTTCTCCTTTCCATCTTATCTTTCTCTGAATCAAGTGGATCTGTGAAGATGGCTCAAAGAAAGGGAATGTTTAGAGGCCACTGTTTGAGTATTCAAAAACAAAGACACAGATTAACTGGAATTTCCCCAGGGTAAATTGTCAGGACCATTGGTTTGGGTTTTTTTGCTGTACTATGGACCAATGAGTGAGAGATACCTGTTAGAAACAGGTACACCCAATTTCCTGCTATTACAAGGGCAAGGGGTGGGCATTACTAGACCTCAGTCATTCCAAACATTTTGGTTTATGTTTGGGCAGCTCCATCAATTATGGCACCCAGAAAGAGCTAACACGGAGCACATTCCAGGAAGCAAACTTCAGAAGTGTCCCACATTGTAATAATCACATTGTGAACAGATCTCAGTTACAGAATGCAAGTTGCTCCCCCACTCCAATACAAATGTCTCTTTTCCTTATCCCGAAGGGACCACCTGTATAGGGTGATAGTTGAGTTCAGACTCCAGGACCTATTTAGTCCATGGGCTCTCTGCTGAGGCGGTCAAACTGGGGGGGCAGTTAAGCCCTGATTTTCAGCAGTGCTGATTACCTCTAGTTCCCATTTACTTTAGCTGGAGATGTGAATACTCGGCCCCTCCGTAAATCAGGGCCTTGTGTCTAGTGTGACCTTGTGATGAGTGATATGAATGGACACCTGCCTGTCCACTAGGAGCTGGACTGAGACCATCAATTTATTTCACCGAGGCCATCAAACAGCCCTCAGATGACAACAATTTTACCCACCCCCAAGCCACTTAATTCCCCACAAATCTTCCCTTTTAAGTCCTGACTCAGCGGTTTCCAACATGTGATTTTTTTTTTCTGTTTCCTTTTAAGGAATCTATGTTATCTCCCCCTCCCCCCACTTTGGAAGTTCAATAAGAAATTGACAAAATGAGTCATCAAATCAGTTCCACAAACAGTCTGTTGCCAAGAAGCACTTATCCGTTTTCTTAGTCATTATCCTCACCAGATGATCCAAAATATGTACTTTTGTTTTCTTAGTTTAGCAAGATTTTTATCACTGCTCATTTCATTTATTTCTTTTATGAAAAGTAGAAAATAAAGATTATGGGTGGGGGGGAAGGGATATTCCAGTCCTGGAACAATTTTAAAACGAAGGCCCAGACCTTCCACTCCAGTGCCGTTCCTTTGTGCAGCTCCAGTGACTCAGTGGGGTTGGGGAAGCCCTTGGAGTCATAACGCTGAAATAACCAGCTGTATGCTGTGCCCTCTTGCCCTGGGCAGCAGAGCTTGGTTAGAGCACACTGCTGTAACTTGTGCTGGAGGCTGACACTGAATGAGAAGTTCGAAGAAACAGGGTCAATGTCAGCTCGACACTAAAAGTGAGCAATGAACCGGATGGCTGTAAGGTACCTTCCCCCATCAGGTCCTGTGCTAAGTGTGGTTTGGCCAGACCCAAGGGATCAGGCCCTATGGCCTAAATTAATTTAATTACTGTATGCAGTTTATCAGGCCTGTGCACTGGCCCGGCTCCTCCTGGGGTAGGGTGAGTGCTTTGTAATGCTCTGCAGGGACCATTCTGGCTGATCTAGGAGCTGCCGTGATGAGCTCCAAAAAGATTTCCACCCAGCTCTCTGCAGCCAGAAGGCAGATGAGCTAGCTTTTGGGGTGGCCAGGAAGCACTGTGTCCCAACCACTATCCTACGCACTGCAGAAAACTTAATGTAAGGAAACAAAGATAACGGACCCCAATCTCCTCTCCATTACACTGGTGCCAATCCCCTACTCAGTTGGGTTGCATAAGTGGAATCTGGCGGAGATGTTTGTCCTCATGCATTTTGGTGCATCTTATCAGAACTGCCTCCTGAATACTGCATAAATATTGAAGGCGGCTTAAACACAGTACGGGGCCAATGACTTCAATGGAGCTCTGCCACTTATCCACTAGCTGTGGGTCTGGCCCATTGCACACAAGTTGCATAACATTCAGCCTCAGTTACCCTTGCAGAGATGCCAGCTAGAAGTCTACAAACCTTCTGTCACAAAAAGCTAATGCAGATGAAATTCACACCTAAAATGTGTAGAGCATGTATGAGAAAGCAAAGCCATAATAGGACATTTCCTCTGACATCAGCCTTTGATCCCCTTGTCTCTAAATAGTTAATCTATCTAAGCAGGTAGGTAGATGCTTTCTTGCCTTCAATAAAGTTTGATTCCTGGAGGCAGACTTTTTTTTTTTGCTGAGTGTCAGATAATTAGAAGGGTGGAGCAAGGCAGGAAACCAGGACACACCTTTGTCAGGACTTGTTTGGGAGCAAAGAAATGGGAAAGGACAAGGGGGAGCGGGATAGAATACATTAACTACAAGAAGAAGTGAACATTCCTGGAGGATCACTCAGACTCAACACACCTTTGTAGGGATGTGGTATAAAGAGTAGGTGGCCAATTTTGATAGAAAGGAAACGGTTGAGGAGAAAGAGGGATTTCCAGTCTTTAATTGAAGAACTGTAGGTAAGTAACATAAAGAAGAAATAAAGTGTCCTTTTTTTTTCTAGGGGGAAGCCTGTATTCCTAAAGGGGAAAAATGTGTATTCTCAAGTAAAATATAGGAAATGTACATTCTACTATGGGACATCCAATGTAAAAAGACTATCAAATCTTTATGTTCTGGGTTACTTTGGTTTTTAATTTGCAAGACAGGGTTGCTTTTTAAATGGATGCTAAGTGAAAATGGTTGATGTGCTGAGAAGTGGGAAATATAAACCAAGACATAGGTATTTTTCTTTGAATACTAATTGTGAAAACATTATCCAAATAGGATGGTGCATAGATTGATGGTCTGTGTTAGGATCTGGAAGAAAGACGATCTACACTGCAAAATGCAAGGAGCTTTGTGATTGCTTTAAAAATGAACATACTTGAAATACATCAGAGGATTGACGATAGGCTATATGCTCTAGTGCTGGGTGTAGACTCTGGTTCGGGGTGTACTAGGGCACCAGGTGCATTGATCTGCAGTTCAGACAGCAGCAGGTGCTACTTTAAAGTGGTGTTTTGTGCTGGGAGGCTCCAACTTTGCTTTAAATAAAACAGTTCCAGAAAAGCAGAGTTATTTATCAGTAGTGAGTCATTTAGCATGAACTTTTGGACACATTTGTTTGCATTTAAGATTACGAGGCCAAGAATTATATCGCACTTTTTAAAGTTAGTTCAGTGAAAATCAGCAAATGTTTGTTTACCAATCATTTTTAATCCTTTGCACAGCATGATCTAGTGATTAGAGCCTGGTACTGTGAGTCAGGAGTCCTGTGTCCTATTCCTGTCTCTGACACTGATGCTCAGTGGCAAGTCACTTCGCCTTTCTGGGCCTCAGTTTTTCCATCTATAAAATGGTGATTATAGCAATTACCCACTTTGAGATCCACTCCTGGAGAGTGCAAAGTATTATTGCACAGGAATTTACAATAGGAAAGAGTGACTTGTGCAGAACAAAATGTTCTTGCTTTGAATTTGGATCTGTTTTCCTTTGAGCAATGCAAGTAGATGGACTTATTATTGAAAGTAGCATATTATGCACTGCAAAGAAAATCCAGGCCGTGCCCCAAATCTTGCCATCAGAAACAACACACATTGACTTCAACAAGGCTGCTGCTGGATGTTAGTGAAGAATCTGACCCTTACAACCAGGGCCGGCTCTAACTTTTTGGCCGCCCCAGGCAAAAAAAAAGAGTGCTGCCCCATCGTAACACACCCCCCCCAGCGCCGCCTCTCCAAAACCCCTGCCCCCACCCCAGCGCCACACCGGGCTGCCGAAACCCCCCCCCCAAGCGCCGCACCGCGCCAAGCCGCCCAAATCCCGAGTGCCGCGCCACCCAAACCCCCGCCCCCCCCCCCGAGCGCCACATCACCCAAACCCCAAGCGCCGCGCCGGACCGCCCAAACCCTGAGCGCCGCGCCGCCAAAGCCCCTGCCCCCCCCCCCCAGTGCCGCCCCGCTGAAACAAAAACAAACAAACAAAAAACCTCAAGCGCCACCCCACCGAAGCAAAAAAAACAAAAAACCCCGAGCGCCCCTCGCCACCCCAAGATTGGCCGCCCCTTCCAAGGTGCCACCCCAAGCACATGCTTGGTCGGCTGGTGCCTGGAGCCGGCCCTGCTTACAACATATCTAAATCTTGGTCATGCACCTCACCTGATTCAGCATTATTATCAACATTTAAATTAATCTATACAACAAGCAAACAGAACACACATAGGGTCTGATTCTGAACTTGCACTTCTGTAAATGCAGAATAACGTCGCTGAAGTCAATAGAGTTATTCTAGATTCATGCTGGTATGATTGAGAGCAGAATTTGACCTGCATTTCACTTAATTGAGTGATATCATAGCATATAGGCTGCTCTATTTATTTTATTCACCAAAGTCTGAGCAACATACTCACATTATCTGTGAATCAGGCACAGACGGGGAAGTATAATACACACTATCCAGTGGATTATGCTTCCATACGAATGGATGCCATTAGCTAAGGCAAGAGTTCATGATACTTTTCCCATTTAGACTAGCCAGCTGTTTGCAGACCACACACAAATACTGCCTCAGATCCTGGAACCATTGAGACAAAAAATGACTTGACAATCAACTGAAATTGAATGGCTTTTAAAGCGGAATAGGATAGTCAGATTCCTAGACTGTTGGGTCAAGGTAAGCATATTGCTGTTTTGTTCTGATAGTAATCCAAGGACAGTGAAACCTGAAAAGGGTTGACTCGCAATAAGGAAACACCTTGAAGCATGTTAGACATCAGGGAAGGAGTGACATTTGTTTCTAAATTAAATCCTTAGTTGTTTACACAGCCTGTTTTATCACAATCAGTGAGTTCTGTGAAATTCTTCACATAAAATAGGATCAAAGGTTTTCGGCTCCATTAAACAATAATCTCACCATTCGATGAGAGTGTATTATTGCAGAAGAAGTACAGGTGGGGCTAAAAGGATCGTAATAGTAATAGGATGAAATATAGTAGTGAAAAGTGCAAGGTCATGCTTTTAGGGATTAATAACAAGAATTTTTGTTATAAACTGGGGACGCATCACTTGGAAGTAACAGAGGAGGAGAAGGACCTTGGAGTATTGGTTGATCACAGGATGACTATGAGCCGCCAATGTGATATGGCTGTGAAAAAAGCTTACGCGGGCTTGGGATGCATCAGGCGAGGTATTTCCACTAGAGATAAGGAGGTGTTAGTACCGTTATACAAGGCACTGGTGAGACCTCATCTGGAATATTGTGTGCAGTTCCAGAACTGCCCAGAGGGGGGGCAAGTGGGGCAATTTGCCCCAGGCCCCACAGGGGCCCCCCGCGAGTCCTGGCTGAGAATCCCTTTCCTCACCCGGCGGCGCTCCGAGTCTGCGGCGGCGGTGGCATTTCGGCGGCGGGAGGCCCTTCAGTGCTGCCGAAGACATGGAGCGACTGAAGGGCCCCCCGCTGCCGAAATGCCGCCACTGCAGACTCGGAGCGCCGCCCGGTGAGTACAAGGTCCCCCGCTTTGCCCCATGCCCCCTGAATCCTCTGGGCAGCCCTGTGCAGTTCTGGTCTCCCATGTTTAAGAAGGATGAATTCAAACTGGAACAGATGCAGAGAAGGGCTACTAGGATGATCTGAGGAATGGAAAACCTGTCTTATGAAAGGAGACTCAAAGAGCTTGGCTTGTTTAGCCTAACCAAAAGAAGGCTGAGTGGAGATATGATTGCTCTCTATAAATATATCAGAGGAATAAATACCAGGGAGGGAGAGGAATTATTTAAGCTCAGTATCAATGTGGACACAAGAACAAATGGATATAAACTGGCCATCAGGAAGTTTAGACTTGAAATTAGACAAAGGTTTCTAACCATCAGAGGAGTGAAATTCTGGAATAGCCTTCCAAGGGGAGCAGTGGAGGCAAAAGACATATCTGGCTTCAAGACTAAGCTTGATAAATTTATGGAAGGGATGGTATGACGGGATAGCCTATTCTGGCAATTAATTGATCTTTGACTATTAGCGGTAAATATGCCCAGTGGCCTGTGATGGGACACTAGACAGGGTGAGATCTGAGTTACTACAGAGAATTCTTTCCTGGGTGTCTGGCTGTTAAGTCTTGCCCACATGCTCAGGGTTTAGCTGATCACCATATTTGGGGTCGGGAAGGAGTTTTCCTCCAGGGCAGATTGGCAGAGGCCCTGGGGGTTTTCCACCTTCCCTTGCAGCGTGGGGCACGAGTCACTTGCTGGAGGATTCTCTGCACCTTGAAGTCTTTAAACCACAAGTTGAAGACTTCAATAGCTCAGACATAGGACAGGGGTTTGTTACAGGAGTGGGTGGGTGAGATTCTGTGGCCTGCGTTGTGCAGGAGGTCAGACTAGAAGATCATAATGGTCCCTTCTGACCTTAAAGTCTATGAGTCTATGAGATGGGTTCCATCCACCTGACGTGAGAATGCAATAATATCTGATGTGAGAACAGAAATGATCAGTGTAGGAATTAACAGAATGTGCAACATCCATGGCTATTTTAAATTGTTTCCATTACAATATGCTTACATAAATATAAAATAATTTAAGACGTTCCCCTATTGACAAGAAGTATGGGACAATCATTGTTAATGTTGCGTGCAAGTAATATCTAGTTCCTAAAATAAGCAGAGGGATTGGAATATCCGTCTAATTAAGGCACCTGAGATTGGCTGAACATACCTAGGTGCTTTATCATTTGAACTGTAAAGTAAGCATAAAGGGCCAGCTGCCATGGAACTTTTCCTATGTTGATGAGTGCACATCACATACAAAGACCAGTTAAATAGCTGATAAAACTGTATATAAAATAGCAGAGAGAAAGTGTGTGTGAGAGAGAGTGATTATCTGCAATATATTTGCATGGACACCCAGTATGGATCTACCATTATAATAATAGTTTGCACACTAAGAGTATGTCTACACTGCAAAGAAAAACCCATGGCACCGAGTCTCAGAGCCCAGGTCAATTGAGTTGGCATCCCAGGACTCAGGCTGTGGGGCTGGAAGTAGCAGTGTAGATGTTCCTGCTTAGCCTAGAGCCCAGGCTCTGAAACCCTCCCCCATCCCTGGGTTTCGGAGCGTGGCTCCATCCTGAGCAGGAATGTCTACACCAAGGATAGACAACCTATGGCACGCGTGCCGAAGGGAGAACACGAGCTGATTTTCAGTGGCACTCACACTGCCCAGGTCCTGACCACCGGTCTGGGGGGCTCTGCATTTTAATTTAATTTTAAATGAATCTTGTTAAACATTTTAAAAACCTTATTTACTTTACATACAACAATAGTTTAGTTATATGTTATAGACTTATAAAAAGAGACCTTCTAAAAAAGTTAAAATGTATTACTGGCACGCGAAACCTTAAATTAGAGTGAATAAATGAAGACTCGGCACACCACTTCTGGTCTACACTGTTACTTTTACCCCCGCAACCTGAGCCTGGGTCAATTGACTGCGATTCAGTGCTGTGGGTTTTTCTTTGCCGTGTAGACATACCCTTAGGGTCTGATCCTGCAAGGTGTTGACCACCCTCAGTTCCCACTGAAATCAAATTGAGCTGAGGGGTTGCCTCTCAGAGAGCATTCAGCTGCTCACATGATGGGACACATACATTGATGTCAATGCGTTTTACAAAGGTGGGCAACTATCAACATCCCCATTTTTACAGATGCACGGAGGTGAAATGACTTGCATGGGGCTCATAATGTGAGTCAATGACAGAGCCAGTGAGAGAACTGAGGTCTCCTGGCTCCCAGTCCCATGTCTCTTCTTCACTTGCCAGATCCCTGGGGCTGCCAGGGGCCAGTTCAGGCCCCATCGTAAGCCAAAGCATCCTTAGGGCCATTGCGTAAGAACTATGATGTTTCACAAGTCTCTTCTTGTAGCTCAGAGATAATTGCAGATGGTTTCTCTGATTTAACAGAGCTATTCTATTTTGTCTCATACCTCGCCCATAGCTATATTTATGTGAATCCACGCAGGAGGAGTTGGTGCAGTAAGTCAGCGCTGGCAGTGACTGACAATCAAGTTGTGTAGCTGTGCTGGAGAGAGGGCTGGTAATTGTGTTAGTGCCACTGTGTGGGGGATAAACCTGGTATATGGAGCAAAATGCACCTGCAGTCAAAGCTGGCATTAGGGATTTATGAGTTATCTGCAAGGATATATTTTAATGTGTTCTCCTTATTTTACCTGTACAGTGTTAAAGCAGAATGTTCCCAATTCTTGAGAGAAGCGGTGACTAACTTACCCAGTGTTTATGGTGGTTTCTGCCAGCGTTAAACTCTGGGGCAGCTTGCGGGTGGTGGAAAAGGCTAAAGTGTTGCAAAGCCAGGGACAACAGTCTCCAAAAGTCAGTGGTGCTGGCCACAAAGCTGGCTGGGCCAGGAAGTGAGCGCAATGAGCACACCCACAGCTTCCACCTGCTGAGTTTAGTGCAGTGACGTTTAAAGCTACCCGCAAGTGTTGGTGGAAATTCAAAGGAAGGAGGGCAGTGGAGACACCAGCCTCTCCTTGTGGTGAATGGTCAAGGGCTTCCCTGGTGCAGAGAGGTGTAAGTCACACCTTCGGGAAGGAAGAAGTCTTTTTTTTTCCAAATGTCAGCCCCAATCCCGCTAAACTTAAGAAGGGGAGTAATTTTACTCATGTGAGTCAGCCCATTGAAGTCACAATTCCTGGTGATTTCAGTGGGAGTGGTGGCGGGCCGCTGTGTGGAGTGGATATAGTTGTTGTGTAAGGACTTGAGTGTGGTCAGTGGGACGGCTCACATCAGTACAGGTATGCACGTGCTAAAATGAATGTCCTGGGTTCTAGAACAGAATGCCAAACCTTTGAGGTTCCAGATCCATTTCTTTCTGGGAAAATGTGTACTGCCTTTAATTACCCTCCACCCTATCCCTGCTAGAACTAGAACCAGAGGCTGAGCCTTTCATAGCCACGTAGGTGATTTCCAATCCCCTCAGGCAGCTGGAACTCTCAGCCTGAATCTTTATTTATTTGGTAGCACAAATTTCCATTTCATGTGAAAAATATCTTGTTTCAAAATTAAATTTCCATTGGAGACAAAATAGTTTAAATTAGACGATAGAGGAAAATTATTTCACCAAACCCTAAACTGAAACTAAAGTCATAGGGGCTTGCAGAAACCAAAATCCCCCTGAGCTTTCTCTAGACACGATACACAAGAGGCCTGATGCTGCAAAGTACTGGCCCCATGTGAGTCCCACTGAAATTGCTAAGGGTTGTGTGCCCACTGCAGTTGACAAGATCAGGCCAATGGTTTGGTTGGGTTTATTTGTAGGAACAAAGAAGAAGACAAGGGGATTTCAATGGGAGGTATGTGCCTAAACAGCTTTAAAAATCTGGCCCAGGTTAACTGATGATTGAAAGAGGGCACATTCTCCATGAACATGCTATCACTTAAATTGAGCAGTGTAAGGCCTTCCTAAAATCTGTTCCAAACAATTACATAATGTATAGGGTAGAGGAATAACTACCCTGTTTCTAATCAGAGTGATTGATCGATATTTTCCTTTCTAAACCCATCCTGTCTGTTTTCCTGGGCAGTTTTGTACCTAGCAGGAGTTATTTAAAGACAAGCCATATCAAATGGGAAAGGTGAAATTTGTCAGTGACATTATAGCACGTTCTCCCTTCAGGTATTGTGTTTGATTCTCCACTGCCTTTCGCATGGTGGCATCATTTACATATGTGCAAAGTGAGGGTAACATGCTCTCCTGTCAGGGCGGTGGGGTTTCACCCTCACTTTTCAAAAGTGGAAGTAAAGACACCACGTGCAAGGCACTGAAGAATCAAACCCATAAACTGTAAAGCGAACCACATCTGTGCTTGAGGGCCTCATCCTGAGCACTCGCTCAAACCAAACACCTGTGAACTTGGTGTAGAATTTTGCCCGAATCTTGTGCAGAATCAGCCCTTAAATATGGTGCTTTCTACACATCCAAGTCTTCAGATAAGATGGAGTCCCTGGCAGCAGTGGGGAGAGTTCACCTGCAGATTTGGTTCCCATGCTTTTCACAGATTAAAATTTCATTTCTAGTGTTTGAGACTGCTCCTCAGACATGGCGGAATCTCTTCTGAGTAAGACTGGGACTGAATGACTGCATTGTTCTTTCTCACAGGGGGATTTTTCTCCCAGCTGATGTTTGTTTTCCTACCAGCTCCAGTATTCTTGGTTGTACCGGTGTGTTATGAAACCTGGGCATACAGAAACCTGGGCTGCCTGGGATGATATTTTTGGCTAGAGAAGGATACAAGACATTAAGTCGGGGTAGTATTTCAATAATGACTACAGCTGTCTCTGCACTTAAGCTATTTGGCAATGAGTTCCAGTGGTAACAAGGGTGGAATCAGTAGGGTAGACAAAACTTCTGCAGCTGCCTGTGCTTTTAACATTGTGTATCTAACCCTGCTCGGAGCAGATATGTGGGGCTGGGGTTTAGATCTTGTGTTTTGATTAAGCCAGTGGCTCTCAAACTTTTGTACCGGTGACCCCTTTCACATAGCAAGCCTCTGAGTGCGACCCTCCCTCATAAATTAAAAACACTTTTTTTTATATTTAACACCACTATAAATGCTGGAGGCAAAGCGGGGTTTGGGGTGGAGACTGACAGCTCGCAATCCCCCCATGTAATAAACTCGCGACCCCCTCAGGGGTCCTGACTCCCAGTTTGAGAACCCCTGATTTAAGCTTACCTCAGAGACAGGGCTGGAGATAAGCAATTATAGAGATACGCTAAAGTCATAAGATTTGGATTTGATCTAGATCTAAACTCTCCCTATATTTCAAGACAGTTCACTCGCATCTCTGTGGTTGGCTTTATCATTCTATCCTTCTCAGTGTGCCTTCCCTGCGTCCTCCTGGAACGTCAGGGCTTATTGTGTGTGAACTGCCCAGGATGGCTCTTGGAGTCAGCCCTGAGCTTGCTGGAACACCGTAGGCCCCTACTGTTTCAGAGGGAGGATGATGCCAAGCAAGCCAGTAATACTCATGTGGCACTGTTAAACGGGGGGAAAGCGTGGGGTCCAGTTCGAATGCCTTCTGACTGTGATGATCTCTCTGTGGCTAAAGTGACCAGCCATTAGATGTCCCTGGCACTTCACACACTGAAAGATTGTCTATAGAGCAGGAAGAAAATAACCCCACTCTTTCACCGTTAGGCCATGCAATTGTAAATACCACTAAACTCCCTCTTTAATAATTCATGCCACTAATTTCCACTGGACGCCAAGACACATGGGATGCATTCATAGGGACCACACAGGCACAACTAGAGAACCACAGCGCTGTATGGGCATCAGTTTGGTGGACGTACTTGCAATGCTGCCTGGCTCTGGATAGATATAGCTTATATGGACATACCCTGTGCTTCTATATAGGGTCCTGCGTGGGCTACATTACTGGACCTACACTGTATATCCATAGAGCCATGCATGTGATGGACAGAGGCTGGATTTCTGTAGGGTCATATGGATGGATCTACATTGTACATAGGATGAACTGTACAGGGTGGATCTATATTAAACAGCGTGGATCCACATTGTACATGGTCCATAGCGCAGTTAACAAAAATCTAATATCTCCAGATGTTCCCCTCTCCCGGGAGACATTGAGTGACAAGTGAGAAAACAAAGAGAAAAAAATGAATTATGATGGCTTTTAAATATGATGGGCTGCAAAATCTTCAGCTGGCAAAGATGTAAGCTGGTAGAGAGGGTGAGTGAACGCAGCAACTAAAGTCCCCCAGCAAGTCCTTGAGCACTAAATGGCATAGTTAATGACAAAAGAAACAGAGATTTGAAAAAGGAAAGAGCCCGAAGCTACAACCCTTCCAACAACTAGATGGGGTACTCTGCACTAAGGTCCTTTGAGTGTCTGAGCAAACCATTCATTGCTGCTTCATTACCGGCTTGGATACTTTTGGGGCTCTCAGCCAGCTGATAGCGTGACCGGGCTTCTACTTACAGTATGTCCTAGTGCTGATATTGAATGACTATGAAACAGTGTCCGCTTTCAATGAGGTCTCTGTGCTTTCCCCTCAGGCGGTGATGGTATGGACTCAGTAACGAAGAAAACCAAACGGGATGGAGCAGAAGTCTCCGAAAGACGTAAGAAAAGCTTTTAAAACAAAATCTCATCGTCAGAGATGGGCCCCAACCAGAAAACCCAGATCCGAACACCCTGAACTTTAGAGGGGGTTAGAATCCGAACCTGGATCCAGAATTGAATTATGCAGCTATCTCAGGTCTCAAAGCCTGATTCTTCCCACAATATGGAACAGCATGAATGTCTCTAGTAACAGAGACCACATCGAACATTCTGGAGTGTAACCCAGGCCTGCCTGGTGTGGTGCTCTCTCCCCCTCTAGTGGCAGCTAGACCAGCTAGACGATTTAGGAATCTGCTACAACCTTGGCTAAAAGAGATGTGTCTTTTAGCTTATGCAGTAGAGATGGGGTAGTGAACAGACGGATCACAGCCAAATCTGGGCCTCCACATGCTTTTGAACAGATCCAGAAATCTTTTTATTTACTGATTATTATTATCATTATTGTTATTATTTTTTCATTATTTTCTCTGGAGTCTTGACCTTGACTATACCTTGACCAAGAAATTTTGGACCTTGAAAAAAAATAGTTGACTACCCCTACAACAGAGGCTAGTATGTTAAGCTCCAGAGATCCCAGGTTTGATCCCAGTCGACAACGACTGGGGACTAGCAGCATTACAAGTGAGGGCTTGTCCAGGGTATCAACTGGGAAGTCTCTGAAGCTTGGGATCCACTTCCTCAACTAGGGGAAGTATGTAACCCATGCGTGCTTGGTGTGGTGCTCTCTCCCCCTCTAGTGGCAGTGAGACCAGCTAGAGATCGATGAGTCTGCTACAGCCTTGGTTAAGCGAAAAGTGTCTTTTAGCCCATGCAGTAGAGGCTCATGCGTTAAGCTCCAAAGGTCCCAGGTTTGATACCGGACGACGACGACGACCAGGGTCTGCCGGCATTACAAGAGCATTTAAAGGGCCCTTTATAGTTCACCACAGAGATAGCCTTGTGGTTAAGGCACGAGCATGGAACTCTGGAGACCTGAGTGCTGATTCTGCCACAGACATTTTGTGTGACCTGAGGCTTAGATGCCTCAGTGCCATATCTGTAAAATTAACATAATAATCCTTCCCTTTTTCACAAGGGGTTGTTGTGAGGCCAAGTTGATTAATGTCTGTGAGGAACTCAGCGACTACAATGACAAGCACCAGAGCAAAGCCTAATGTCTGTGAGGAACTCAGCGACTACAATGACAAGCACCAGAGCAAAGCCTACAAACAGAGTGTGTGCTACCACAAAGCTGGCTGGAAAGCCGTTTGGCTCTATCGTCTTAAAAGATTTTTCTTTATTCGAGTCCCATTATTCCACAGACATGAAATAAAACTTGCACCTCGCTTGGCTAGATTTCAGGGCCATAACCTCACCTTTTTCTTTCCCCAGTTATTACAGAGTCAGTAACCACAAGACTGACGTCCTTACCACCAAGTAAGTAGACATTTTACATTGTGCTGTCCATCCTCAGCGGTGTGTGTATGTGCACATGCGTGCAATTTATGTGTGTTGCTGCGGTTTTCACAAGCCCTCATGTATCAGTGCATCAGCCTCAGAGAAGCACTGTGCAGGTCTGAGAACCCCCCGCCTCCCAGAAAAAGCGCTTCTTGATCATTAGAATAGACAGGGTTTGGGGGCCCATTTGAGTGGGAAAGAAAGGAGCAAGGGATGGTCTGTGAAGGCTCCTAGACCAGATCTATCCAGGGATTACACGAGTGTGCGGGGTTCCAGAGAAGGAGTGGCTCCCAGGGATGAGGCTGAGAAATGTTAGGTCCATAGGAAACTAAGGACACCCAAAAAGAAAACCCAAAAAGGGTGCCACTGGCTGGGGATGGGACAAAGACAGAGTGGCTATGGGGTGCGCTGATTTAGCTCATCTCCACAGCAGCTGCCACGGGCAGGGCTCCTGTATCTCCCCCAGTTTCTCTTCCGCCAGCAGAAAAATGTCTACACTACAGCCTATGTCAGCAAAACTTATGTCGCTCAGGGCTGTGAATCTTCCACCCCTCTGAGCGACATCAGTTATACTGACATCAGCGCTCGTGTGCACAGCGCTATGTTGGCAGGAGAGCTTCTCCTACTGACATCTTCTACCGCTCGCAGAGATGGGGTTTCTATGCCGACAGGAGAGCTCTCTCCTGTTGGCATAGACCCTCTTCAAAACATGCTCTGTCTTGGCACAGCTGCACTGCTGCAGTGCTGTACATATAGACATGGTCTTAGGGAGCGCAGCAGCAGCAAAACCTGCCTTCCCTCAAGAAGAATCCCCTCGGGGCACATAAAGGGTCAGTTATACCTCCCTTTCCCATCCTGGGTGAATCTTGTGTGCTCTTGGCACCAGCGTGCAATTGCTTGATGAGAGACTTGCTGCAACCAGGATGGAAAGTGAAGATGATCTGAGCACTTTCCTTGCCGTGGGAGCTGAAATGTCAGAGCCCGGAGAAAGAGAAGAGGTTCAGGCTGGCTGGCTTCCCCAACACTGATAACTCCTTCCAACTACTATACATGGTTCCAAAGACACCTCCTCATTCACAGTCCTGGCTCTGTAACGGAGCGTAACACAGCTGTGGGCGCCTGGTGCCTCGTCCTGCAGCTTCTTTTGCTCTTGGCCTCATCTCTTCTGGCCACAGAAAGTCTCATTGTGTGCTTGTCTCTCACAGAAGGAGGGAGCGGCACTGGGCACAAAACATCCCACGGTGGAGGGAGTGGAATGGAAAAGAGGACTTTCACCCATGGCAGCAGCTACGTGACTTCAAGTAGGTAGTGATGAAATGGAGCGTGAATGAACAGAAAGCAAAGGCAGCTTCATTGGGGTGGCAAAAGGGGCAGGTACCGGGTCCAAGCCAAGGGAAAACACAGAAAACATTCATGGGGAAGTGGTGAGAGCACTTTCTGTGCAAGAGCCCCTTCCCTGCAAGGTGCTGAGAACTTTCTGTTCCCACTGGGTGCGGCACCTTGTAGGATTGGTCATGGTTTTTTTACACACAAAAATTTCCCACCAGAAAATGCGGCTTTGTCAAAATTGACATTTTCCATGGGAAAAATGTTGTTTTCCATGAAATTTTTCAATTTTCCTCTCAGAAGGATCAAGAGAAGTTTCATTTCCACGTGTTGGAGTTTTGTTTCGCTTGCAAACGCTGCATTGTCCTTTCTGATGTTTCAGTTCTAACCTTTGGGGAATTTTTTGTCTGGCAAACATTTCCAGTGTTTCGACTTTTCGTTCCGGTTCAAAACAGAAAGTCACCTCAAAATTTCCCATGAAAGGCAGATTCCATCTTTCGAACTGCACGAGCACTTCGAAAGGTCGGGCACCAATTATCTGGAGATTTGCTTTATGTGCCACAATCACATTTTCTAAAGGCAACTGTGCAGTATGTGGAGGGATGGGGAGGAGTAGAGGGGAAAGTGAGTACCGCTGTCCTGGCCCTTGCTCATTCTCTATTGAGATCCCTAGGACACATTCTCTTTGCGCTAATGGAAAGATGACGTCCTCTGTCACCCCCACTGATCCCCATGAATATATCATGCTCAATCACAGCTAACACTCTATTCTGGGTTCTGACTCGAATGCCAATGTTAGAATTCACACAGGGGTCAGGTCCTTCCACACACCACAGAGCAGCGAAAGAGATGCAGGCCTGTCTCCCTTCTGCTGCAGCTCCGATGTGAGTAGGAAAGGAGCCCTCTCCTAAGCCTGGATTTAACAGCATCCAAGTTCCAGGCTTCTTGTTCATGACTCATGTTCACCCCTACGCTAGTTCTCCAGGACACAGAGTAACTGAGCAACGGCAGAGTAAGGACACGGACCCTCATGCTGTCAGGGGAGCAGTCCCACAAATATACACACCGTCTCTTGGATTTATGGATGTTTTCCATTTTCATAGCCCCCTACCTCATGGAGCTTCTGTTCCAGCAGCATCTCCTACTTGTTGAGATCAACTTAAGTGACCCACAATTTTTGTGGTCTGTGTCACACTGACCCTTAAATTTACAGGTGGGCCTGAACCCAAACCAACCCACAACCCTAGCCAGATCCCAAGATCTCCCATCTTTGGGGATGTGGCTGGTTCCTCAAACCTGGGCACAAACCTGCTCCTATTGATGTCGGTCGCAAAACTCCCACTGGCTTCAAAGGTAGCAGGGTGTGTCTCTCTACAAGGAGCTGAACTAAAACCACAGATATAAGCATCCCCTGAACTTTGGAGAAGCTCAACAGAGCCAGATCCAAACTTTGTGCCTCTAGCCCATCACTAGCCCTAACCTACCTCTGCAACTCAGTGTGAGGTCCATCCATGCCAACACAGAAGAGTATAGGGCGCCACTTTACATGTATGAGGCATTATTTTTGCTTTCTTGGGGGCTTTTGTTTTACCTATAGGTGGAAGTGGTCGAATGAATTCATCCTCCTCCTCCGGCTACAGGCAAACCCCGTCTCCCTGCTCTACTCTCCCCAAATCACCTGGCTCAACCTTTGAAAGAAAAACCTATGTCACCCGCAATGCAACATATGAAGGTATCATAGAATCTGTCATAGAGATGGGGAATTAGAGGTGCCCTGCTAGGTTGTCTTGTCAGTTCCAACCTGCTAATGCAGGATTGTTCCCTGGAGCATAAATCCCAATATGGGACAATTATGGAATAGACCACAAGGATGCACTTTAATGAAAATTACCCACAAAGTCCTATTTATAATTATGTTCATCCAAATAATGTTCATAGCTTATTGTGGTTGGAGGATGACAGCAGCTCATCGGTATAAAACTCAGCAGTTCTTTTTAAATGGAAATCTTTGTGACCCCGTCGCTGCCAATACTTAAGACTTGGTAGATACGGACATGATATATTAAACAATCTCTTAATGACCTTGGGGCATAAATATTTGGCAAAGCTTTAACATGGAATCTTTTCTTCTTCTGCAGGGAGCTCCAGCGCAAATTCTTCTCCTGAATTCCCTAGAAAAGAGTTCGGTATGTTCTTATATTACTGTCACTGTGAATGTCAGGTCAAGAGCATGCATGTTGGCTGCTCTGTGGCTTCTGGCAGGACGCATTACTGGAGTACATGAATCAATAAAAATAATGCCATGCACATGACAAATTGTGGGGAAGGACGACTCTGGAAAGTCTGCCCATTGGGAAGGGGTTTGCAATGTCTTATTATGCCCACAACTTCTCCTCTGCTCGGGGGTTCTCATGCAGCCAGGACAGACACATACGCCTCTATGACATGAGTGGAGTTACTCCAAATTTATGTTAATGTAACTGAGAGCAGAATTTGATCAGTGTTTGTCTTTAAAGACCATTTCTATAGATGCTCTATTGTAAATCTGCTATCCCCAACTTTGGGCTGGTGATCTTCACTTTAAGGGGAGATCTCATTGAGTTTCCTGCCCCATAACTGAGTATTAGCACCCATCAGTGCAATCCAGGCATTATTATTATTCAGTGAGATATTGTTGTATGCACACATCCCCTGGTTCTTCTCCAAATTGGCTTCTGATTTACCATCAAGTTTCTTGATAGATCATTAGGGGCATTCGCCAACTGTGGATGTGTTGAGGGAATTATTAGATGATCTAGAAGTACTAAGAACTGTATATTTTCAAGTATCAGGGGGTAGCCGTGTTAGTCTGTATCTACAGAAACAACAAAGAGTCTGGTGGCACCTTAAAGACTAACAGATTTATTTGGGCATAAGCTTTCGTGAGTAAAAACCTCACTTCTTCGGATGCATAGAGTGAAAGCTTTCACTCTATGCATCCGAAGAAGTGAGGTTTTTACTCACGAAAGCTTATGCCCAAATAAATCTGTTAGTCTTTAAGGTGCCACCAGACTCTTTGTTGTTTCTGTATATTTTCAGTTAAACACGCAGCGACCTAAGTGATGACAGCCAAAATATTTGGGGATCAGTGTCTCCATGCCATGCCCCAGCTAAACAGAGCAACTGTACAACTCACATAAGACGCTTCATCCCTTACATTACTTTTCAAATGTGTTACAGTTGATAGAGTCTAAAATTGCTTTTCTCTGATTGGTTTTCACAGCATCGTCCAACACCAGAGGGCGGAGTCAAAGCCGAGGTGAGTTGGAATGTGCTTTTTGGTGACCCCTTGTTCCTCCTCCTGCCTCTCTATCTATCTTTCTATCTATCTATCTGTATATGATCCCATCACTATAATAGGTGAGCAACTCCAAAGTATTTGAATATGGAAATAACAATAACCCCCTTCATCTTCCTTCCACTGAGATCCGTTATATGAGACAGTAACTACATTCCCCTAAGAGGTATGCCCTAGTGGACAGGATGACTAGGAAATCACTGAAGCAGTGTGGTCCATTTAGACACCTTCTTGTAAAAACTTGATTTGCTTAAGCTGTTAAATAGAATTTCCCTCCTTTTCTTTCGCTAATTAATCAGCCGTTTGGGGAAAAGTTGGATATAATTGATACCGAAGAGCTTAATTTATATTCCCAGCTGGTGAGAAAGCAACAGTACAAATCATTTTATCCACCTTCATATGAGCTGTGGCTATAAATCAAAGGGCATTGTTACGGCTCCTCCAAGAGAGCTTAGCAATTGCCAATTACTTCTCCCTGAGATCTTTGCAGTCTCTCCCAGCATTCTAGAAACCTGAGATCTCTGGGGAATCTTCCCACACATAATAAAGCAGACACAGGAGGATCGTGTTCCAGCTTTTCATATTGCTTCAAAAAATAGCCCCAATCTATCATCTTCTCCACACAACTGCCAAAAGAAGTGTTTCTTTCTAGTACATGCACTGTTAGCTTTCATCTGGAGGAACATGTGTCAGGCACTCTGGCTGGCCAGTTGGCTCCCGGACAACCAGATTTAAAGTTTGTTTCAGCCCAATCAGTTTAACCCTATATTCTCTCATGCTGGAGAGTAAACCCCAGTAATAAAACTATCTTTTGCAACCTGACTATCGTATTTCAATGCTCTTTTGGATCAAGCAGAACCCAATAAAAAATTGTATGGGAAAGTCTACATGAAATGAGCCAATAGAGAAGTCGTCAAATAGTAACAGACCAGTCCTTACACAGGTAAATGTCCATGTGAAGAAAATGGGAGTTTTGTCTGAGTGACAGCTGGAACGATTAGAGCCCCAATGCAACTAGTAATCTTTAAAATTCAGAAGTCCTTGTGACTCTGTTTGTTCTCACATTAGGATAATATAATAAAAGTAATTAACGAATAGATGTCAATGAGACTATTCATGTGACTAAGGGCTGCAAGATTGGGCCTTATATTAATGTCGCACCTCCCTAATGAGGCACATAAGATGCTATGCAATGTAACAAAAATCAGTGCATTATGATGATTTATTAATGTATTTATATGGTACCAAGAGTGTCGAACAAAACACTGTGAAAACTTAAAGGGCAATACTTCTTAGTGGGAGTGAAAGGATCAGAATCTGGCCCAAAAGTCCAAAGCCACTTCTAAAAATTCAGATCGATAAAACCAATCCATCAAGCTGTGCAAGCTGCCCAAACCTAACAGATAATAATGTATATGGACAGTGAGAAGTGGGGAATTAGCTTTTGCAGCCTGCTCATGGCACCAGTTCAGCTCGCTCCGTATTCATGACCCTCTTTTCTTGTGCAGAGAGCGAAATCCGAGTCCGACTCCAGAGCGCTTCTCCCTCAACCAGATGTAAGTGTCCCTGCTGTTGTTTTAGAGTGAACATGGGGGCCTGGTTTTCCCCCCCTAAGGGATAGCCCTCAAGAGCCAACTCCAATACTGACCATTTTGGCCTTGAGGATATTTCTGCTCTAACTCTGCCAGTGGCTTCTCTGGGGCTGAGCACTCAGGGTGGCACATGGGGTGTCATAAAATGTGCGTGCGGTGATGAGAAACCGCCTCCCTTCACTCTCTGCAAGTAATTTTAATTTAAAGTGGGAAGAGTGAGGAAGTTTGCTGTGGCCTAGACCTGTATTTTGCCAGGGCGGTTTTATTTAGCCTGAATGAGTCGCTCCTGGGTAGAATCATTTTGCCAATTGCTCCTCTCCTCACTAAGGCCCCAATCCTGTTCCCATTGAAGTGACTGGCAAACCTCCTATTGAGGTCAATGATGAAGGACCCTATGTCCTCACTGCTGACTTCAGTTGCCTCCCTATGAAAGTGAGGGGCTTCACAAGAGTTCTTTGGTCTTGGTCATAGTGCTGTGCCGTTACTAGAGTGAGCCTGCACTCTTGTGGGTGCCTCTATACCCTGCTGAAAAGTGCATTAGATTAGACAGGAATTTGTGCATTAACAACAAAAGAGCACTTCATAAACAGGTTCAGTGCCTTGCACAGCCTAGAGAGTCACCAGTGTTCAGTGATATCCCAGCTGGAGTTCCAGAGATATCAGTACCTCCTTCCAGGAATTGGGGGCAACACTAGTCCCAGAAACTAGTCCTCTCACGAGACAATCAGACTATGATTTCGTAGAAAGAGATGGGAAAGTCCTACTGAGGATTCCGCTACCCACCCCCCCCAGCCAGTTTAGGATTTTGCCCTGCTGTATATCCTCTGGTGTTTTATCCCACCTAATCCACTTTCAGGGGGAAGTGCTGGAGATGGGACAGCCATTTGCCAAATGCAGAGTTCTAAGGAGCTTTGGGAAATGGCCCCGTTTCCTGCTGGACACCACTTCTCTTACACTTGTTCAAGTATTAAGAGCATCTCTGGTTGCAGGCTATATTGGGTGGTGGCTTTGGGCTTAGTCTGGACATCTGTTTTCTCTGCCAGGGACGGAACTGGATGATGTGAAGCGTTTGCTGAAGGGGAGTCGATCGGCCAGCGTCAGCCCCACACGGTCGTCATCCAGCACTCTCCCCATCCCCAAGAAAGCTGTAGTGGAAACGAAGATGGTGACTGAGAGCTCCCAGTCAGGTGCTTTGCAGAGGGGTGTTAGCAATGCCGGCTGTGCAGGGAGCGGGGAATGATTCACTTAAAGCGTGTGGCTTGTGACATAGAAATTCCAGCCAATTCTTATAAAACTAAAACAATGTCAGGAACAATTCAGGTTAAAAATGTTTGCTGTCTTTTCCAGAGTGTAATAACAATGCAAAAAGGGGAGTTACACACAGGGGTGCCCAGATACTGCCCAGAGCAGGGCCATAATTGCCAGGGCCCCCTTAATTTTCATAAAACAGAGCAGATTCCAGCTGCCATCATCTTTAATTCAGAGTTGAGGCTGATGGAGACTAAAGCCCCAAGCAATCCATTCTCTGTCTTGGTCTAAGCAGCAAGATGGACGTTACCACAGGCCACCCTGTAGAATGCCCTACATTTGGCCCAATAGTCTGCGCCTCACCAACCCCACATGTTCATTGGTCAATGGAGCTATGCGAGGAACGAAAATGGTCCAATATGTCATCTTTCATTCAAGTACCCATCCCTGCTATAGTGCTTTAGGCATCATGGGTCAAATTCACCCCTGGTGTAACACCACTGAACTCTACCAGTGTTTAACAGAACAAATAATGGCTCAACTCTCATATTTATCTGGGTGCAGAGGTTCAAATACCCTAGTGAGGAACTGACTCACCTGGTGTCTTTCCTAGTCATTCATTAACGATACAATAGTTGCCCATGTGTGGAAGTGTCATGGAAGAATCCGGGGATCCATATCCAATGTTGATTTCCTCACCAGGATGTGGACTGAAATGTGTTTAGTTTGTATTCTGGCATCATCATATGTGCCTGTGATTAAACCCCTGAGGTGCTTTGCAAGTGGTTACAGTGAAGTGACACAAATTAAGGCAATCTCTGTATTTGTCTAATGGGTTCACAATTGGCTTGGCTATAGCGGGCCAGGTGCTGATCTCAGTTACACAGGTGTGAATCTGGAGTCACTCTGTTGAAACTGAGGGAGTGACTCCAGATTTGCACTGGAGATCAGGACCTGATCAGAAACTGAGATCAACACCTGGCTTTGTGTGTCCTCTGCCTCTGAGTAGGTGGTCTGATTTCTGTTACCACTCTCACTCAACCCCATTATTGTTTCCTCTCCAGTGTCGGGGACATACGACACAACCATACTGAATGCTGCCCTCCCTCCATACATGTGGTCCTCCACCCTGCCTGCAGGGTCTTCCCTTGGCAGTTACCACAACAACATGGCCCAGGGTTCTTCCCTGGTCAACACCATGTCCCATTCAACAGGATCAGGTACAGTAACCACCCCACTCCCTTGGCCACTTGTGCTGACAGGGCACAGACCGTGGGACCCTCTTTGTCCTGCTGCTGGTGTTTTGTGCATGGGACGAGGGGATGTTGAGGGCGGGGGAGGGATAGTGGAGGTGGGAGCAAATGCACTTGGTTGTTCTCCATATATTTCTGTCTCCCTGTGCCCCCGGAATTAGTTCTGCGTTGATTATGCTTTGAATCCCTTATTCATGGAGATCAAACGTCCACAGTGCCTGATCCTGTGCTGCTGAACTTTACCATTGACTTCAATGAGCTCACAATCAAGCCTCTTAGACAAGACAACATTGGATTGGAATATGGAGGGTGTTTGAGTTATGACAGGGTTTGGATTCCACATTAGGACTATTGGGTGTAATCCTGCATTCCTTGCACATCCAGAACTCCCACGTCAGTTAGTGAATGCTGGGACTGAATGTTGTGTCTCAGGCCCATTTCTGAATGTCAGGAAGCGTCGTCCTCAATGCCGCTGTTTTCTACTGCAAATGGAACGGTGATGTATCCTCTAAGGTTTAAAGGACTTGGCATCCTAACCGTGTCCAGTCACTGTAACTTTTTTGAGATCAAAACCTTCTCCCTTTTTAAAATAGAGTAAAACCGAGTGTTTTGTGCCATGATTTTAGATTTCCCCCAGTGTGTTTATTGTACGTTTCCTAGCAGAATGTGTTTTTCATGAAGGAATGAAATTTCCTAGTGACCCATTCACTCTCAGGCTTTGGGGGCTGAGCCATCTGCCTGGATGCACTGGGATCTCATTTCTCTGCTGTGCCAAATCGTCTTTTTCCTCCTCTTGCAGTGTTTGGCGTCCCAAATAACCTGGCTCCCAGCTCTCCCACTCTGAACACAGGGCTGAGCAGTTCCTCAACAGGTCAGACTTCTCTCTTCTTCCCTTCTTCGTTTCATGGAGCTCAGCACATCAGCTGAAATGTATAACAAAAAGACACCTAGATTCCCCCTCGGTGCGTTCTTTGTGCCGGGTCCAGATCACAGTTACATCAGTCAGCATGTCCACCTGGAGTAACTCTCTTGGCTGAAGTGGCCTTACTTCAGCCTTTGCCCTGTGTCATTGGCATTAGAAAGTAGCGATGGAATATTTGGGGTCTCGGGAGAAATGTCATTTATTTGGAAAGCATCTGTTAGGCCAACTTGTCTATCCTTGTGAGACAAATCCAGGATTGTGTCCTATAGGAAAATCTCAAATGTTTCATTTCAAATAATTTGAACTTCCACTGCTTCCCCAGGGAGTAAAAATGAGTGTCTGTCAGACCTTGCTGTTTCCTAATGTTCAGCCCAGTACAGTTCCCTTTGCTCAATCCCATCCCATTACTCCTGGCTAGACCCTCCTACATAACCCTAAACATTTCTCCCCTTCATGGTGTCTACACCTTTTACGTACTCGGTGTGACTATCACATTGCCCCTCGGCTCACCCTTAGCCAGGCTAGACCGGTCAGTGAATTTAACCCTTTTTTTACAATCCAGACCCTCCAGAAAGGCATACACAGCACAGAGACAACGGCAGGTCTCTTCAAGTCTGTTTAAGTCTAATGTTCCAAAATGGCCACCTTTATTTAGCCTGAGCTGACCACGGCTTCCAGGACAGGGTGATATTGGGGGGCAGGGTGGTGGGGGAGTTGTGGAAGGGAAAGTGACAGATGTGCAAAATTTCTATTGAAAGTAATGAACACAAATGTGTATGAAACATTCAGCTGACCAGCTGAGTTCATTTAGAGTCCGCGGAGGGGGGTCATCTCAGGCCTGCTACTCTACCTTTGCAAGCAGGAATCACTGTAATTACTATTATTTTCATTGGTCCTAGTTTTTGTTTGTCCAAATGCCAGTTACAGTGCCGACCTCTTGTTATTCACCTCAGGGCATTTTTCTTTGCAGTGTTTGGTGTTCAAAACAACCTGGCTCCAAGCTCTGCAGCCATGACTCATAGTGCAACCACAGCCTCCACAGGTCAGTGATATTTTAATCATAGAGAGGAGAGGCTGGGTAACTGATCTGTGTGGCTTTGTTATGCAATAGCGCTTCCCATGTCCCAGTAACTCCTTAATGATCAAATAATTCACAGCAGGGGCCTTTCCCAGGATGCACAGTGCATAAAAGACGGGACAGTGCAAAGAGCGGAATCAGTGCTTTACAGGAAATGTAATTGGGATTCGAATCGAGAAGAAAATGTGTTCAATTCTAATTGATCCTATTAAAGAAATATGAACACCGGTTCCCTCTGGCAGTTTTTCTGGTGTGTCATATGGGATGGGATGGGGTGTTCCCTTCAGCCCTGCAAATGTGAGGTCCAACTGTCAGCACCCCAGGCAAACAATGAGCCCACTCCTGCATGCCCTTCGTCACTGGGGAAGCTCTGACCTGAGCAAGTTGTCCCATACACTTTCAAAAGAACTTTTCACAGGGGCAAAGTTGCAGGATCAAGTCCAAGGTGCGTTTGGGTCGGTAGCTCAGGCTCCCCGGCCTCTTTCCTTTTGGGAACCATTCTATTTTTTCCCCTTCTCTCAGCCTGCTTCTTTAGCATCTGCAATTGTGCGGCTCTTCCTCTGGCTAGGAGGGTTTAAGGTCTGTGGTTTTAGTCTCTGCTGATTTCTGTCTTGCAGTATACGGAGTGAAGAAAAACACTTCCCAGAGCGCTGGCATGGCTGGTAGTGGAGTGTGCACTTCAGCTGGTGAGTCTGCAACTCATGGAAGTCCAGGGCTGACAGAATATAGCTGATGATTTGTGTGGGCAATTGTCCTCATGCGGGCAGATCATGGTTTGAAAGTATCTATGGTTGCAGCTGGTGTGGACATACCCAGAAGATTGCAGCCCACGTAGACATACCCAAAGTCACTTTAATCTAGCTAGCTCAGGTGCTTCATGTAACTGCAACAGGGTGTGCCTCGGCATTGAGTGTACGAGCCGATCCCACCTGGAACTCTGGGTAATCACACACAGTGCTAGCCCCTGCTGAAACTCACACTGCTGCGGCTTCACTGCCCCAGTACCCTGCTAGCTAAACTAAAGCTCGCGCCAGTATGTCTCCTCCAGTTGCAACCCCACCCAGTGATTACGGTGTAGACATAGTCTCGGATTCACCCTCTTGGGCCACTGTAACACATGGAATAGCCTTAGAAGAAATAAACACAGATCACTAACCAAAGTGTTATATTTGGGGTCGGGAAGGAATTTTCCTCCAGGGTAGATTGGCTGAGGCCCTGGAGGTTTTTCGCCTTCCTCCGCAGCATGGGGCAGGGATCGCTAGCAGGAGGGTTCTCTGCCAATTGAAGTCACTAAAACACAGGATTTGGGGATTTCAACAGCAGAGTCAAGGGAAGGGGTAGGGACGGTTTTGTGGCCTGCAGCATGCAGGGGGGTCAGACCAGATGATCATAATGGTCCCTTCTGACCTTAAAGTCTATGCGTCTATGAGTGTCCACTAGATGTCACTCTTGCTGTTCACAAATGAAAACAAAGGAGCAGCAAATTCAGCACTAGAAAATCAGAGGCCCGAGTCTGACCTTCCCCATGCCACGGTCATATTGGTGTAACTCAGTTGGCCTCACTGAAGTTAATCCTGATTTAAACGAGAGTAATTGGAAGCAAAATCAGGCCCATTATCTTTAATATGGAACCTGAACATTTGCAAGGTTAGTTTTGTACATAATTTTGCAGCATTACTAGCCCCAAGAGTTCAAAATTTATGAGATTGGTTTAACAATCATGAGATTTTAACAAATAAATTCTGGGTTCTTTTGTTTTGCCTTCTTGTTTTTGAGCCTTTAGGGTTCATGTTTTCAAACTTTTCTCCCCAACTATGAGTGCTAGAAACTTTTTTTTTAATTACCGCCCAGCTTGTCATGTAATCACAGGACTCCAGAAGGTGGGCCTTTAAGAAAGCAATAAAATATTGCAAAACTTACAGTAGAGTAGGCAGCAATGACTACTCCAGATTCACACCGGGGTAACAGAGTAAAAGCAGGCCCATTATCTTTAATCTGAACTTTGTGCCGGTACATTTGCAAGTTTAGTTTTTGTACACCATTTTGTTAGAAGACCAAGCAATTCAGTGGATCTACTTTCCATTTGCATGTGAATGTATTATATGCCTATACCAAACCGTATATAGAGTTCTCAGCAACAATCAGCATAAAGCTAGCATAAACAGAAAACCTCCTCAACACTACTGCTCTTCTGCTAGCCAAAGGACTGATTGTTCCATAGCTCAGTGCTTATGGTATCCATATCCCCATCACCAAAGGAGCCTGGACTTTACCAAACGGTTTCATTTCAGCTGTGGCTTATCCGCAAGCTTTCTAAGCAAAAGTGCACTCTGTATCTTATCTGATATGGCTTCCTTACTCACAGTCTTAAATGTAGTTATCCTCACAACACCGCCATGAGGTAGGGCACCGCTGTGATCCCTATTTTCCACGTGGGGAACTGAGGCAGATAGAGGCAAAGTGACTTGCCTAAGGTCACACAAGAAGCCTGTGGCAGAGCAGAGAATTGAATCCAGGTTTCCCAAATCCTAGGATAGCATCCTAATCACTGAAACATCCTTTCTCCCCACTAACCAATCTCTCTCTCTCACTCTCTCTCTTCCCCCCTCCCTTCACACACCCCAGTTGGAAGCACTGTGAACTCCCAGAGCGACGACATCCTGCGTAAAGACTGCAAGTTCCTGCTGCTGGAGAAGGAGAACGTCCCTGCCAAGAAGGAGATGGAGCTCTTGATCATGACGAAGGACAGCGGCAAGGTCTTCAGTGCTTCCAGCATGGGGCTCAGTGGAAGTATGTTCTCCTCCCACCATCTCCCATGACATGCATGCATGCTAGGAGCTTAGAAATGAATGTTAATTACTGGGAAATAGTCCCAAAGGTGAGAGTCTGGCAGGTTCTGGGAAACTGCTATTGCAATCTATCTGGCTGTGGAACAGTCTGCCCAGGGGAGTGGCAAAACCCCTACCCCTTGGGCACATTTAAAATGACACTGAACCAAACCTTGGTACCACTGGGACTAAACCTGCGTGAGCAGCAAGACGGACTCAATGACCTAAAAAGGCTTTTCCATCTCTAGAGTTTTCGGCTCTATAACTTTATAAGCCACGGGAATGCAGAGTAGACCTTTGGGCTGCCATGTCATCCCTTATCCACTTGAGGGCAGCTTCTCACACCAGGTACATGGGGACAAAGTTCATAGTCTGCCTATGAAACTCCATGGAGAACTTTACAAGGCATGCCCATTAGCCAGCTTGCTTGTAAAACTCAAGGGCTTAAAGACCAAGGGACAGAGCTATAGTTGGTGTATATCCGCATGGCCCCATTGACTTCCATGGAGCTATGCCGGTTTACACAAGTTGAGGATCTGGCCCAGTTTGACTTCTGGTAAGACATATTTGACTCCTCTTTGGACTCCACACAGCGTCCTTTGCAGAAGACACCTTGAAGAAAGAAAAGCAGGGCTTCTCTTCCTCTTACGCTGCAGACTCCTACCTGAAATCTGAAACAAACGGTAAGAGACGGTCATTCTGGCACCGATCGCCTGTTTGTCCCAGCACATGTTCTCCTCACTACACGTCAGAGCTTCCTCTTCTGCACCATCTGGGACAGCCTGCCTAGCTCTCTCCACCTCACCTGCCCTCCAGATCTCCTTTCCAGTCCCATCTGAACATATCCCTTGCCTGTGCCTCTTAATTTCCTCTCTCACTGTGTATTAGCCTGGTGGTTGAATGCATCGATTCACAAACCAGAAAGGGGCCTAGTCCATGTTGATGCTAAGTGGTGGAGCTAGTTAAGTTAGTGGTAAACTAGGGATCGGGAATATTGTATGACCTATTTAAAAAAAAAAAAGAACTGTGTCATATTATTAAGACCAAGTCAATCATGTGCTTGACCTCTCTGTTTATATGTTGTATTCCCTTCCCCGCATCCTCTGTCTGTTTGTCTGTCTTTAGATTTTAAGCCCTTGGGGCAAGGGCTGGAACTTCTTCTCTTCCTGGAAAACACCTAGCACATTGGGGTGCTACTGGAAAGACATGCTTAATAATAATAATAATAATAATTAATAATTAATTAATGACTTATGCTGGCTTGTCACATAAGACTTGATTCAATGGTATCAGAGGAGTTACACTATTGGAGTGACAGTGTTGAATCAGATCCTGGGTGTGTAAAATGAGTGTGAATTATATGCTCTAGGGTAAAGAGATATACATGTAGCAGGAAGTTAGTAACAGGGGTAAACTGACCCCTACTTACACTTATACTTTCCGGTTAATTGCTTTTCCCGCTACATCATCCTTTCATCCCCAGGGTGTATAAATTTCACTTGTTTTTCAGACTCAAGGAATGCCAGTTCAGTACACGTGACCTTACATCACTTTCCTGCTTGCACCCATGTTCAGCTCAGCTTACCTGCAATATGCGATTTGCACCAATTTTGTTCCATTATTTCCTGTAGTTTATACTATTACCTGCGTATGGCCTTGCATAATTTCATTCTGTTATGGGAGAGCATATTGCAAGCAAGTACAGGTCTTAGAATGCTGCCTGTAATGGAGGGATTAAATCTACCCAACTTATCCAAGAGAGGGATATCAAGGTGGTTAGAATAAAGCATTGTGGAAAACAGTTTGTGCTAAAGACACACTGGTAAACAGAATTGTATTTTAGCTGTGTCCACATTCTCCTGGGTGTGGTTGGCCCCTGTAAAGAAAGATCATTAAAATCTCTTTTGTTTTTTAACAACAGGAGGTCTAAAATCCGTGTCAACAAAGGACAAAGCAACTTACGCAGGTCAGTAGCGCTTTGAAGATTCTTTAGTAGGAGGGGATATATTAAAGCGTAGTTTACTTTCAATGGAAAAAAGAATTACACAGCTGTGATATAAATAATCCGTAAGTGATCAATGAAGCGGGGAGGCCATTTTCATAAGGGTTGCTGTTTTAGGATGAGCACAGTCTGCACCTGCAAAATTTGCACCCGTAATTCAGTTGTGGGTGTGAATCTGAGTAGACGCGCTTCTTGACTGCAGGGGCGAATCAAGTAGTTATCAGAGCAGCTATGCAGAACTATGGCTGCAACTCATTGTGTCGTCGCTGTGCAAGCACACAAATGTAGGGGCAACCAGCAACTGGAAGGCAGCAGTTTAAAAAACATTAGCCCTGTTGAAATCACGCGGAGTTTTGCCATTGACATCAGGATGGTCTGAATTTCACTCATTGTGTGCAAACTGAAGTGGAAAGGTTTTTCCGTAGTGCTGTATTTAATGGGCCTGCCCCTGCAGGTTTTATTCTCCTATTGAAGTTGTTCATTAACCTTGCTGTTGTCCTTTCCCACTTTAGAAATTGGAGGCGATCATGGAGGGGGAGGGATAGGGGCAGCCCCAGCTTGGTGTCCCTGTGGTTCCTGCTGTAGCTGGTGGAAATGGCTCTTGGGTTTGCTCCTAGCCTGGCTGTTCCTCCTTGGATTGCTCTTCGGACTCATCGCTTTGGGTAAGAGATCACAGCGAGAGCAGGCCAAAGGATGGACTATATACTTCAGGTAGTAGATGGTTCAGTGAACTCCAGATGTGATTAGTGATTGGCCTGAACCAAACCCCAAATCTAAATACCCCCCAAACTTTGAAGAAGTTCAGATCCGGATCGATAATGAAGGAAAGCAAAACCCTCCATCCAAACCCCCTTTAGAGGGGACAACACAGAGGGAAACAAGATAATGGATGGTAGAGAAAATGTAATAATATCTGTCCCCTGCAATACTTTTTTGCAGAGCACATAATTAGCCTGTGAAGTTACTTTCACTGAGTGCTTAGCAAGGGTAAGTAAAAGATAAGACAAAGATTAGGATAATGAGAACAACAGATATATCAGATAGGATAAAAATAATGTGTAAGGGATAGAAACCCTCTTGCTTCAGGGCAAAAGCCAACTTCTAAGTGACCAGGGTTAGGAAACTTCTCTGGGCAGCATAGGCGCGGGAACTAGGGGCGCAGGGGGTGCTGCAGCACCCCCAGGTTTTGCACAGGGTTCCACTCCCAGCCCCGCGCCTGCCCCCAGCTATGGCCCCAGCCTCAGCCCCCTTACTTCTGTCCAGGTCCCCCGCTTCTGGAGACTCGGCCCCGCTCCCAGCCCCAAACTGTGCTGCCAGGGCCCGTTACCGTCCGTGACGTGATCTGTGTCACCTCCCGTAAAGAACTGAACAGCATTGGACTCAAATGCAGCAGGAAGATACTTGGGAGTCCAGCGGCTCTCCCATGCTGTACCAACACGGTACACACTGTCCCCAGAAGCAGCCATGTTTGATCAGCTTAGCTTTCAAATTTTCTTGGGTCTAATATCTTTCGGTTGTGTGGATTTAGCTACTAAATGCGCATTTCTTTGTCTGTGCCTTTACGTGATAATTAGAAAGCCTTGCACTTCTCCTGTGCTGTCCATCAAGGCTCTCAAGGCGCTTGTCCAGCATTAGCAGATTAGGCTTCACAACAGCCGTACGAGGGATAGAAATCAGTATTGTTCCTGTTTTACAGATGTGAGGAATGAAGCACACAGGGTGCATCTTCACTAGGAAAACAGTTGGGTCTTAATTCGAGGTAACTAATGCAAGGTACAATCCTAGTGAAGACAAGGCAGTGTGTCGTTTCCACGTGTATAAACAGGTTGAATTAAAGACTATGAATTAAAACCTTAGGCTTTGCCTCAACCAACTAACTTGTGTGAAAGCTACAAACTGTCTTTTCCACTTTAGGATTTTATCTCGTGTTATTTAACTTAGGTTAGGAAAACTCCTTTTTTCCCTAGTGTAGATGAGACCAGAGAAGGGATGCATGTAACTTGCTCAAGATCACTCAGGAAATCAATGGCACAGCTGGGAGCAGAATTTAGATCTGACTCCCACTCTTGTGCTCTGACCACAAGATAATTCTTCCTCTTAGAGGCCGATAGGTTCAAAAGATGTCTTGTAGCAGTGGAAATCCCTGCTACAAAATACACAGAATAACCGTACCCTACCCTCTCATCCCCCGCCAAATTCAGTAGCAACTGTTAGTTGACAATGAACTTTCCCCTGCTTCTGCCTTTAGAAATAAATGTTATGGAGATCAACCCACTGCTCCTTCCCCTTTAATATTTTACTTTAATTTAACCTTTCAGCGGAAGAAATGAAGAAGCTGAAATCGCGTGTGGAAAATCTGGAGAAAGCCCAAGCCAACTACCTGTTAATTAATCCACACAATGGGGATATTACCCAAGAGTACCGTGTTTCTGATGTCGGGAAAGGTCCAAACTATGCTACAGGTTTCAGTCATAAAGATCAAGAGGCTCTCTGGCTGTTTATGAGGAGCAAAATGGCTTTGGAAAGAGGACAAGGTAAGAAGGGCAAGAGTCCAAGAAATTCCATGAGACTGGATTGCTAAAAGATGCTTCACCAGGAAAAAAAGGTGGATCTGCCATTTGCACTGTCCACACTGCTGTGTGATTTAAGATTGCAATTAGGTAGCAAGACATGTAGAACATGGTGTTACCAGATTCCATATATATTATTGAAGAAGAGGCAGATTCTGATCTCAACCTGGAATAACTTCACTGGCTTTAGTGGAGTTACTCCAGATTTACATTGGTGTAACTGAGATCTGATCTTACTTCATTTCAGCCCCACCCTTGTCCCTGCAGTCAGATTGCACTGACAAATGTGAACTCTTGAGCCCTTATCATTCTCTCGTTTCAGATTTTCCAAATTCACTGTCTAAATTGCTCATGTAAAATTTGCATTCACACAATCTACACTTACATTCGGAATATGGAGAGATGCATGCACTGCCCATGCAAAAATAGATTTGCTTGCACAGATGAATAGTCTGAACATGCAAATGTTGCATATGCAAGTTTTGCAGGAGCAGTTTAGGTGGTCATTTTTTGAAAACGTGCCCTGTTCACTGTCCCAGATAAGTGGAAAGACTTGCAGAATAGTCTTTCTTCCCAGGTAAGGTGTGTGACTCCATATCTGAGTTGGCAGAGGCCTTCAAAGTGCAGCACACTATAGCCAAATTATGAACCCTTCCTATTATGGGAGAGCATGCTGCAAGCAAGTACAGGTCTTAGAATGCTGCCTCTAATGGAAGTAGCAGAGGGATTAAATCTACCCTACTTATCCAAGAGAGTGATATCAAGGTGGTTGTAAAGTAATGTTCCGTGTAATTATGAATCATACTTACAGCACTGATAAGGCTTATCGTTTTTAAAGCACTGCACAAAAAGTAACTGATTATTCCTTACAACACTCCTGTCAGTATTTTACAGATGGAGAAAATATGGTTACGTGATTTGCCCAAGGTCAGAGAGTCAGGAATGGGATTGGCACTCAGAAAGCCTGATTTCTCCTTCCTCTGCAGGAGATGAGTGCAGCTGATTTCAAGGGGAGTCACTCCTGTCAGTCTAGGTAGCTCCTACTTTCCAAATCCATGCTCTGCCCGCTAGACTATGCCGCCTCCAGTCTTGAAATCGAGTCAAAAGCAGCCTTGTGTCTTCAGAGAGAAAGAGAGAGATTGTTTTACTTAAAATTGTATAATTAAATCTAACAACCATTTTACTTCCCATTGCAGGTTTCTTCCGAGGGGAGAAAGGGGAACCTGGTCTGAAAGGTACAGGAGAGTTGTGTTTCCCTTTCTTTGTTCTGTGTCTCAGGTTCTTCTAATAATTTGCACAGTGAATCCAGGGAATTGACTGGCACAACTAGTTAAAATGGGAAG
The DNA here is from genome assembly GCF_027887155.1 of Malaclemys terrapin pileata. NCBI lineage: Eukaryota > Metazoa > Chordata > Testudines > Emydidae > Malaclemys > Malaclemys terrapin. The sequence continues at coordinate 122,487,410 of NC_071511.1, forward strand.
GGCCCGATCCTGCATTCCATGTTCACCCCAAACTCCCAGGGCTCTCACTGAGAGTTTGGAGTGTAACAAGGAAGAAAGGATGGTCCCAAAATGAGCAATCACTGGGAATACCTCCTGGATCTCTCTTGATTTGATTTTTTTTTCTCCTTTCTCAGGTGATATGGGAGTGCAAGGTCCCAAAGGTGAGTCTGAAATTAGACATTTTCTCATATACCCGAGCAACGTGCTGTGAGAACTCTAGATTTAGAAGCACTTAGCTGAAGGAAGGGCTTTTGTCTCTCAAAGAAGTTAGTTCTGTTGAGAGGCTAATGAAGTGATGACTGCTTCTCACCTTCTAAATGGTTCCCTGGGTCAAGTATGATAATGACAGTGTTGGCTGTTCTCATGGGCAGTGAGTGAAACTTCCCCTGGGGGAGGCGAGCTCCTTGTCCTGCCTCTTCCGCCCACACTCCACCCCTGCTCTGCCCCAGGCCCCGCCCCCGCCCACGGCTGACTCGCACTCACCTCTTCACCCCTTCCCGAGATCTCCCCTCTGCTCCCCTCCTCCCCCCAGCCAGACCAGTCCCCACCCGCCATGAGACCTCCACCACCACCTGCTGTGCAGCTAGTTCACCGCTCGCCTCCTCACCCTGCTGTTGCCCCCTCCCCCCAAGACCCTCTCCTCTTTTCACCTTAAAGCACTAATAACATTCCCCAAAGGAACTGATCAGGCAACAGGTGTAGCTCACTTGCCAGATAGATTCTCCTGTGCATGGCGGGGAGTTCGGTGTACGCTGTACAGAGACAGAGAGACGAAAAGCCAGGCCACCTGCACCAACTGGAAGCCTAATCTCTCCTTTTGAAAAAGTGCTTGTCAGTGACAGCCTGCATTAAGACAGTAGTTTGATCACCTCACCCAGAATTCCCTGCCAGACTCGTTTACTTAAACTGGGTTTGAATAAAACGACTAGATCAAGAAATAAACTCACTGGCTAGGTCAGCTCCTCCTTGAGCCAGGTTAGCAGTTACTTCTGCTGGGTACAGAGAATAACTGAGGAGTCGTCATTTGGAAACTGTTTTTATCCCCAATAAACACATTTTCCTACAACATAAAGCCGGCTGAATGTGGCCAAAGGCTTCCTGGGCATTGGCAAATGCCTGTCAAATGGCTTCATTACCACTTCAATGGCCCTTTAACAGTTTCAGTGATCTCTGCTAGTAAGTCTCTGGAAGACTTTTTCACCCGATCGATCCCTGGGTAGTAATCAATCTATCGGGGATCGATTTATCGCGTCTCATCTAGACGCGATAAATCGATCCCCCAACGCGCTCCCCCGTCGACTCCGGAACTCCACCAGAGCGAGAGGTGGTAGCGGAGTCGACGGGGGAGCCGCGGCCGTCAATCCCGCGCCGTGAGGACCCGAGGTAAATCGATCTAAGATACTTCGACTTCACGTAGCTGAAGTTGCGTATCTTAGATCGATCCCCCCCCAGTGTAGACCAGCCTACTGTGTAATATGCCGACACTGCCCATGTTACAGCGCAGTGACGTGGGCAGTGTAATCACACTTTATCGCCGGGGGAGAGCTCTTCCGGCGATAAAAAATAACCACCCTGAACGAGCGCGGGAGCACGGCTCCCGGCGATAAAGCAGTGTCTATACTGGCTAAAACTTTTGTGGCTCCACTTTTAGCGCTGAAAGTGGCAGTGTAGACACAGCCCTACTCAGGGATCCCCTCCACTCTCCTCCTCACTCCCCCAGTCTGCCACTGACTCCCCGCTCGCATTCTCACACACACACAGACACACACACAGAGCCCGCGCCCCGTGGGGAGGGGGGCATGAGGAGAGACACAGCCAGCAGCTGCAGGGACCTCAGAGGGGAGAAGGGGGTGGGGTGGAGGAGAAGAGAGGAGGAAGATTCACTCCAGACAGCAGCAGCGAGCCGTGGGAACTTCAGGGAAGGGTTAGAGCAGGGAGGGGAAGAGGCGGCGAGGGGAGGCACCACGGCCCAGGTGTCGGGCAGCAGGGACTCGGGTCTTTGCCAGGGGATAGTATTGACAAGCGAACAGCCACGCCTATTATACCCGCCACATGGCTGTTCGCTTGTCAATACTATCCCCTGGCAAAGACCCGAGTCTAGAGAGCATTGTAGAGGGGATCAGAGGTATTGCTTTGTATCCAAAAATACACTCACCCGTTTGAAAAGCAAGACAGAAATTGTACGGTATCTGATTTAATCAAAATGTGCTTTTGAGGAATGTTGGGGTCTTTGATTTGTCAAAGGCAAGGCACCTACCCCGCTGGTTTTTGGCAGAAGGGTAATAACTAGCAAAAGGGTGAAGGTGGGAACATAAGGAAAGAGCCGTTTTCCCATTAATGGTCTGTTTCTTTGTTCTAACAGGAGATCAAGGACTTCCTGGTCCACCAGGTAGGCTGAGCTCTACAAGTCACCAGTCTCCGTGGCGCTTCAGCTGAACAGTGCACGCAGGGACACTGCAGTCAGCTAGGATTCATTTTGCACCTCAAACCCCTCCAGGCTGGCGCTGCATGGAGTTTAACTCTTGTGCCATTGCAAATGTCTTATACTGCTTGAAGTTCTGATACCCTTGGTGTTGAAATACAGGCAGAACCACTGCCCTACTGCTCAAAGGCTTTATTTGCCACGAGGCTTCATCCTGTCCTGGCTTGTGTGTGAGCACGTTTCCCTGCACGATTTTGGTGCACTGAGACCTGTGGGCACGTTTGAAAGATTCTGGCCAATAATTGCAAACTGGGTTTTGCCTGTGACAATTCTATCAGCGGCCTGCAAGAGTGATCATGCCCTGCCAATGTGTGTGCAAAGGGTGTGTGCATGCAAAGCTGTGTGCATTACAAGTGGGCGTTCCATCGTGCAAATGTCGCCACTGTGTCAAATGACAGTGCAGCACTCACGCTCGGCTGGTATGTGGCCTCCAGACCTGTACGTGTTAAATATTTAGAAATATTTTATAGACAAAATCACGCATCCTTCAGTATCAGCCGTGTTGGACAGGAATGTTCTCAGAGCCAGAGAATATTTATTGTCACACCCTACCCTACCTACCATATGCTGGTAAGAGACCCCTGCACACATACAGTGCTTAGCAAACAATATATTTTTTCAGCCCAACCACCCTAACTCTGCAGTCCTGGATTTCCAAATCCCTTATTTTCATATTTCCTAGACACCCACCCTTGGTCCATAGTCAGGGAAACTGCAGATTTACCACATTGTGTTTTGCTTACAGGCGTCCCAGGTTTGATTGGGCACCCAGGACCAGAGGGACCAAAAGGACAGAAAGGCAGCATGGGTAAGCAGCACTGACCCACCTTACAGATTATTCTGAGCTTATCACAGCTCAGTTATTGTGGGAGACTCACACAGTATGTGCATACCCTCAACCTGCATGTGCAAACACAGGTCCCCAGCGTGGCCCTTGCCGTCCTGCTGCGAGGGGTGGCGTGGAGGGGAGACACTGAATTTCACTGCATGGAACGTATAAAGCTATATTACAAGCCATTTGCTTTCCATAGGTGATCACGGCAGAGAAGGACCCACAGGCCAAAGAGGGCGAGAAGGGCTCCCAGGGCCTCGTGGGGAACCTGGACCACCTGGATTTGGGGAGAAAGGAGACAGAGGTAGGAGACTGTCCTGTCCTATCCCCAGTGCATAAAGAGATGGGCCATGGAGGATGGGTCTCGGTTCTGATTTTGCAAAAGTCTCAGTGGTCAGGATTTAGTTTTGATAGTTCAGATCCAGGTTTCCTTTTATCTGCCTCTCCACTTGGAATAGGGCCGAAAGGTTTCGGGTTTGTGCCACCTCGACAATGGCCAGTCGGCTTTTGTTTTGCCAAAGCTCATCAGTCAGGGTTGGGTTTTGCAGAACCCGAAGAGGTTTGGCTCTCAGCTAATTTTTACCTTATCTACACTGCCAATGGTGAGGCAAGAGTCAAACGAAAGGCTCTGGCCCAAAGCTACTACAGAGTTGAATAAATAGACTAAACCAGAAAACTGCTGAGTGTGTGCAAAAAGGCAAAAGGGTTGGTGCTGGGTGATGGTTCTGATTGTGTGTCCTACCAAAAAGAATCTTTTAATTTCTGTAGCTTCCGCAATTAATTACAAAGATCTGTCTGTAATAGCCCCGATTGGATTTACTCATCTTTTAGCACAGAAATGACTGATCGATTTTTTCCCCCACTGAAATATTTACTGACAACAGAAGACAATGACGCCAGGTGGTGTAGTGAGATAAGTCCTGGGACATTAGAAGGATTCAAACTCTGGTGTGTCATAATGCCCAATGAGATGGGCTCATTTCCGGATAATGCGTTCTCAGTTGTCTTAATTACTGATTAATCATGACACTGAGCGACGGGGAATCAGAGCCGTATACCACAATCAGATCCTTACTAAATTGGCTGCTAACCCTCAGTCTTTCAAGGTGACTCCCAGAAGAAAATAGACTAGAGGTGGCGGGTGGTTTGTTTTGTAGCTGTGTAAACATGCAATACCTGTCTGCAAAGCAGCATTTTCATGGGTGCACATGGAGCTGGGGGTAGGACGGTGAATTATAAACAGGGAGCCCAGTTTAGGTTCATAGAGACAATTGGTTTGTAGCAAGTGGATCCCACAGGAGCAAGCGGCAGGCTTGTTTGGCCTTGCTGCCCAGGAGGACAAGAGAAGCTCAGTGTGGTGCAGGCGATCCCCACACTGTGGACACACCCCTTTGAATCTTAGCGTTCCTTCTGGGGGTGGAGGATGGCAGCTGGCAGGCTTATAGGAGCCGACTCCGTGCGTGCTCCGGGGCTGGCAGCCAAGCTCCCCTCACCCCTCGTCCCACCTCCTCCTCCTCCCCTGAGCATGCCGCGTCCCTGCTCCTCCGCCTACCTCCCAGCACTTCCCGCCCGGCTGCCACCAAACAGCTGTTTGGCAGCGTTAGCACGCTCCAGGAGGGAAGGGGAGGAGTGGGAACGTGGCGCGCTCAGGGGAGGAGGCAGGGAAGAGACGGGGCCAGGGCGGGGATTTGGGGAAGGAGTTGGAATAGGGGCAGGGAGGGGGCAGAGTTGGGGCAGGGACTTTGGGGAATGGGTTGGAATGGGAGCGGGGCAGGAGTGGGAAGAGGTGGGGTAGGGGCAGGGCCTCATGGAAGGGGCAGAGTTGGGGCGGGGGGCAGAAGGGGGTCGAGCACTCACGGGAAAGAGGGGAAGTCGGCGCCTATGGGCAAGCTGGTTAATGATGTGCTCTGATGGTTTACTCTCTAGGTGCTGTTGGTGATCAGGGACCTGCAGGACCACCTGGGATACCAGGGTCTGTTGGCCTCAAAGGTAAATACAGTGGTGAACAGAAAATGGCAGCGAGGTTGCATGGGCAATAGCCCCGATTAGGAGCTGTGGGAGGATGCGTGGAAGGTTGTGGGTCTCACTGTTTTGATTTGTGCCTCACTGCAGTGGGCAGATGAATGAGCTGGCTTACCCCCAAACTAACCTCATTTCAGAACGAGATGTTCTAATGGGAAGAGGAGTATTTTAGACTTTAGAAAAAGGCTTGTTTTATGGAGGTGTAAGTGACACCGTAGATGATTGACTGTTGGCAGCGACCCACCTGAGCTTACAGATGGCTTTTGCCTGCCTTTGAACCTTTAGAAATAATGGGGTGAAACCTTATCTGTCTGTCACGTAGGTGCCACTCCACAGACACCAATGGGAGCTGACCCATGTAACTGAGAGGAACAATTTTGCCCATAAAGAGCAGCTCCCCGCTGAAACAAGCTGGAATTTCGTTCCTCCTGCCTTGGGCAAGGAGGAGAGGATATGGCTTGGACCACCAGGGAAAGCTGTTTCCTATAGATCGCAACAGTCCCAGTTCAAGACTAAATTGCTCTGATGTATAGGATGAAAATTATGTGAGATCATCTACTGGCTGGAGGACCTTGTTTAGTTAGGGGCACTCTGGAATCTAGTCACCTGTTGGCAAACCCAAGGAGATGGGTTCTCCTTCCCATCACAATGTAGCTGAAATATTGTACACTTCTTATTTACAGGCATGACAGGTTCTCCTGGCCCACAAGGTCCACCAGGTGAGTGCCACATTCTCCTGTTATAACATACAGGAAACAAAAAGACAGAGTGACAACACTCTGCATGCTTGACTTCCTTAAAAAACATGCTCAGCGGTAGAGTAGACTGGACATGATTAAACCCCCAATTTCCTTTTTTCTTGCAGGTTCTCCTGGTCTTCAAGGATTTAGAGGTGAAGCAGGTCTCCCAGGGGGCAAAGGTAAGACTTAGAGCCCACTTTCTGCTACACTGACGAGTTATGGTGGCTGTAACAGATGTTGTGCTTTTCCACTGCTACCCAGAAGAGAACACCCAGCTGTGAATCAGAGTCATATCTGAGAAGGGTTCTGACCCTGGGCCCCGAGGATAATAGGAGAAAGATAGGAGGAAAAAGAATAAACTCAGTGATGGTGATAGGTACCCTGGAAATACCATAGATATGTAGGAGCATGATGGATTAGATTAGATTAGATGAAGCATCAAAAGAAGAGATGGGTCATGTTGTGTCTCTAGAGAGGAATGATGGAGGAAGACCTTCCCCCACGCCCACAATATTTATTCTTTAAGTCATTGCCTTTATATCTTTTAGGTGAGAAAGGAGCTTTGGGAGCACCCGGACCCAAAGGTATGCTAATCAATTACATTACTTTTGTCAGTACTTTCTTCCTGTTAGATTACTCAGGATATTTTGTCCTGGTTCTCTCAATGTCAGGTTGGGATCAATTACATACGTCATTGGCTTTGGTTATTTGATGCTTTTGTCATCAGGTTTCCCTTTTCTTTGACAGTAAAATTTTTCAGTGAAACAGTTCTCGTCCCCCCAATTCATGAAGGATGTTGATAAATTGGACATGGTCCAGAGAAGAGCCACAAGACTGATTAAAGCATTAGAAAACATGCCTCATAGCGATAAACTCAGAGCTCAATCTCTTTATCTGAACAAAAAGAAGGTTAAGGGGTGACTTGATCACAGTCTATAAATATCTACATGAGAGAAAAATATTTAACAATGGGCAATTTGGTCTAGCAGAGAAAGATATCACAAGATTAAAATAAAATAAATAAATTTTAAATTAATGGAGATATCCCATCTCCTAGAACTGGAAGGGACCTTGAAAGGTCATTGAGTCCAGCCCCCTGCCTTCACTAGCAGGACCAAGTACTGATTTTGCCTCACATCCCCAATTGGCCCCCTCAAGGATTGAACTCACAACCCTGGGTTTAGCAGGCCAACACTCAAACCACTGAGCTATCCCTCCCCCTGGAATCAAGATTCAATGCCTGGAAGTTGAAGATAGACAAATTCAGACTGGAAATAAGGCATGAATGTTGAATGGTGAAAGTAATTAACCATTGGAACAATTTACCAAGGGTGGATTCTCCATCACTGACAATTTTTAAATCAAGATTGATATTTTTTCTAAAAGATCTGCTCTAGGAATTATTCTGGGGAAGTTCTATGGCCTGTATTATACAGGAGGTCAGACTAGATGATCACAATGGTCCCTTCTGGCCTTGGAATCTATAACTCTATGAATCTATGAATTACATGAAGTTATATTTCCCCTTGTGTTTGCTTTAGGTGACCATGGAGAGAAAGGACCTCGTGGTCTGACAGGTCAGTATATAAACATTTCTTGTCTGGGGTCCTGGAATTAATACTGGCTTTAAAATATGAAGAGGATTATTATAAAAATGTGCATGCAGGAATATAGTCTGCCCATCCAAACTTGCTCTGCTTATTTTTTAAAGATGTAAAAATATTGTTATTGTTGACATTATTTTTGTTCATTAGAACATAAGGTTTGCCATATCTGATCATATTCTTGATTCATATAATCAGGTATCCCTGGGTAGGGATCCATACCTATTACTTCAGAGAGATTCCCCCTCACCTGGAATGCACTCAGTTAATTTGTACATTTTGGAAAACTCCCTCCCAGTTCCCAGAGGTGATCACGCGGCACCATGAATCACGAGGCTTGAATGCCCTGTCAATACTATCTTTAGCTTGCAAAGCTGCAAATGTTGTTGAGCGTCATGAAATCTTTCCTCACCAACATTATTTTTATTCACGTTAATTTAATTTGATTGCAGGCGAGCCAGGCTCAAGAGGGTTGCCTGGTCCTCCAGGGGAGCCAGGAGCTAAAGGATCCGTAGGTAAATAACAAAGAACAGACGCAACATTTCTAGAGAACACAATAGGTGTTGTTTCCACCCGCGGATAGTCCATTTCTGTGAGGACTGGAATGGAGATAACTGTGCAGTGGAATTGTACTGTATGTATTGCCAGGTCTTTCCCACAAATCTCTTTGGTTAGATTATATTTGCATAAAAGTGGTCCTTACCTTTAAGCTTTTGGTGAAAGTTACTGAACCATCAATGATCCCAGTCAAGGTCTTATTCAGACATAATATAATAGAAAGCCATAGTCTTGTGTTCAGTTATACCACACAGGGAATATTCACCATACTGGGTATACTGTGGGACCATTCCAGCAATCCCTAATGAGCTCTTATCTTTGGGTAGGTCCAGCTGGCCCCGATGGACACCAAGGCCCAAGAGGTAGGTGACTATTTTTTCCTTTTTCTCACCCATTACCCCTCATCAGAGACAAAAGATCAACTACATCGTGACTTGCCTGCAACTTGAGATGGTGACTGACGTAGTAGCAGAGTCAATGGAGTGATGGACTTGGGGCCCTGGCCTCTCAACATAGTAGTACAAGAGTGTGCCATCAAACATCTAACACTGAACCAAGAGATGTTTACGGGAGGCTAAATAGCCTTGTGCCCCAGTTCTCCATCATCCTGGCCTCACCTGAGATGGGCCGTGTGTATCCAAGGCACTAGAGTGAAGTTAAGAATCAACTATCATATGCATTCTGTAGCATGAGCACCAGATAAATGTGTCAGGTTTCAGTGGTAGCTGTGTTAGTTTGTATCAGCAAAAAAAACCAAGGAGTCTTTGTGGGACCTTAGAGACTAACACATTTATTTGGTCATAAGCTTTCGTGGCCTAGAACCCACTTCATCAGATGTATGAAGTAAAAAATACAGGAGCAGGTATAAATACGTGAAAGGATGGGGGTGCTTTACCAAGTGTTAGGTCAGTCTAACAAGATAAATCAATTAACAGCAGGATACCAGGGGAGGAAAAATAACTTTTGAAGTGGTAAGAGAGAGGCCCATTACAGACAGTTGACAAGAAGGGGTGAGTAACATTAGGGAGAAATTAGTATTGGGGAAATTAAGTTTAGGTTTTGTAATGACCCAACCACTCCCAGTCTGTATTCAGGCCTACTCTGATGGTATCGAGTTTGCAAATTAATTCCAGTTCTGCAGCTTCATGTTGCAGTCTGGTTTTGAAGTTTTCTTGTTGAAGAATGCGTGTGTATTTTCCTTATGGTCGCACAGTCACCTCTCCATTTCAAGCAAAAGCCCGAGTGACTAGATACCCCTTATGCGATCTCCTGGAGATCACCTGACTCGTGCTGTGTCACAGGAGTGGCCTTATATCTCACATTTGAAATAAGGAAATTACGGCACTTCAAACCTGGCTGCCAACTGCTATCTCTGGATGCTTAAATTTGGCATTTAGGCATGAAAGTACCTGCTTAATGTGCCAGCATGCCCACTGACTTGTAGGTGGGGCCCACAATTGGAACGTTGGCTCTTTTCACATCAGCAGTCTCTAGACTGTAAATGGTTATTGGGCTACATGAAGCTGAGTATGTTTATGTTGTCTTGGTAACCATCCCTAGGGGAACAAGGTCTCATGGGAATGCAAGGAATGCGAGGACCGCCTGGACCCACTGGAGATGCAGGACAGCCAGGTAAAAGCAGAAAGGGAAAAATGACTATTGTTAGACAAGGCCATTGAGTTACACATCCCATCTGGAGGGATTGCCTGCTTGCCAACGCTACAGTTCTATGCTGGGACGTTGTGATGAAATGCGAAGATATGTGGATGTTGGACCCTTTGCAATCTGCAGATTACACACACATCTATGGAGGCTGATTTGCACAGCTGCCCATAATTATAAACAAAATTATTGTTTTTCCCCAAAGACATTTTTCCAAATCTCTTAGAATTTTTGCCTTTATTTTTCCAGGTCTCACAGGACCGCAGGGACCCCCAGGTAAGTCATTTAGCCATATTCTGACTTATCACCAGCATATTGTAGCACCTTGACTTTCCTATTAGCCTCACATTTGTGAGCCTGTTATCCTTACATGAGACCCAGGTGTAAGGACCACTAAAATAGCCGAGATATGAGACTGACAGCATATATTCGCACATGACCAAGTTTCGTTTATGGAGTTAGGGCAGCTCAGCTGACCAGATTTTTTAGGTTAACACAGATATTTTCTTACATGCTAGGAAAGCCCAGTTTGAAATGTGCTGTAGTAATGAGGAATGGGCCTTCACAAGAGACAGTTTTTCTTTAGTACAGTTTAAATCCACATTACTTCCTCACTAGTCTGGTAGCTGTCTCAGCCGCACAGCGTTCCGCATATGGAACCCTAGGCAAGACAAGGACACATCAGAAGGTTGGGGTGTCCTCTCCCAAATGCTAGGATCCACTTTCAGCCCAGTTTTGTAGTGACCAAGCCTTGATATCATTTGGTGACTGCCCAATGGTCTTTGTGAAATCTGTTCATTGTTTCAGTCTAATTCCGTGTCACCAGATGTCCCCATCACCAAAGCTACCACCATAGATGTCTCTAGCTAGCCCCACTGTTTGCATTTCCAGCCAAGGGGTGAATTATCATGGTATGGTAGAATTATCATGGCTGCACCTCTAGAACAGGGTTAAGTCACATTGGTGGGGTGCTAAGGGGAAGAACTTTGCATTTCCTTTCCCCATAATGTAGATGTCCTGTGAATAAATGAAGGATTTCAACCTCCAGGGCTGTCAGCCTAAAAATTTTCACCAGAACTAAACTAATTTACTTTCCTTTTTGTAAAACATTGGGAAAATGAGCTAATGCTAATCAGCTGGTGAGGAGATGATAAGAGCTAGAAAAGGCCAGGCAGTCTCGGTATGTCCCACCGAGTAAAGCAAAACCCTGTGAGCCAGGGAAAACTTTGGGCAGTGCTATGGGTAGGTGACTTGGAGAAGCACCTGGGCTGAGATGTCCTGAGTAAATAAACAACACCCATATGATAGAAAATATATTTCTGCTGGATGCTAGTTCAGGAACTCCTTGGAATCTTCACCCTCATCAGGTCAAAATAGGGATTCTAATATGGTGACTCACAGGTTTCTGAATCGAAGTGGGTGTTGAGATAGTTACTGAGGATGGGATTTTCACAAGCTATTTGGCAGCACCATGTCCCACTAGGCTTCTGAAAATCCCACCCTGAGTTACTAGGAAGGCATTCCAGGTCCTTGTGCATAATTGAACCATCCTGTCTGTTAGCCATCACTAGAAATCTGGGGATTTCCAGCGGCGATGTGACACTCCTCAGTGCACCATCTTGCAGTGGTATCAAGGGTCCTCTGATAAAGCAAAGAAGGTGCAATCAACAACTTTTTAAAAGCACCTGCTATAAATGTCGGAGAATAAATGGTTGGATCAAATGACTGGGTGGGGTTTTTTCTCACTAACCCACAGTTACAATTCTGGGAATTATCTGGAAAAAAAAATATTTACATTCACAATTTTGAATTGTTTCTTCGTACCAGGACTCCCAGGCAACGTGGGTCCACCAGGGGCTAAAGGTAAGTTGGGATTCAAATCAGGCTTTCATTTATTCTCTAGGTACTTTGCATTAGTGAGGATTTTCTTGTCTCCTGACCAGTGCCTGGATCAACAGTGGCACCTAGTGGTTTAAAAAAAGAAAAAAGAATAATGGAGTTCACAAAAGTCTCCTGAAGCCCGTAGAAACAGGGTGTTCTCCAGAGAAGTCATCAGCGTAGCTCTCCCTCTGAAATGTACATATTGGACCCAACTCTGCCCCCAGATACAGGATCACAAGCCCCAGTGACTTCAGTGCAAGCTGCACACTTGTATGTAGGATCAGAACTCGGCCCGTTATGCATTCTGACAAATGTAGCATTTGGACATTTGATTAAAGAATCTTTTGGGGTTAGCTGAGTTCTCTCTTCTCTGTCTCTTTCTTCCCCCATTATCTCCTATCCTTATAATTTCTCTAACAAAAGATTGAGGGGAATGAGAACAGAAGCCAATATGCCATCAGAAACTTTTCAAAAAGTTTTGTTGCTCTATTAATTGATCCCTCTTCTTTTGTCCCTCTCTATCCTAGGTGAACCTGGTGCGCCCGGCCGAGTTATAACTGCTGGTACGTATGATTTTGAACAGCCCCAGTTTTTGATGATTTTCTCCAATTTCTATTATCCCTTCTATTTTCATGGTTACCCTGTGCCTACAATGGATCGGGGTCTTTTTGTGTTTGCATCATTTAAATCGGTTGTGGCAATATAGACAATCAAACTGGTCAGAGCGTTCGTTACAAATTATATTTGTGGCAGATTTACTCCTCTTCTCTGTTCGCCAACTGCCTCATTTTTGTGTTGCAGAGGGTTCATCGACTATTTCTCTCCCTGGCCCTCCAGGGCCACCAGGAGCCATCGGACCACCAGGCCCACCTGGTGTCCCAGGTAAGGAAACCCTGCTCCTTCGTTACAGGTGCAGCCTGCATCGCTGTTCATTGTGTATTTACTGAGCACTGTGCTTGGGGTTGTATGAAACACAGAGAAAGACAAGGTCCCTGCCCTGCCAGGAACTTAACAATCTCAGGGTAAAATGCTGGTTCATCTTACAGGTGGGATAGGGGACACAAAGCAGAATTGGAAAATGCTGCTTCTGAGCAGTAGGTGGGGGCCCAGTGAACATCCATGGGGGTGCTTCATGGGCCTACAGGAGTATGGTCAGCCAGCTTGGGGACATGGCTAGGGTCCCCCCCGCTCTCCCAGTGCTGGGTGGGGTCCACACTCTTCCTTTCTGGAGCAGTGTTAAGGAGCATTCTGGAGTCCATGGTTTCCTATCCCTGCCAAGCTGTCCTGTCCTACAGGCCACATAGATCAGGGACTCTCTATTCATTAGCTTCCCCACCTTTCCTGCCCTCTGTGATCTCCACAGTAGTAAGGCCAGGGCTTGGGCCTCACTTAAACAGGCAGCACAATGGGCATGTGTAGTTGAAGGAGGGATTTTTAAAAAGGAAGACAGGTCGTTTGGAGCACAGGGAAGGGTGTGAAGATGGGAGTGGGAGACGGATACAAGAGGGACAGGTAGGAGGGAGGCTTTGGAAGAACAGGAGGAAGTGAGGTTGTGGCCTGGAACCTGCCATTACATTTTGATCTAATGCACACAGTCTAACAATGGGTCAAACCTGGGGTCTCAAATCCAAGCCCCTTTGCATTTCAAGAAAGGGGGGGGGGAAATACCCTGGATCTGACCCCCCACACACACATACCTCATAGTTTTGTTTTCAGATCCAGACACAGAAGGGGCTTATCTTCCAGGCCTGAATTGGGTAGAGTTGTCATCAAGACAGCAGAAATCTCGCAAGAACAGCTGACGAGATTTTTAGCAGTGCCTGCTCCAGACAGTAACACTAAAAGCCCCAGGCTCCATGCTAAGCCCCCAGCCTCAACCTCTTCTGAAGCGTCCTAATGCAGTCACCGCCCTCCAGTACAACGGAGTCACAGTGCAAAGCTCAGAGGTGCTGATTCCTCTCGCACCTGTCTACCTCTTACACTGGGGTAACTCCTTTGGCTTCAGTGCTGTTATTCTTAAACTTCAGCAAGGGAAGGGACAAGGCAGAGCAGATCAGGCCCATTGTCTTTGTATTATACCCCGTACCTGCCTGGTTATTTCACCAGTCTAAATGGAGCATGTGCTTTATTTGCCAGGTATTGAACTAAAAACCACCTCTCCAGAACGTCCTGTATCCACCGGCGTGCTGATTAATTCATGCCTGTATCCTGATTTAATTTACTTGCGTGGACAAATGTATTATTTGATGTTCTCAGCTCTTTTCAAAGGCCTATCGATTGTCCCCTGATACTGTTAAATACAGCCCTGGAAATCTAACGCAGTCGTTTTTTGTTTGTCCTTTGAAACCAGGTCCTGTTGGGCCAGCTGGTCTCCCCGGACTGCAAGGTACTGTACACTGCCTACGGGGGGGAGGGATAGCTCAGTGGTTTGAGCATTGGCCTGCTAAACCCAGGGTTGTGAGTTCAATCCTTGAGGGGGCCGCTTGGGAATCTGGGGCAAAATCAGTACTTGGTCCTGCTAGTGAAGGCAGGGGGCTGGACTCAATGACCTTTCAAGGTCCCTTCCAGTTCTAGGAGATGGGATATCTCCATTATTTTTTTTTTTTTTTTTTTTTACCTCTGAATGAACTGCATTCATTCATTTCTTTTCTTTTTCATAACATCTTTCAGTCCCCCTCCTTATTTCTCAGCTTCTTGCACAATCTCTTTCTCTTTTGTCTGCAGATCTTTTCATTTCGGCTCATTCGTCTGCGTTCATAGTTTTAATTAATCTTTGAAGAAATTCCCAATTTTCATGTCTCTCCCCCATAGAGGAGTGGGTGGGGAGTACCCAAATATCTTCTGTGTGAAAGCTACAGCCATAGATACATCTAGTATTATTTTATCCAGGCCTTAGCTCTAGTAGAGCACATTCCAATCAAAGCTGCCTTTCTGTTATATGGGCCCTCAAGGTATTTAGGTGCCTAACCCCCATTGGAACTGATTTCAGTGGGAGTTAAGTGCCTAAATATCTTTGAGGATCTGGACTATGGTCCTGATCTAGGGGTCCTGCTATGTAAAAAGGTGGGAGTTAGAGATGGACCCTGAACTGAGCTTGATAATAATGGCAGATTATGCAGGAATTTCCAGATTTGGATGAATGTCCATCAAGGATTGAATCTGTGTCACCCAGTTTATTGTAACAGAAAGCAACATCTGAAGCCATGTCAGAGGAGATCAGAAGCTGGTACATTAGCCTGCAGCCTTGCAGGCCCCCCAAAAGGTAGAGCTCGTCCTCTATTGGCTAAATAACCCACACTCTCTCTGTTCTTGATGCAGGTCCACGTGGCGAGAGAGGGCTCACAGGTGAAACCGTTATGGAAACCATCAAATCAGAAGTTGCAACTTCATTATCTCAAAGTAAGAAGAGATGCTGCTTCAGTTCTTTATTGGCAGCATGAAGAGTTATTGGGTGAGACCAGCCCAGGGGGAGGGTCCTTCAACTTGAGATACCTCTAGCTCAGTATGTTGTAGACGGAGTGGGCATGTGGTTTAGCTGAGGTATCTATACGATGACAATAATAGTATCTAGCACTTGTTACTGGTAGAGCTCAGAACACGTTACAAAGGAGGGCAGTATCATTAGCCCCATTTTACAGAACTGAGGCACAGGGCATTGACATTGTCTGCTCAATGGTCTAGCAGGCCAGAGCCAGGACTGAAACTCAGGTCTTTTTGAGTCTTACTGCACTGCTCTGGTCATTAGGCCACAAGACCATGCAGCTGCCCTGTGCTCACAACAAAACTAATGCTAAGCCCGCTGCAAAGAAGTAACCAGCGTAAAGTGACACGATAAATGGATGTGGAGGAGGCAGGGCCAGCTCCAGGTTTTTTGCTGCCCCAAGCAAAAAAAAAAAAACGAGTGCCGCTCCTTGAAAAGTGCTGCCCCAAGCACATGCTTGGAACGCTGGTGCCTAGAGCCGGCCCTGGGAGGAGGAAATGTTAATTTCAAGGCAGAAGTGACAGAAACAGAATTGAGTTAACAGCAGTATCCCCTGGGGAAAATCTATTTGTTTTATGTAATACACTGTGCATGTTGCAACCAATTATTATTACAATTATTTATTATAGCTTGGATTATTCTGAAAAGCTTTTGTAAATATGTCTGGGATGTTGATCAAGGATGGATTAAGACTAAAAGCGGTCCCAATCCACTCCCCATATACAAACACTACATTTGGAGTAATTCAGATCTGGAACAGAACTTTGTGACTGCTCCATAGCTCTATAATGGGCCAAACCCAAATCCTGGATCTGAACACCCCCGAACTTGGGATTCACATCTCAGCTTTGAGGCTGAAGTCTATCTCTCATTCAGACTATCCAGGGCCCAGATTCATCAAAAATTGGCCTTCTCCCCCACTCACCAAAAAATTCAGGCCCTCCTTTAAAAATTCTTCCTCCTCTTGAAAAGTCTCGTCATCCGAGCCCAGCATCTTTGGCCTCCCTGGTCTTTCTCACAAGTCCTCACTGTCCAGAGAGATTCCTTACTGTTTCCTACCTTGGTGGCCTTGTCCATCCCAACCTCACCTGCAGGGCTGGCTCTAGGCACCAGCAAAACAAGCTGGTGCTTGGGGCGGCACATTTTTAGGGGCGGCATGGCTGGTGCCAGAATGCTGCCCCTAAAAATGTGCCCCGGCCGCCCTACCTCACCTCCGCTGCTACCGCTCGTGCGCCACGGCGCGTGAAACAGCTGATTCGTGCACCGCTGCTCCCCCTCCATCCCAGGCTCTCAAACCTGGGAGGGAGGGGGAGATCCCGAGTGGCCGCGGCACGCGAAACAGCTGATTCGCGCACCACTTCTCCCCCTCCCTCCTAGGCTTGAGAGCCTGGGGGGAGGAGGCAGGGCTGGGGATTTGGGGAAGGGGCGGAGCTGAGACGGGGCCGGGGGTGGGGTAAGAAAAAACAGGGGGGGGGGGGACAAAATTGTTTCTGCTTGGGGCGGCAAAAATCCTAGAGCCGGCCCTGCTCACCTGCCCCAGTTCTTGCTGCCTGTTCTCATGGTCCCCAAGAGACTAGCAAGGGAGGCCCTACCCTGTCCTTTCAGAATCATAGGTATGTCCGGGTCCCCTTTGACCCATGAGGCCTTGTACCAAGGATCTTGCCTTAATCCACCCCTGACTCCAATAGCTTTCATGAGCAACATAGCAACAATATTTCCAGAGCAAAAATATTTCCTTTTTTTTCAGTTTCGTCAGATTTACTGGGACGAGCAGGCCTCCCCGGCCCTCCAGGACCCCCAGGTATGTATATTATAATAGAGTATTACATACGGTGCAGTATATAGGAGAGATCACAGGGGCCATAGGGGTGGAATAAAGCCTGCAGCATGCTTTCAACGTGTTCATTTTGCTATGCAAATATTCTTGAATGCGTCTGATTCTTTTCTTTTGTCAGGCACTTCCATCCAGGGACCACCTGGACCTCGCGGCCCAGCAGGTAAAACCTTGTTCCCCACCATACATGGATGGGGGGGGGTGGCTTACAGTCGATTTGTTACGTGCCCCCAGATGAGTAATTCTGAAACTCTGTGGGAGAAATCTTGGCCCCATGGAAGTGGATGGGAGTTTTGCCATTGACTTCCACGGGGCCAGGGCTTAACCCCGTGTGTTCATACAGATATACTTCACTAGAAGGGGAGTTTTACGATAACGGGAAAGGAACTGTCTAGCAAAATCCCCCCACACCCTGGACCTGCTGGTGGCCCTGACCTCTGGGGGAAGGATGGTGGGGAATCTTTGGCCAGGAAAGTCATGTCTGCACCCTGAAAGGCGAAAGGGTGCCAACTCTGCTTTGCAGCTGTAGCATCTTCAGTCCTCAACTGCCCAGCGGTCTAGCCTTGATGCAGCACTTAAAAACTAGCAGGTAGATGGTGATTGCTGCAGCCCCAGGAGCTGGGCAGCGTGGGCCCTGGTTCTTATGGAATAAAAACTCCTCTATATGTAAAGCTTCACTGGATGAGGAGTGAAAAGGCCATTTGAATGCACTGAGGCCCTCTGGGATTTTTCCTGCACCATCCTGTAAATGGAGTTTCACCCTAACTGTACCGTGCTAAAACAACAAGGAGTCTGGTGGCACCTTAAAGACTAATAGATTTATTTGGGCATAAGCTTTTGTGCTATGCATCTGAAGAAGTGAGGTTTTTACCCACGAAAGCTTATGCCCAAATAAATCTGTTAGTCTTTAAGGTGCCACCAGACTCCTTGTTGTTTTTGTAGATACAGACTAACACGGCTACCCCCTGATACTTGTATCGTGCTGTGATCCTCCAGTATTACACCAGGGCATGACTGACTAATGCAGGATAGGGGTGCAGTGAGAAATAAGGAACTGGCCCCAGGTTTGGCAATCCAGCGACGCTGCTATGCGGACTGCTGTATTCATTGGCCTTTACCCTCCTTTCTGAGTATTGTTCTATCTCCCTGGCTTAGGAGAAGGATTACCAGGCCCGCCAGGCCCACCAGGCCCACCAGGCTCCTTCGTGCCCAACTCAGGTAGGAACTTTCACTTGATTCTTGTGTTGGATCCTTCTGAAACCTCTCTGTCACTCTGCGGTTCAAATGAACCCCCAGCGATCCCTGGCTTCAGGAGGATGTAGACAGGGGACATGTCCTGCTCCTCCACTCCATGGCTGTGTCTGCTTGTGTACATTAAACAACCCTTTTCTCTTCATTACAGAAACATTCTTCGCAGGCCCACCAGGTCCACCAGGCCCACGAGGGCCAAAGGGAGACCAAGGTGAGTCCATTCTCTCAGCTCCTACTGCTCCGACTAATCATGAGGCTTCCCCAAGAGCTGGCTTTTCAAGTCACTGGTAAAGTGCCTCAGCGCCAAACCCTCATACTGATAAGCAATGCAGAAGATCTCTAGGGCAGAAACTGTCCTTTTGTTCTGTGTGTGTACAGTGCCTAGCACAATGGGGCTCTCGGCCCTGAGGGTGCTCCAAGGAGCTACCACAGAATAGAATAGAATAGAATAGAATAGAATAGAATATCAGGGTTGGAAGGGACCTCAGGAGGTATCTAGTTCAACCCCCTACTCAAAGGAGGACCAATCCCCAACTAAATCATCCTAGCCAGGGCTTTGTCAAGCCTAACCTTAAAAACCTCTAAGGAAGGAGATTCCACCATGTCCCTAGGTCACCCATTCCAGTGCTTCACCACCCTCCTAGTGAAAAAGTTTTTCCTAATATCCAACCTAAACCTCCCCCACTGCAACTTGAGACCATTACTCCTTGTTCTGTCATCTGCCACCACTGAGAACAGTCTAGATCCATCCTCTTTGGAACCCCGCTTCAGGTTGTTGAAAGCAGCTATCAAATCCCCCCCTCTTTCTTCTCTTCTGCAGACTAAATAAGCCCAGTTCCCTCAGCCTCTCCTCATAAGTCATGTGCTCCAGCCCCCTAATCATTTTTGTTGCCCTCCGCTGGACTCTTTCCAATTTTTCCACATCCTTCTTGTAGTGTGGGGCCCAAAACTGGACACAGTACTCCAGATGAGGCCTCACCAATGCCTAATAGAGGGAAATGATCACGTCCCTCGATCTGCTGGCAAGGCCCCTACTTATACAGCCCAAAATGCCATTAGCCTTCTTGGCAACAAGGACACACTGTCGACTCATATCCAGCTTCTCGTCCACTGTAACCCCTAGGTCCTTTTCTGCAGAACTGCTGCCTAGCCACTCGGTCCCTAGTCTGTAACAGTGAATGGGATTCTTCTGTCCTAAGTGCAGGACTCTGCACTTGTCCTTGTTGAGTACAAATAATAAATAGGATTCTCCCTTGGCTCTGCGGCAGCTAACTAGATTCCAGTTCAGGAGCCAGGCCAATGACAAGCCATGACGTTCTGATCTAGATTTCAAGTG
The DNA here is from genome assembly GCF_027887155.1 of Malaclemys terrapin pileata. Classification (NCBI taxonomy): domain Eukaryota; kingdom Metazoa; phylum Chordata; order Testudines; family Emydidae; genus Malaclemys; species Malaclemys terrapin. Next base: position 122,507,114 of record NC_071511.1, read on the forward strand.
CCCGTAAGATTCAGGGGTGTTCGGAGCCAGAGCTTCGGTTCTGCCATCAAAGGGACAAGATCCATTTGCAAAGCATGGCATCCGATGCGGCTTGGGTTTCCTTGTTCTTGTCCAGACCCATCTCTGTTCTGCCTTCGCCACAGAGCGATTCCATTCCTTCAGGACTTGTCACTGACATGGTCACAGGTGGCGCTCATCCTCCCCCATGGCTTTGCTTCCCTGCAGGGTCTCCTGGGTCTCAGATGTGCTTAGTCACGTGCATGGATGTGGGAGTGGTAAACATAAACCCGTGCTCTGTAGGAAGCTGGCTGTTGTAGACGGGGGGGGGCGGAAATTCCCTCCCTTGGCGGGGTTAAAATACCCCGTTCAGCCCTGATCATCAGATGCTGTGATCGTGTTCTGCGTACTCGATCAGGGCCTGTGGGTGTGAACAGTCTAACAACGCCTCTGTTTTCCTGTTCACAGGTTCACCGGGCCCACGCGGATTCACAGGTAAATAGGATTCCAGCGTACAGCACCGCTGTCAGGTGGGGGGATACTATAACAGCAGGAATGTGTGACTGGCCTCTCTCTGTGTGTTTCATCTAGGTGACCCAGGTCAGCCTGGCCTCCCAGGAATCCCTGCTTCAGGTCAGTCTGCGCACACGCCTTTCTTCTCTGCATTGCTCTGGAGCCAGGCGGTGAAATCCCGGCCCGGCTGAAGTCGATGGCAGAACTCCCATTGACTTCAGTGTGGCCAGGATCTCCTCCAAGGCTTTTCTGCCTGTGCACTTCTGACTCCTTTTCCTGGCATTCTGGTTGGGCAGGTGCTGGAGTCACCGTCCAGGGACCTCCCGGACCCGCAGGGCCTCGAGGACCCAAAGGAGACAAAGGTTTGTGAAAAAAAAACCCTTCTTGCTCCTCATGCCCTGAACCTGCAGCCCTTTCACACACAGGCCTCTCACTGAGACAGACTGCTCCTCCTGGACTGGTGCAGGGTGAAAGCATGGCCCTGCCGCCCTCTCTGGGTGCACCAAGGGAGCAGGACTGCACTGCCCTGAGCACAAGATCTGGCATTGCTGCTGGCCCTTACTCGCCTCGCTGCAGGGTTGGCCAAGGCTGCTTGTGCCCTGTCCCTTCACCCCAGTCTCCGTGATCATGCCTCCGGGTGTGGGATGACCCCATCTCAGATTGAATCAGTGCAGGGGCTGGAAGGGGACATGCAGCACATCAGCCATTATAAACTACCCAAGGGGTGAGTTAATCCCGTGCTGTCCGACCCAGGCTACCTGTGTCTCTCTCCCTTGTTTCCAGGTGATGCAGGCGTGCCAGGGGCTCCCGGAATCCCAGGAGGGTCTTCAACAGGTAAGGGGAGCCTGCTTGGGGATCAGACTCTATCTGTATAGCAGGAAATGCTGACATTAATGGGGGAGAATTTCAAAAGGATTTAGGAGCGCTGGTCCCACTGAAAGTCAATGGCACTTGTGCTCCTAAGCCCCTTCGGCACTCCTGAGCATCTGTCCCAAAATGGACAATTTCAGAACCGCACCTTTCCGTTTTCTGCATGGCAGGAACTGCCCAGTCCTTTGGGACGGCATTGCCTCGACTGCCTGACTCACTGAGATCCAAGCGTCTTATTCGGATCTCACTCAGACCAGTGTCACTCCCTTGACTCCTCATTCACACCAGTGTGAGCGGAGACTTGGGCCCAGTTCCTTTAGATGCCATGGGCCCCTTGTAGCTCCGTCGTGGAGGGGATGCGTTGGCAGAGTCCCACCAGGGATGAATTCGGCCCAGTATCTATTGCCAACGTTAAACCACAACACAGATTATTCCCCACCGTTCCCATCCTCCACCTTCTGACTAAACGACCAGTGGCCTAAATCAACCATAAATCCGATTCAAGGTTCCCACAGAAGGGTGCTGGCAGATTGCAAGAGGGAGCAAATTCCAGAGCTCGGAGCTCATCATAGGAAATGCTCTGCCCAGGATTTTCATGCTGGTGACAGACAGCAGGATCCTACCAGCTGATGGGGATGTTACAGGATGTGGGAGAGGTGGCTCAGAGAAGGGCATTTCGGGAGGGCTTGGAACGGACGCCTGGTCCAGTGATGAGGGCACGAGCCTAGAACTTGAGAGACTTGGGGTCCAGTTACTGCTCCACCACAGGCTTCTTGCATGACCTTGAACAAGTCGCTCTCCGTGCCTCAGTTTCCCCTCTGTACAATGGGGATCAGAGGCCTGCCCTGCCATACAGGGGTGCTGTGAGGAGAAATGCATTAAGGTCTGTGAGATGTTCAGATGGTGTGGTGATGAGCCAGAGAAATAGCTCAGATAGATTTAAGGTTTTACATATAACAACAGCCAATGCCCAGAGTTGCACTTGGAAGAGAACTGGGAGCCAATGCAAAGCCTGGAGCTCCAGTATTGTGTGCCTCTGTCAGCCTGATTAGGTGGTTTACTAGGGGTCCCTCCCAGCCCTGACCATACTAGCATGGCTCTTCCCACACCCAGGGGAAGGGATCAGTGCCTGCTCCGACCTTACCAGTCCTTGGTCTGTTCTCTTGATACTAAAAGCCATCGGCCTATTTTATTTCTTCAGGCGGATCTTCAAACTCAAGATACAGCCAGGGTCCACCAGGTCCTCCCGGCCCCCGCGGTCCCCCAGGTCCAGCTGGAGGCTCACTGCAGGAGATTCAGCAATACGTTGCGGAGTACTTGCAGAGTAAGTGCAACCAGGGATGTCGGGCTTTGACAAGGGCTGGTCACTCAGCTGCTCCTGGCAGTCCCACCACCCAAGATCCACGGGCCATGGCGGAGGTGAAATTATTCAGTGCCCCCATCTCCAGCATGGGCCGGCAGGGGAGGGGGAAGCTAACCAGGACCCAGATCCACCGAAGGTTTGAGTTCCCTCAGACCCACCCTCTCCCATCCTCCCTGGATGGCTTCCAGCCTTCCTCCACTCTTGAGCCCTTCATAATTCTCCCATGTGTGGCAGCCAACCCGGCATGGGCTGCAACCCAACCTGCTGCTGTGCAGTCTATACACCAGTGAGCACTAGCCCCTCTGATACGGGCCCCCCTACTGCAAGGACCCTGCCTAAACCCTCCCCGGCAGGCAGGTAGTGTTACACTGCCACGGGCCGAGGAGAGGGGAGTCCGGTGAGTGAAGCAGTGTTGTGTGATCATCCTCCGATGGTCCGTAATACGCAACCCGGGAGGATCCACATGACCAGGCTCCCTTCAGACCCTGCCATACAGTCTCTCCTCGTGTCACACCGTTCTCACGCTGCTGATTTGGCTGTCACCTTTTTTCCTCATTAGGTGACACCATCGGGCGTTATCTGATTGGACCTCAAGGCCCACCAGGACCCCCCGGGCCACCAGGAATCATCACCACCATTGACGGACAATCCTTGGACTACGCCGAGCTAGCCAGGCGTGTTATGAGCTCCATGAGGAGTAAGCCCCACGTTCCCGTTTACCTAAGCTCTATGCACCAAATCCTGTTCTCGTCACTGAGATCAGAATGTGACCTGCCGGTGAGCCCTGCGCTGGAGCGGCTCCTGGTGTCTATGGAGCAATGCTCCATCGTGATTATAAAATGTCCGACTCTGTAATCAGTCCAGTGGGGCGACACAAAGAATGGCGTGCGGCTCCACATGAGTGAAGGGGGCAAAATTGAGCCCCGTGTCCTGTCTCATTTTTACATGAGGTTTAGCCAGTTCTTACTGCCTTTTAGATAGTCTCCATTTGAACGCTAGACCCTCAACCTCCTAAACTCCTGGAGAGTCAGATGGGAATGTAATCTGCCATTGTCACTATGGGCAGCACGTATGTGACTGTATTGCCGTCTGCCTGCTGGGATCAGACTGTCTGCCATTGTCTTGTCCTTCAAAGACTAGGGATCTACAAAGAGACAGAAGCTCCTGCGCTTCTGGCTGTCTAGAGAGAATCCATTCTAGGTCAAGAGAGCGAGGGTTATGTTTTCCCACGTGGCAGGCCATTCGTTTCATTTCTGTTGTCCCATGGATGATACTTACCGGCTGACCACGCTGTGATCCAGCCCTGGATTCATCACCCTGCGCATGAGAGGAAAGTCTTTCCCACAGAGCCACTAAATTCCTTTTTAAGCTTGCACCCCCTGATCCAGTTTGAGTCCGTTTCTTTGTCACCGCCTGGCACACCAAACAATTTCCTTTCGAGCTGCCTCTCTTTATGTCGGTCTTCATCCTACGTGACATGAAACATTTCCATTCTCACAGGCTCCGGTTACAGTATTGAGATGTCAAGTTCTTCATCCTCCTCCTCAAGATTCCTGACTTACGAAGACATCCTGGCCATGCTGCAGAGTGAGTGTCCCGAGCAGTGAGGGCTGCAGATTCCATTGCTGCTCGGGACTGTCTGGGCTTGCTTAGGAACGTAGGAATTGGGTCAGACCAGTGGCCTGTCGCTGGCACCAGCACCAGCGGCATCAGAGGAAGAAACCCTGCAGCAGGCTGCGATGGCGAAACCTATCCCCAGGGAAATTTTCTTCTTAGCCCTTTTCTTCCTAACCTAAAATGAAGGGTTTCTATCCCTTGGTTTGGGATGATTTAACTCTGGATAGTCTTGGCTCCTGTTTGAGAGTAAAGAGCTGTAATCTCTATTATGAGAGCGCTCATCATGTAATCGCATCATGCCTCAGAGCAGAGGGGAATCCCAGGGCCGAGAGATGCAGGAGGTTTAAATCATGGTGACAGCTAGGGATTGCAGACAGCGCTACTCCTGGCTGAGCAACTGACTCCCTGCGGGGAAATCACTTGACTTCTCTGTGCTTGAGTCAAGCCAGCGGGAAAATCCAATTGAAAAGCAGGAGCGGGCGCTGCGTCTGAGCTGAGCTCGCCCTGCTAGGAACCGACGACAAAGGAAATACAATCAGAACTGGAACTAATTGTAAGAAGGATCTTGGGATGGGCGGATTCTGAAGAAATGGCTCAGCCTGTTAAATACAAGCAGAGCAGATCCCTGCAGCAGCTCAAAGAAAACAGAGCTGGTATGTCTTTCTCCTGGGGACAGGGCCGCCCAGAGGATTCAGGGGGCCTGGGGCAAAGTGGGGGAGCTGCAGCACTTGTACTCACCCAACGGCAGTCCGGGTCTTCGGCAGCATTTCGGCGGCGGGGGCCCTTCAGTCGCTCTGCATCTTCGGCAGCACTGAAGGGTCCCCCACCACTGAAATGCAGGCCGAAGACCCAGACCGCCGCCGGGCCAGGGCTCACGGGGCTTCTGCGGGGCCCAGGGCCTGAGGCAAATTGCCCCACTTGCCCCCCCCTCTGGGCGGCCCTGCCTGGGGATCCCCACCTCGAAGGAGGTTCAGACTCTGTGAGCTACTCACCTCCCGATACAATACCCAGGCACATGTGCATGGGGGGCTGGGATGTGTGGAAGCATCCTGCCGGCAGGTCTGAGCGTCCATCTTTCAGTGCAAGTCGCTGGCTAGGCAGCCCTGCTGTCAGACTGTGAATGCTAGCAGCTGATTCCTTCCCACCCTTTGGGGACAACCAGCAGCACAAAAGACTCATTTTCCTTTTTCCTTTCAGGAGAAGAAGTTCGTCAGTATCTAGTTGGACCTCAGGGGCCTCCAGGCCCGCCTGGACCCGGAGGAGATGGCTTGTCTCTGTCACTGAACTATGATGAGTTGACCAGCCGGGTTATAAGCTACATAACAAGTAATGATCCTTTTTAGTGTGTGGTTCTCTATTCTTTCCAAGGGCCTGTTCAAAAAGCCATAGAAGTCAATGGCAAGGCACCCATTGACTTCAGTGGCTTTGTACCAGGCCCTAAGTGAAGGCATGTATTGCTGGTGTATATATAGTGACGGCCAGCACAGAGGTCTCCTTAGAGAAACTTAGAAAAGAAGTTGATGATCCAGTGGTTAGGTTAGGACTCAGGACACCTGGTTCAGTTCCCTGTTCTGCACCTCTTACAATCAGGCCCTGAATGACTGGACCCTATTAACCACACCGTTCCGGGGAAAAGCTGCTTTTTGTCATTCTAGTTGGCAAATGGTTGTTCAGTTGAAACCCCACCCGAGAGGCTGCTAATGCCCTCTAGGAGCAGTTCAACCCGTGTGGCCAAGTTTTACTGGCAGAAACATTTTGGCAAAGCAAATTTGAAAGCTGTGAGCTACCGGTATTTGCAGAAACCAAATTTTAAATCCACCCATTTGCGCTGAAAGCATGACGTGCTTATCCAATCAGGGAACAGGGGAATAATACCATGTGATTCATTGGCTCAATCACAACCAACCCACACAGGTTGAATATGCACGATCAGTCCATAGACTAAGAGATTTAGAGAGATACTTGGTGAGTAAATATGAGGCTATTCCAGGAGCAGAGAAAGAGGCTAGATTCACAATGGGTGAAATTCCCATCTGGTGACGAGGGCCAGCACAAGACCTATGCATCAGCTGAGGCCTGATTTGAATGGATCGTAAGTGGTACATAGGCCTTAGCCTTGGATTGACCTGCCTGGAGGTGAATTTCACCCTACAGGAATTATTGGTTGTAAATTAGCCACCCAGCTCTGTTTGTCCCACTGTGATCGTGATCATGTTTCAGTGGCACATGTGATGTTTAGCCTGCCAATGTCGCTGTTATCCTCACATCTAAATGTTTTTAATTTCCTAGATAATGGACTCAGTATTGGGCTCCCGGGACCCCCTGGTCCTCCAGGATTACCCGGCACATCTTACAGTGACCTAATAGCTTTACTCCAAGGTAAGCCCTACGTGTCAGACTCTGCTAGCCACATGCCAGGTAGTTAGTCAGTGATATTCTTTTATAGGCTGATATACACTGATAGATTCCTACAACCAACAGCTGAGGGAAAAGCACACTTTTCTGGGGGAGGAGGTTATTACTAAACTCCTCCCATCCAACCATCATCTATAGGAGAGTCTGTTGGATTTCCAGTATCACCTGTCATCCTGGTTAACCCTCTCTAACCTCTGATGAGCAGTTCTACTCTGCTTACAGACATGCTGTTGCACTGAATGAATGTCACAGTTCCATCAAACTCAAGGAATCCCTAATATACTGTGTATGGCTTGTACCCAGTCAAACCCATGCGTGTCTCCTTTGGGCTCTTGCTCCATCTGATGCTGTGGAGATCGGCAGGTCAGGGGGTTCTGACCGGAATCCCACCTCTGTCTGAGAGCTCAGTAGGTGTCTGTTCCATGTGAGGACTGGAAACACAGACAGAGATTGCCCCCAACCCTCATCAAACTATGGAGTGACGAGTGGAGCCTTTAATGCTACTGGACAAAGCAAATACAAATCTGGTCCCTTGTTCTGCACCGGGATGGACCGACCACAGCACAGGCCTCTGCGCCCAGTCGTCGTCCCGGTGTCGTCAGTGCAGCGTGCGTCTGCGCTGGCAGTTCCCGCTGCAGGCCATTCGCAGCACTTTCTCTTGGATTCCCCACACACTCCTACTGCAAATAGAAGTGCGGGAGTGAAGCCCGTTCATCAGCAGAGATGTTACTGCCAGGGGAGCGACGCTTTGGGTGCAATGGGGTGGAAGCCTTGCAATGACTCTTTCTCTTCCATTGTACTTCCAGGCTCTGAATTTAGAGGCATTGTTGGACCTCCAGGGCCACAGGGACCCCCTGGAATTCCAGGCAGCTCTTTCTCCACGTTCAGCCTAGAGGATGTCACCTCTTACCTGCAAAGTAAGGAGTTTGCTCTTCTCAACAGCTGCTGGGAAGGGTTTGGGCCTGCAGAGGAAATGGCATTCAGAGACGGCAGGGAGATTTAGGCTGCAAGTTAGCTCCCCAGGAGATTTGGATTAGTCATGCCCATTAAATGGGACTGAATCCCCAGGCAGCTTGCAAATCTCATCCACGTCTGCGTTTCAGGGCACAAAGAGAGGTGGAATTTGGGGTTGGAATCTTGAAACAATCAAGATTCCAAAACTAGTGTAATTGCCAGCTCACCTTCCATTCACAAAAATATTATTTCTCCCCATCCCTACTCTCCCAAGGTGTGGGATACGCTTCTGTCTCTGGACCACCGGGACCCCCAGGACCTCCAGGGCCACCAGGGCCACCAGGTCTGTCAGGAACTGGCCACTTCTCCTACACTGACAACGTGCTGAGCGACACATTTAGGAGCGAGCTGATCCAATATCTAACCAGTAAGGAGACTTGGTATCTGATGGCAATCTCACCACCCACCCACTCCGCTTACTGTTGGCTCTGGTCAATGTTATAGTCGGCAAGTCTGATCTATGACCTAGTAGGATTCGCTCTGGGTGAAATTCACTGCAAGGACTAGGTACCATTTAAATCCCCCAAAGGCTGAAGCAGGACTTAAATGGTGCCTTGTCCCTGCGCCAGACCTCTGCCCCGGGCTGAATTTCACCTTTTGCACCTTATCTATTCTGCACCAGACTGGGGCCTAACACAGCCTCTGGTGATCCCGAGATGCAAGGCATTGGCGAGGCAATGAGTGTTCACTTCTGTTATATCTAAAGGTGGACTTGTTATATGTTTTTTACTGTCATTTTTTATGGGGAAGGCATTTTCCTAACGAGCAATGGAAGGGGGTATGGGTCTAGTGGACTGAGCCAGCAGCAAGTACACCCTGAACCCAGCCTTGCCTCTGTCCTGTTCTGGCAAGTCGCTGAGGGCACCCTTTGAAAAAGTGTCTTTTAATCTGGGGAGCCTCCATCTTTGGGCTCCTTGCCTCAGTTTCCCCATCTGGGGCTCAGGCTACCGGCCAGCCTCCTGGGGCAGTTTGCAGATGTAATGTGAAGTGCGTTGCCGCAGGCTGCATTCTGCAGACAAATCAGGTTGCAGACTCTCCGCCACTACCTAGCGTTCCCAGGCTGTTGGCCACCAGTGCCAATGCCCCATGGACTCTGTCCTTGGGAAGCAGGGTGCGTGTGGCATCTGTGTGTCTGTCTGCTAGCACCATCAGCGCTGTTGTGTTTTGCAGGTGATGATGTTCGAAGGTTCATCTCGGGGCCTCCCGGGCCCCCGGGGCCTATGGGCCCACGAGGGCCAAAAGGAGATAGCGGCCTCATGGCTGGGTCCCATGGAGGATCCCAGGGTGCAGAAGGATCGTACCGTGGCGCCATGGGCAGCGATGGGTCATACGGTGGCTCAGTGGGGGCAGACGGATCGTACAGTGGATCCCTGGGAGCAGAAAGAACACAGAGGAGATCGATGAGTTCGAGCGGCTCCTACAGCGAGTCATTCACCGGATCGCTGGATTACAATGAGCTGGCACTCCGGGTGTCGGAGAGCATACAGAGTGAGTGGGAAGCCTTCTCCCGCTGCATGGTGAAACCTCAACTCCCTCCCCCCCATGCCCTGCAAAGCCCATCTACCACCATCCACCACTTTCCCTTCCTACCCCCCTGTGCACTGCTGGATGCAGGTCTCTCCTGAGCCCATCACCACTGGGAGCAAGGCCCAGATCTACTGAGCCCTGCCACCAGCAGTGCAAAGCACTGACCTGCTGAACCTGCCAACCTGTGAGTCCACGGCGAGGTTTGCTGTGCTGGAGGAGAAAATCAGACTCAGTGACGGTGCTACTTCTTCTCCTGGGTCAATCGGAGCAAATGACTGCAGAGCCACAAACACTGGGTGCAGATTGATGTTTGAATTCTTTGCCAATTAAACACCAGCCAGAATTAATTGATATTCATTATTTCTAGCAATAGGCAAGGGACAGCGCTCACCTGCCCGGGGAAATGAAAATAACCTGCTCAGATAAGACACTGAAATGCATGGCTCTGGGGGATTTGCCTCCCTCTGTCTTGGGGTGAAATTGACCCCTGTGCAGAGGTGCCAGTGCAAAACCAATGCACCACATAAGTCCCTCTTAAATCCTCAAACTCGGGCTCGCAGGGTAGCTGGGCTCTTGTGTTGGTCCCCCGCACAGGGGCCGTTCTCTGGCGATTTAGAAGGGAAAATAAAACCGCACTCTTCCAAGATGTTTAATACAAACAATAGCGCTGGCTCCACAACCGTGAAATCCCATGTAGCGCTGACCTTCTAAGATTCATCTTCTCCTGTCGGAAGAGAGTGTCTCTAACAGGATCTCAGGGTTATTCCATGGAATTCACCCTGCAGGGCTGGAGATATGTTAACAGGCCAGTATCCTGCCATTCAAATCATCGTAGGCACAGTGCTCGTCTGGCTGAAGGGGGTTTTCTCTGTGTCCTGCTATTTTAAACCCTGCGTTTAATTCCCCAGGCCGAGGCCTCCTCCGGGACATGGTCACTTACGCTGCACAAGGTCCGCCAGGACCCCCAGGGCCGCCTGGGATCAGCAGGGTGTTTGCAAACTATGGCAACGTCACCGAGGACCTCGTGGACTTCTTCAGAAGTAAGAGACACTTTGGTCCCTCCTTGGTCATCCCAGAGCATCGTGTGTTCTCGCCCTCTCCCCTCGCTGGCCCAGCTTTGCTGGCTGGGGTGCTCAGCGAGGGTGGGGTTCCCAGTGCTTCTCTAATTGGCAGCATCCCCTGGCCCTTGCATACTGCAAGAGTAGGAACCAAAATTCTTGGTTACCTGTGCCACAAGCAAAGGGAGGAAATATACCTATTGCATAGAACTGGAAGGGACCCTGAAAGGTCATGGAGTTGAGTTGAGCCAAGCTCCTTGCCTTCACTAGCAGGACCAAATACTGATTTTGCCCCAGATCCCCAAGTGGCCCTCTCAAGGATTGAACTCACAACCCTGGGTTTAGCAGGCCCATGCTCAAACCACTGAGCTATCCCTCCCCCCAACAGAAAGACTTGTTCCCTCCTCTACCTCCCTTGCTGACCAGCACAGGGTCAGGAACAATCCAGCCTTGAGTCAGGACAGCCACATTTGTCCATCACGTTTTGTAAAGCCCTTTACAACAGCCTTAAGGGCAAGCCTGCACCAGCTCTGCAGATTCCAGCTGCATCTATGTATGTTTAGCTAAGACCTCCCTACTCAGTTTTCCACCTCAGTGATATGAGAGTGGCTCAGGCTCTGCTCTCGATGACATCAGTGTGGATCCGGAGAAGCTCGGCTGAAGCCAGCGGGATTATTCTAGAGCAACATCAGGGGAAATGAGCTCAGAGTCTGGCTCAGTGTCTCTTGAACGTACAAAACCATAAAAAAAACCCCAAACAGCCCGTCCAATACTATTTAAACTAGGTAAATGTTCCAGAAAGCCTTGATCTGAGTCTCATTTCAATGCTGTTCAGTGTTACTGAAACAAGAGTAAGGGCCTGTTTGCTAGCACATCCCACTGATGCTCTTATTCATTTTCCTCTACAGCATATGGTACCATCCCAGGGCCACCTGGTCCGCAGGGAGAGATGGGCTACCCAGGGCCCAAAGGTAAGACCTGCAATCCTGCTGCCTCCTGGCCGTCAGTTCCCATAACCTCTGGCAACCAGCTAACAGCACAGGCTCTGTGAAGCAAGGTTTCCCTGAAGCATGCATCCTTCTAGTTGAGCATTACATATGCCACCTTCAGTATCTGATCCCTAGTGTCATCCTGGCCCTCGTCCCTCTCGTCCCAGCCCACTTCTTGCTGCAAGCAACTGGGGATTGACCTGCAGAATAACCATGACAAAATGCAAACACGTTCCTCTTGTTCTTCCAGGTGAGGCTGGACCAATGGGGCCTCCAGGACCCCAAGGACCCAGGGGCCCGAAGGGGGAGAAAGGAGAGAAAGGTATGAACATCCTCCCAGAGCAAGATGGGAGCTCTGCACTTCTCGTGGGTAGTGAGAGAGCAAAATGTCTTCTGGTGGCTTGAGTAAGGGACAGGAGCCTGGGTTTGAATCCTGGCTCCAGCGCTGACTTTCTCTGCACCCTCAGGCGAGTCGCTTGACCTCTCTGCCTGATGGAGAAGCATCCACCCCTCTCACCTACACAAAGCCAGAGTAAATAGCTGGGGGCAAACTATGCAGAGCAAATAAAACAAAATCCACTCCTGTCCTTTGTCAGGGAGCCCATCCCTGGGCTATAACAGAGGCAGCAGACATGGAGTCCTCCCGTACATAGGGATAAGCAGCCACTAGGGGATGCACATAACCACAGTCTCAGTGGCCATACTGCTCCCTCTCACATGCTCCCAACCCTCCTCTGAAGGGGGCTATGCAGAGCTGGCACAGAGCCATCATTTTCAGCTTGTCCGCCCCACCATGTCCTTTTGCTGCACTGAGAAACTTCCCTGGTCTAGCCACTGATGGCTGAATTTTAGGGAGCACCTTTTTGCATCATTCCTTTATATTAACACTCCAAAGTAACTCACACGTGAAGGAATCCTACAGACATGAAAGGCCTTTCCATTGCTGAATTCTAACCCCTGGATTGGTATGGCCAGGAACAAGGGGGGAGGTCTGTATAGGCCAAAACTACCTCTCGCCATACAGTAGATGTAGTGTAGGATAATGGGCGTGTTCACAAAAGGTGAAACTAAGACCCAGACAGACAGGCTGCACGCAGCCCTGGGCGCTCAGATACCATGGTGATGAGCAACCTGATGGAAACCTACATAAATAACCACTACCTAAACCCTGCCATAAAGGCTTAAATGTTGCACATGCCCTCTGCACTGGGGTGAATGTCACCTGGAGGGCATATTCTTACCAACAACAAAGGGTAACTATTCATCTGAAAGTGAAAGGTAGGTGAATGCTGAGTTGTCACCAGAACCACCAATCTCCTGTGACAAATGAAAACCTCACTGTGTCTTTTCGATACACAGCATTTCACACACTCGCTCTCCGTCTCCCTCTCTCTCTTAGGTGAACAAGTATTTGTTGGCAGACGAAAAAGAAGAAGCGCTGGGGTCTAAGTTAAGCACCAGGATCAGTATTCCGTACCGCGGGATCCACAACCACCATGTTGGAATCCAGTAGAGAATTAGCCTGATCTTTATTGGCTTCCTGCTAGAAAACCTTCCTAGTCAGTCAACTAACCACATAGACTTGGTAGTTCAGGATGTCTTTTTTTTTTTTTAATTTGATGTTGTTGGGCTTTGAATGACTCTAGTTTGTACGTGTCCAACACAGAACTACCAGTTGGGAATATGCTCCCATTCATTCGCAGTGCATTAACCCCACACACACTGTCTGCTGATGAGACGTGTATTCAAGTTCCCGCATTCGTATCTTAGGTCTTGTAAGGACTTCCTTTGTCACCAATCCAGGTGTCCTGCATTAGGGCCAGACTTAGTTAAATACAGTGAAACCTGCTTTAACCAACTACTCAAGCCTCCTGGAAAAGAAAAATCCAGTATCCTGGAGATTAAGGCGGCGAGCAGTTTTTCTGACATTAGAATCGGAGCCAAGGTTTTGAACTGAAGCTTGGACAAAAGTGATTGGGCGGCTTCGGTAATCACAGAAGTAGGTTGTCTCAAGACACTGGGGTGACATCCTTCATACAGGTTTCATTGTACTTCCTACCAGTCACTGTTGAATGGCTATGGAGCGTCTCTTCATTCTGCTGCGTTCTGTAGCCATGTTGGGTGGTCTGATCAGCAAGCGCACTTAATGAACACAGCAATGGAAGGAACTAGGCCAAACTTCTGCAGGGATCTGGATTTCTTGGAGGGGAAGCAGGTGGGTGGGGGCAATTGTGGAATTCTCTGTATCTGTCAACAAAAACATTTTCTTGGCATCGCCCATAAATGCATTTGGCGTTTGTTAAGTCCATGTGATTATGCACCAGAAATGGCTACCACATCCTGTCCTTTTATAGGCCAGTGGTACAAAGGGAGTTCATACGACACTACCACATATTGACATACATACACACACAGGGTGGGCGCCCATACACTATGCAGGTCACATTGCCAAATACGCTTTTAATTTCAATTGCTAACAGCATTGCCAAGATGGGAAGGGTGTGGGGCGAGTTCGAACTTAAGCACTTTTGTTAAAACATAATTTGTTGATTTTTAAACAAAATATTTTTATATGGTTCTTTTTTATGGTGGGGGGGAAATATTGCATTTTTAATGTAAACCTCCCAATTAAAGTGTGTTTTTAACCCTGTGTTCTCCGGAGCAAGCCTACATTTGGAAATCAGCACTAGACTCAGTGTCACAATGGGTAGACACATCTAACGACGTCAGGGTACATTGTCTCAAACAAAACACAACACAGCATGCGGCGGGATGGTAACTCTGGGCCCATCTGAAGACCCAGGCCTGTTTTCTGCACTTCCCATCTCATCATGGAGAATTATCAATGTGAGCTTTCTTTGTGCCAAGCGGTCACTGTCCTAATTGATTGTACAGTGAACAGTCAACCTCAACAGCCAACTGTCTGAGCACATGATTTCCATTAATGTTAGCACATGGCTCAAGGGGAGAATGGCCCCCTTTGTCCCGCTGACATCGTCTTCATTTCTTCAGCAATCTGATTATTTCAAAATCTTAAATTTATCACATCATTGCAGGGCTAATTTGGCGGGAAAAGGGCCAGCAAAACTAGCCATGTGATGGCTTAACTAGAAGGGCTCTATGAACTACAGAAATTAAAGCGCCAGTCATTTTAAGGCTGAATTGTATGCAGTTTTCCATTTGACACACACAGTCTCACTTCACCATTTTAATTGTGGGACACTTCAATAGCACCCCCCCCACACACACTGTCTGGGAGGGTATACTCACTTCCAGACTTACCCTGTGGATAATCCCAAGGATATATGCTAGCAAACGCTGATTTTCTTCCATTTAAAGGTGTTAGACTGGAACTGGGAGCTTATCTGCTAGGCAGGTTTGGTATCTGAGCTTCATAGACCAAATCATATATCTTACTGAAACCAACCTTATTTTCATTCAAAGCTTAAACACCAGCCATCGGTGTCATTCATTAACTCTAGTGAAAGGCCATGCTACAAAGCAGATTTTAGCTGGTCCATTTATTTCCTGTGTCACTTTGTTCTGAGGGTTTGGCACAAAGGCTGTGTTGAACAGGCCGGCTTTCTGAATACACAGAAGCTTGCAATGTTTTTAAAGAAATAAAGTCTACTATTGGGTTGTACACACAATGCCTGTACTTGATAAGCTGAGCCCTTCCCTTTGTAATAAAATTCCCTTTAAAAATGTCATTTCGTGTCATGTTTAACTACTGCAACAGTGTTTTTACTGTCATACTTGGCAAACCTACCAAGCTCCTCGTGGCAGGGGTGCTGATGAGAGCCATTGAACCAAACTGTAAACCTGGTGGAAACCACTTCAAGCCAGGGGATGCACCAGCACCCCTAGTTCCAACACCTATGCCTCTTGGTATGGGAGAAAGTTTTGTAGCTTCCAAAGTGGTTTAACCAGTGAAATTCTGCAGCCATAACCATAAACAGAGCGAGAGAGATGGCTGTTTGGGGACCTGTAACACTGAATTGCCTCGCTCTCAAACAGCTTTCAGTTATCCTTTAACTACACTGCTCTGGAGAGGGTTTGGCCAAGGGCCGGGAGGAAGAAGCTTACCCAAGATGGAAAGGCTGGTTGGGTGGCTACAGTACTTGGCGTGGCCATTCTCGACTCAGGTGCGGCCTCCCTGTGTGAACTGGGTCATGCCACTTCCCCTACCCTGTGCCTCAGGCCTCCTCCCCCTGTACAACAGGGCTAGTGATCGAAGTCACAGCCCAGTACCTGGGCAGGTCCATGCCCATTAGCCACTGCCAGGCCCCCAGACTTAGCCCAGGGGGTTCATTTGTTCTGCCCATGCCCTGGCGCTAGGGTTGCCAGGTGTCCGGTTTTCCTTCGAACACCAGGGCGAAAAGGGACCCTGGCGGCTCCAGTCATCACCGTTGATCGGGCCATTAAAAGTCCAGTCAGAGGTGCTGCGGGGCTAAGGCAGACTAGTCCCTATCTGTCCTGGTGCTGCATTGTGCTCCAGAAGCAGCCAGCAAGTCTGGCTCCTGGATGGGTGGGGGGGGGGCGCATGCATCTCTGTGCGCTGCCCCCGCCCCGAACACTGGCTCCGCACTCCCATTGGCCACACTCCCTCCGCACTCCACATCCCTCAGCCCCACCCCCTCAGCCTAGAGCCCCCTCCTGCACCCCAAACCCCTCATCCCCGGCCCCAGCCCTGAGCCCATACTCCCTCCCACACCCCAACCCCCGCCTCAACCCGCAGCCCCCTCCCACATTCCAATTCCTTGGCCCCACCCCCCCAGACTGGAGCCTGCACGCCAAACCCTTCATCCCAAGCCTCACCCCAGAGCCCACACTCTCAGCCAGAGTTCTGACCCCCTCCCACACCCCAACCCCCTGACCCAGCCCGGAGCCCCCTCCTACACCCTGAACCCCTCATTTCTGGCCCCACCCCAGAGCCTGCACCCCCCCCAGTTAGATCCATCACCCCCTCTAGCACCCCAACCCCTTGACCCAGCCCTGTGAAAGTGAGTGAGGGTGGGGGAGAGCGAGCCACCAAAGGAGAAAGCATGTCTGGGAGCAGGGGGCGGGACCTCAGGGAAGGGGCGGGGCTAGGGTGGTCAGTTTTGTGCGATTAGAAAGTTGGCAATCCTAGCTGGAGCCGGGGACCAGCTGTGACTAACACGTCCCTGTAGCATTTGGGGGTGGGGGGGGTTTGACCAGCGGCTCGGCCATGCCGCCTGGTTTCCCCTCGTTGGCCACTACAGGTTGCTGCATCAGTGTCTGCTCGCTGAGGCCCTGAGGGCGAACAGGGGAGGTAGGCGCTGTGGGCGGGCCACATCCCACCAAGGAGAGCGGGGTGCTGGGGCAGAATGAGGGGGAGTTTGCTGGGAGGAATGAGGGGGTTGCCTCAGGCCTGCGGGGGGGGGGGGGGAAAGGAATGTGGGGGTTGCTTGAGGGTGAGGGAGTTGCCTCAGGCCTATGGGAGGGAATATGGGGCTTGCTGGGGGGGGCATGTGGGGCTGCTGGCGGGATAAGGGGCTAGAGGGGAATGCTGGGCCATGCTGGCATGGGGGCTGTTGCACTCTGCTGCACTTTGGCCATGGAATGGGGTCAGAACTTGGGGAAACTCCCACAGGAAGCTTGAGACAGCCCAGGGGCTGCACGAGGGGAATTGGGATGTCCAAGTAGGGAGGAAAAGTGGGGAGGTGCTTCCCCTTTCATTGGTGTGCGCTCCTGTTTGTGGTTCTTTTCAGGTTTTCTGCTGTGAGACGTGCAGTCAGCCTGGCCCTTGCAGGAGGGATGTGTTCAACTTCTGGGGAGTTTAGAAATCAGGATCAGTCCCCAAAACACTAATTATTTTAAATCTCATGATTTTTCAGCAATTCACATTTTAAGGGATTTGTTTTATGATTTTTACTGAGGTGGTTGGTAATAATTGTATGTGCGTGTAGGTGTAGGAAGCAACAGAGGGTCCTGTGGCACCTTTGAGACTAACAGAAGTACTGGGAGCATAAGCTTTCGTGGGTAAGAACCTCACTTCTTCAGATGCAAGTAATGGAAATCTCCAGAGGCAGGTATATATCAGTGTGGAGTATATCGTTATCTGATATATACCTGCCTCTGGAGATTTCCATTACTTGCATCTGAAGAAGTGAGGTTCTTACCCACGAAAGCTTATGCTCCCAGTACTTCTGTTAGTCTCAAAGGTGCCACAGGACCCTCTGTTGCTTTTTACAGATTCAGACTAACACGGCTACCCCTCTGATAGGTGTAGGAACTGCCCTTGACACTTTTTGGCTGCCTCAGGACATTGTCTGCAGAGCTTTTCATCTGTAGATCATTGGTATTAATCTAGCCCAGCTCAGTAGGCATTTGCATGTAATGGAAGTTTGGTGGGCCCTATATGACATGAGTTTGATGGGTCTCTCTGCTCCAGCTTTCACGATACAGAGTGCAAAGCCTGCTTGTTAGTAATTGTCAGACACACCGGAAAGCCCAAGAACCACATAGGCCATGGAGACCGCTTGAAGCTGTGGATTAATTCCCAGGCTAAAGCATGCTGACAAGGCAGGGTGTGGGAACCTTGCTCTGCTTCTCTCCTGCAGTGGAGCTCAACCAGGGTCTTTGTTTACCAGTGCTGTGGCCGGGTCGTCTTTCGCCATCAATAAATCCACACTACTGTTTAAAGCTAAAGTTTGTTTCTATACAAATTATTTGTAAAGATGCAAACTAGCTCATGAAATAATTTGCATAGCACATCACAAAGGGAGCTGCGCAAAACGTGGGTAGCTGGGTGTAGTATGTCTGACACATGTCCGCTATGCAGAGGAGTGCTGCGGGCACTGATGTTGCTGTATAAAATCTGAACAGATAGTGGAGCCGTCACACTCAGTTGGGGAATGATGACCAAGCTGCAGCCAAGGTAACGCATAAAATGTCACCTAATTGTTTTGAAAACTTCCCATGCATCTGACTCCTTCATCCAGCACTTGCACTTGGTACAATCTTTGTTTTGGCTCATGCAGGAGTATGTCTCGACAAACGGTGTGTTTGTATTTACAGAAGAATTATTGCAATATTCTACAGGTAGCTGTGGAATCAAATTACTTAAAAAAAAAACTGATGAAAACCACTGTCTGACCAGTACTGTTTGTTTATTCATTCATAGATTGTTGACCTATTCATTCATCTCATGGTGATGTCCCTGCATCCTTCACCTAAGGCAAAAATAACTTGGTTTGCAGTTACATAAAACATTCAACAAAAATTGTGATGAGACAATGTCATGTTTGATTCGCTCCTTGATCTATGCAGTGCCCTTTGTGTGTTTTATTTACCATAGACAAGCACCGTTTGCTTAGCTTTCTGGGCAGACACAGTGACATAAATGTTTGTATCAATTCAGGCGCCTGATTTTTCATCCTCAGTCTCCACTTTCTGGTAGTATTAAAAATAGATAGAAAAATAAATGGAAGTCTAGATTTTTTTTTATTTTCTCCGGAAATATTTTCTATCAGTCCAAACTGATGTCGTCCTCCCACATTCTGCTCATCTGTCAGGTAGACTGACCAATAATCAAGACTTTTTGCACATGCTATTCTTCCATGGAGATCCAGGACAGTACTTTGCCTACGTCCCCAGGAAAAGAAAGCAGCAGAAAGAGGCCCTTCACGTCTCTTGGGGGATCCGCAAAATGACAAGGGGCTGGGTCCCAGTGTTAGAAATCAGAGACACAAAAGATCTCAGGACAGCCAGGTCACCCCGCTAATGTTTCATACAATTTGATATTCTCCACTGTTTTGAGCTTTTTAATTTTAACTAAGTATGATGACAGTGTTTCCATCGCTACCCTTAGTAGATCATGAACTCTCATTGGTGGATATGGTTTACAAAACTACACCTGCAGAAACCAAAAAACCCACAACTCCACCAAAATAGCCATCTGGTTTGATAATCAGCTCAGAGAGAAGCTTTAGTTAGGACTTGATAAATATAGATATGAGTGCTGTGACTATGATAGCATAGGCAAATTATGTGTGCTATGCTATATCCTCTGCTGGGGAAGGAGACCCTGGTGGGACTAATTGTACTTGCTAAGTAAGTGAAGAACTGTTGTAAATAGAAGAGGCCAACTGAAATGTTCAGTTGCAGGTCAAATTTGCAGGGCTGGCTCTAGGCACCAGCAAAAGAAGCTGGTGCTTGGGGCAGCATGGCCGGCGCCAGAATGCCACCCCTGCCGCCCCTAAAAATGTGCCCCGGCCACCCTAGCTCACCTCCGCTGCTGCTGCGGCTCGCGCACTGTGAACAGCTGATTCGCGCGCCGCTACTCACCCTCCCTCCGAGGCTCTCAAACCTGGGAGAGAGGGGGAGATCCCGAGCGGCCGCGGCGCGCAAAACAGGTGATTCGCGCGCCGCTGCTATCCCTCTCTCCCAGGCTTGAGAGCCTGGGAGGGAGGGGGAGACTCTGAGTGGCCACGGCGCAGGCGCCGCTTCTCCCCCTCCCTCCCTCCTAGGCTTGAGAGCCTGGGGGGAGGAGGCATGGCTGGGGATTTGGGGAAGGGGTGGAGTTGAGGCGGGGCCGGGGGTGGGGTAATTAAAAAATGGGGGGGGGGGGCGCAGCCAAAATTGTTTTTGCTTGGGGCAGCAAAAATCCTAGGGCCGGCCCTGTAAATTTGAACCCCATTTTGTGCTTTGCCCTGGTGGTATTTATCATGTGGTGGAAAATAAAGATGAGCAAGTGTCAATTATGACCATGCTGTTTCAGGGGAAAATGAGATTTTAGCAGACCAAATTCAGTGAGAAAGGAAATTGTTTCATCCGGAAAATAAGTGAGATCAGGCTTCAGTCTGACCTTAAATGTGTCGTGAGCAAAGGCATCAAAACAATCTTGTACATCTCTTCCTGTTCCATAATCTTCAAAAAGCAATTTTATAAGCCTAAGTACATAATGATTTTACCCTAGATTTTATTACCCAATGGTAATTTTACATTAGATTTCATTATCAAGACATTTCAAAATACTGCAGTTATTTAATGAATGCAGTATGATTGGAAATTTTCTAAATCCAACCCTGAACGAACATTGTATGAGGCTTCAGCTGTTACATTCCCTTCCTGTATCCTTTTAATGAATTCATTTGTGAAATTTCTGAAAGGATAAGGTTACAGAGGTTGGTGAGGAAGGTGGTGAAAGTCAAATAAAAAGTCCTACAGATGCAGAACAAGATATATAGTGTGTCATAAAATATATTAGCAAATGATCATTTAAACCTCCATAATATCATAGAGTGTGAGGAGAAAATACATACTCTGCCTGTGAAGTTATTAAACATTTTGAACGAGTTGAACACAAAGTTTAGAGGGGGAAAATCTGCCCGACCCCGTCACAAAAAATTCATCACTAACAATATATTTTGCAAAAAACAGTTTTTCACACAGATGTTCTGTTGACTATAGCGATATAAACACTATTTAATATATTTAGTACTAGTCATTTTATAAAGGTGTAGCTTAAAAAGTAAAGGCCTTCAAAGACATTTTTCACCCTAGCATTTTGGAATAAACATATTAAAGAATTTTGCATATAGCAACATATAACATTCTAGTATGATATGGTAAGTGAATTTACAACCAGTACACAATACATATTTATATAATGAAATGCCAGAAATTAAGGCTAGCTATAAAGTAGTTTTCAGAGCAAGTTATGCTTATCAAAAATGTTACAAAATTTAAATCAAAACATGCATTTCTCAATTATATTTACTGTGCTGTCAATTTAAACTGTCTGCATTAACAAGCTAAAAGTTCAGCATCCAAGATTTCAACCAAGCCCAATTAAAATTCTACATTAATTTATAATCAGTTCCTTCACATGCGTCAACACTGTTCCCATGAAATGAACATTATATGTTCACCAGTCAGATGTCTGATGCAAGCTAGCAAAAGAAAACAAAAATAAAAACTTTTACAAAGATACTAAAAGATCACACCTCAAATGACAGAAAGCAAATATTATTTTACAAATTTAACTTTGGCATACCAATGTACAGCTTATAATACTGTGTTGATATGACTCAAATTCTAAACCTCCAACAAGTGCGCTTTTCTTTAATACAGCTACATTCCCACCAGCTACATGATAAACATTTCTGATTTTTCTTCCCACTGCAAATCGGTCAAGTAAATAACCTGAAGTACACCTACGAAACTGAAAAATAAAAATCATAACACGTTAATTACTACGAGGCAAAAAAAACAACAACCCAAACACACGCATATTTTTAAAGTAGTTTGTCTACATATTCAACTTAAATCCTTCCATGAAATAAATTGACTAAAACAAAAATTTCAAAACACTTCTATTCAGATCAGATTTCGGCAATTAGTTTATAAATATGACCAGCCACTTCCACTTCTCTGGAGTTTCAAATGAACAGACTTTGGTAAGAACAGAAGGCTCCACCTACCCAGTCCAAGTATGTTAGAGAAACAATGTGCAAAGTGCACATTATGTTCTGAAAATACATTCTACAGTTTTTATTTCAGTTTGTAGAAGTAAACACCTCTAATGTGTAAGGAAAATAACAACGTGCATTTTAAAGTTAGCGGTTTTTCACCTTTACATATTTTAGTGCAAAATATTTTAGGGTGAGGACTTATGACAAAAATGGCAGTAGCAGCAAGATTTTTTTTTTACAGTAACATCAATGCTAAGAAGGTTTTTTAACAACAATAAAAGTCTATCCTATTGCAAAGATTAATATATTTAAGTGTTTCAGGCACTGGATTAATGAAACTAGCACCCCATTTCATCATGGATTTTAATGGACAAAACATATAATGGAGGTTTGGTTGCTTTAGTTATGATGCCAGAGGGTTTTTTAAAAACTTTTAAAGGCATATGCTGTAACTAAATATGTTGAGCATAAGACTCTTTTTCTTATAATTCAACAGTATGTTTTGAAGAAATAGTTTCTGCCCTAGTTATGAATGACTTGCTCAATGACACAAAACTTTTAACCTCTTTACAGCAGTTTCAGTTGTGAAATTCTGCGGTGGAGAAATCAGACAGTTAAAAAAAGAAGTAATAATATTATATTGTTTACATGATGATTTGTGTAACAGTTTCTTTTTTGTGACCTTTATGATTATATCTAATATTTTAAGCTTATTTTCTTAATGTCAAAATAGTAGATAACATTTTCTGAGACTGATTCATTAAAAAAAAAAAAAATTCTTCTTGAAACATCTGAAGGATGACATCATATTACCATTACAGACCAATGTCTGTTCTTCTATTTAGTTTTCCCCAGTCAGAAACAAAAAGGAAAAATCTTGACAATGACACTGTTGATTGTCTCCACTGAAACTTAAAAGCATTGAGGTCCTCTGATGTAATTTGTAGATTCTACCACGGCAGAAGCTGAAGATATGAGAATTCCAAATAGGAAAATCTACAGAAGTTCCTAGAGTTACGATCCAGTGGAGTGCAGGCTAGGGATTGGATAGAATTTGGAAATCCGGCTCTGTGTTGAAGGGTTAAGGCATTCAGACTCTCCAGTCATTTTAAAGAAAACTTCCTGTTCTTGAAGTTTCCTAGCAAATTCCTCTTCCAGTGTCTAAAAACAACAGATTAACAAAGGTGTATATGGTGAAGTACAAAGAAATCCACTATACCAACGTGTTATTTGCCCAACCTTCATGCAACAAACCACAAAAAATCATGTACTAATATCAAACTGAGCATTCAGAGGCTTTACAGTCTACCACTTAGGATGGTCTGCATCTGTAGGACAGTTTGCCCATAGCTACAGCTATGTTTAAGGGTCCAATTTATTTTTTACATACATGCATATGCACGCGCACACACTCTAGGAGATGTTAAAAGGTGGATAACTTGCAAGTCTCTCCTGTCTGCCTCCCTTGTATCTATTGTGGCTTCTAGATAAGGTGATGCTCTGCTGAATTTTTGGTACATCAGTTTCACTATTTTCCTGGGATGAATTTTTTTTGTACTGTCCAATTTGTAACCAGTTTCAGAGTCTGATGAATTATTTATCTTCTGGACCCGCTTTTTGCTTATAAACTGTCCTGGTTTACCTTTTTTCTTGGTCTTAGTTTCTCTCTCCATTCCTTTAGTTCTAGGCTATGCTCTTCATCTAACTCTTTTAGTTTCTGAGTCTCATGTTCAACCAGTAGATGGCATTTTTCATTCTGAAAATAAGACAGATAATCCTTAAATAAAACTAATTCAGATTAGACAATCAACCATTTGTACAGTAACATATGTTGTCCTAATTATTTTAAATCAGTTTACACTGTATAATGTGATGTGAATTATTATAACGTAACGCACAAGAGCTGATGTTTCCAACAGAACCAATGGTTTTGTGTTATAAAATACGGCATAATCAGAAATATTGTGAAATGTGTTTCAGTGGTGTAGAAGATAATGTCACTCAACACTCTGTGTGTGTTATAGGCTAATCTATTCAGTGTCATGCACTGCATGCTCTGTCTACTCAAGGCAGTTTTGTAGGATTCAATTTAAGAGCTTATTAAGAGTCTGAAAGTTATGCTTGCAATCGTTTAGCCCTTGATTCCAGTAGTTGAGGCTGACTGACAAGTCAAAGGGGATATGTCTTTATGGAGGGAGCCTCAGATCACCACGATAAAGAGGTAAAGAGCAACAAATCACCATCATCTTGCTCCTGAAGCCAGCTGGGGGCCAAATTATCCCCTGCTACAGCTCAGAGCAGCCTTAAGGCAGCTCTAACTTACACCCAGCTGAAATGGCCCCCAAATGGTCTGTTCCTACAGTGGGGGCTCATTGAAGCACATCAGTGCTGTGGCCATGCCCATTTCCACAGGGTGCTATGAAAGAGAGTGGTGTAGCACCAGCTTCCTTGGCTCTATGCCACTGGGGGATTTCACACTGCAAGGGGAATAATCGGCTGGTCACTTAACTCCTGCTTTAAATCTGCCTTATGTCACTGGAGCAGAAGAAAACAGACTTAAGGGGAACAGGATCTGACTCATGGTGTGCAGCAGTTGGTTTTACAACATACATGTCATGAAAGGACCAAAAATCGAGGCCTGTATTACTGAAAACGTAGTTATGTTCCAGAATGGGAGATGTCATCAGCAACCTGCCCTTTGCAAGACAGACCTCACTGCATGCAGTACTATAGACCTGCTCTTATGGTGAGGTACTGACATCACTCACAGCAACTGAAAATTCAACTAACAGAAGATGGAGCTGCCTTTCTGTTTTGAATACTGATAAAAAAAAAAAAAAAACATTAAAAAGAAACGTTGCCAAAGGAAAGTAGCAGTTAAAACAAAAGGTTGGTAAGCACTCTAAGAGGTAAGATTCCCTTACAGTTCATATTCTGTGTGTGTGTGTGTGTGTGTGTAAGTAAATCTCTTTATCATTAACTGAGTTATGGATATGAATCAAGAGTACAATATGCTGTATCCCTTAGAAAGGGATCGCATTAATTTCTATATGGATGGGTAATTATGTAAAAAAACCATCATTAAAACATTTTCCTAATCAATAAATTCAGAATTTGCTCAGTTTGTATTGATTAACTTGACTCTCTTCATACACTGCTTATTTTATGCCCTATATGTATAACCTGTAATTGGTGCAGTTCTCTGATGTTTGCTTCACACTGCAACTGAAGGTCCCGCATTTGATTTTCATGTTTTTGATGCTGAGCCAATCTCTCATTTTTCTGCCTCTTTTCTTCTTGAGTAGCAAACTAAAATTAAAAACAAAGAGTAAGTGATTTATACTGTAGTACCCAATGCAGGTATTTATTACAAATGACTTTTCCAGGGTTGTGAAGAACATAATGGATTTATAGTATAACTGGACAGAACAACATAAGATTAAAGCCATCAGTGCAATTTCCTAATTCTCACTGCTTGAATTTTCCAATATACCCTTATCCAAGGCAGGCTCTTCCCCGCCATCTCTTCTCTGTCATGTCACTTCTCCATCTTTGTTCAAATCCCTCCCTAAAACTCACTTCTTCCATGAGGCCACTAAAATATGTCAATCATAGTTATTATGGGCCCAAACTCATCTAGTGTAAATCAACAAAGCTCTGTTGACGTTAATGGAGCAAACGGATTTGCACCAGTTTAGAATCTGGCTCTATATTTTAAAAAAAATAATTAAACATTCAATATATGCATAAGCCATAAATGAGTAATCCTTCCCTCTCATCTAATATACTTTCACTCATTGCATCAAACCTAAGGCCCCAATTCTTCAAAAATGTATGCATGTGCTTAACTTTACATACTCAGTAGTCACAAGCAACAGAGGGTCCTGTGGCACCTTTAAGACTAACAGAAGTATTGGGAGCATAAGCTTTCGTGGGTAAGAACCTCACTTCTTCAGATGCAAGTAATGGAAATCTCCAGAGGCAGGTATAAATCAGTATGGAGATAACGAGGTTAGTTCAATCAGGGAGGGTGAGGTGCTCTGCTAGCAGTTGAGGTGTGAACACCAAGGGAGGAGAAACTGTTTCTGTAGTTGGATAGCCATTCACAGTCTTTGTTTAATCCTGATCTGATGGTGTCAAATTTGCAAATGAACTGGAGCTCAGGAAAGAACTGGAGCAGTAGTCACATTGACTTCAATGGGATCACTTACTGTATGTAAAGTTAAGCATGTGTTAAGTCTCTGGATGGTTGGTGCCTAAAATTATCTGGTATGATCTTCAAGGCAAGAACTATATTTTACTAGTACTGCAGAGTGCCTACTAATTTGGGGGTCTCTGTAAAAATAGCAATCAATATCATTCCTAATCAAGAATTAGAAGATATACAGATGATTGCATCAAAAACAGGCTGCCAAAAATCAGAACAATTTAAATGTCTTGGATTATACTCAACTGGAGAAGTAATCTAATCTGCAGCAGGCATTTCAGCTAACCTTATAACAGGGGTCGGCAACCTTTGGCACCCTGGCGGGCCGGGCCTGTTTGTTTACCTGCCACATCCGCAGGTTTGGCCGATCACGGCTCCCACTGGCCGCGGTTCGCCGCTCCAGGCCAATGGGGGTGGCGGGAAGCGGCGGCCAGCACATCCCTTGGCCCGCGCCGCTTCCCACAGTCCTCATTGGCCTGGGACGGCGAACCACGGCCAGTGGGAGCCGGGATCAGCCGAACCTGTGGACATGGCAGGTAAACAAACTGGCCCGGCCCACCACGGTGCTTACCCTGGCGAGCCGTGTGCCAAAGGTTGCTGACCCCGCCTTATAATATGCACACAAGTTGGAAATATCAAAAACTATTGGGGCACACAACAAACTGATTTGTACAAACAAATTTGAAGAAGGATTAAGAGCAACTGCAAATACTTCTCTTAAATGCAAGTAGAAATGGCTGCTCCAGATTGACCCAGTAGGTAGAATTCCATGATGAACAATCCAGTCTCCATTTTACAGTGGGATGATTTTAGATATATATTCCAAATTTAGTTGTGGCCATCAAACCTGTACAGAGGACTGGATGGTACTCTCTTTGAAACTCAATAAAATTATATTCCAAAAGTTGTCTGTGAAAGTGAATACTAAGCAATATAAAGTTCATAACATCCTGAGGCCAAATGTACTTCCTTCACAGAATTTCAAGCCCTTGTTCACTTCTGACATACATAAAAGACTGACTCGGGACAGTCATGCAGCAGTACAGAGTAATATCTCTAGGCCTTCAAACTGATGCCTTTTAAAAACCAACTGAATACATATAACTATACTTCAAAACTTCACAACTCAAGCACTTTCAGATATTTTAAACTACAGATGTTTGTTAGTCACCTGTTTAATCTTCTCACGATCCTGTTCTGGAGTGCCTGATGAGTTAATTCTTAAACTCTTCTTAAACATAGCCATTCGAGTCTTTGCTTCACTTCGCTGGATTTTGGGCAGTCTTGCTCTTTCCTGAGTTTGTCTGTTCTTTAACTCTTCAATAAGCCGTTGATTATATCGTTGCATCTGTTCTGTTTCCTAAAAAGATTTTGAACAAAAAGATTGTTTGTAATATTGCTATATGACTAACATATGTTTAAACATTTAGGCCTCAATTTAGCAAAGCACTTAAACATGTACTAACGTCCATCCGATTTCTGCAGGGGTCTGATTCAAAGCCCAGTGAAGCCAAGGGTG
Organism: Malaclemys terrapin pileata; assembly: GCF_027887155.1. Classification (NCBI taxonomy): domain Eukaryota; kingdom Metazoa; phylum Chordata; order Testudines; family Emydidae; genus Malaclemys; species Malaclemys terrapin. The sequence goes on from NC_071511.1 coordinate 122,534,642, forward strand.
TCTTTCCATTGATTCCAAAAAGCTTTGGATCAGGTCCCAATCCATTTAAGTCAAGCATATACTCAAGTTCATTGCTGAATATGGACAGACTGAAACACATGCTTATATTTAGGGCCCTACCAAATTCATGGTCCATTTTTGTAAATTTCACCATCATAGCATTTGAAAAATCTTGAAATTCATGGTTTCAGATATTTAAATCTTAAATTTCATGATGTTTTAACAACCATGAACATGTATTTTTAAAACAGCAAAATATAAACATGTAAAGTCCTTAAGACTCAGCAGCTCTCAAACTGGGGGTCCCAACCAAAAAGGGGGTTGTAAAGTGTGTGTGTGTGTGTGTGTGTGACGGTATTACCACTCTACCTTCAGAGCTGAGTGGCTGGAGAGCTGTGGCTGCTGGCCTGGCGCCCAGCTTTGAAGGCTGCGCCCCCACCAGCAGCAGCGCAGAGGTAAGGGCAGCATGGTATGGTGGCATCAGTATTGCCACCCTTACTTCCACGCTGTTGGTGGTGGCAGCGCTGCCTTCAGAGCTGGACAGAAGCAGCTGCTGTCCAGCTCTGAAGGATAGTGTAAAAGTACACAAAAGACCAAATTTCACAGTCTGTGATGCATTTTTCATGGCCATGAATTTGGTAGGGCCCTACTTATAGTATTTTGCTGAACTTGGGGCCTTATAGGGGCATTGATGTTAAATATTCTTAAAGAAGACCTCTTTACCTATGTTAAAAATACCATAGGTTATTAAAACTCTAACTTTAGTGTAATTACTCTGGACTTACACCAGTGCAATGTAGTTCAAAATATGGTCAACAGCACTTTCAGGTTCTCTTGCAGTAACACAATGCTGGAGTCATTGGACTCTAAACACTGCAGAGAACTATTTGTTTAAAGCACCTGCTTCTATTGGAATAAAACACCAATACTAACAAGAACCACTAATGGTAATATTTCTATTGGTTTTTGATTTTTAAAAGCTTGTTTTTTTAAATCTAACTTTTGGGCTAAATTTGACATAAGACATATCTTGAACCCATTACTTTATAGGCCCAATACTACAAATGATTATGCAAATGGATGGGACTGATCACATAAGAAAAGATGTAAACATGTATTTTTGGAAGATAAATTTCTATATTTGTAACCCCAGTGCTCCCTTTTATGCTCCCTAATCGTTTACTGTTCTCACATGTTACATCTGGTCTTAAATTTAGATTGTAATCTTTCTGGATAAGGAATATCTCTCTCCTAATTGAGAGGAACCTGGCTTACTTTGAGTGCTTGAAATATAAATAATGTGTTAATTACCAAACATGTCAAACAACTTTGACAAAGTGTCTCAATGTACTGACTGAAGCAACAAAATAAAGAGATTTATATAGCAAGAAAGAAGCTACATAAGTTGCATGAACCAAGTTGTTATAAACAAGTAAACTAGTAGTATAGATCACAAGATATTTGAATATACCACTGAAGGTTGTAATATAGAGGAAAGTGACAAACTCAGCACTAACTTTTTCATGCCTCTTAAGAAGCTGGTGTCTCTGCATGAAGTACTGATCTTTGAGTTGCTGTTTGAGAAGCTGGTGTTTTTCCTGTAAATGTCGCTCTTCTAGCTCCCAGATTGCAGCTTCACGAGCTGGAGGAGGAGGAGGAGGAAGTTTGTTCCAGAAAGTACTACATAATATTTTCTAATCTACACATATATATTTAAAATTACAGGGATATTTTAATTTAAAAGAAATTATAAAAACATATTTGTAAGAAGCCATTAATACAGATATATACCACACCACCATATCTAATAAAATGATCAATAGTTACAATTTTAAGAACATAAGAACAGCCATAGTAGGTCAGGCCAAAGGTCCATCCAGCCCAGTATCCTGTCTACTGACAGTGGCCAATGCCAGGTGCCCCAGAGGGAGTGAACCTAACAGCTACTGATCAAGTGATCTCTCTCCTGCCATCCATCTCCACCCTCTGACAAACAGAGGCTAGGGACACCATTCCTTACCCATCCTGGCTAATAGCCATTAATGGACTTAACCTCCATGAATTTATCTAGTTCTCTTTTAAATCCTGTTATAGTCCTAGCCTTCACAACCTCCTCAGGCAAGGAGTTCCACAGGTTGACTGTGCGCTGTGTGAAGAAGAGCTTCCTTTTATTTGTTTTAAACCTGCTGCCCATTAATTTAATTTGGTGGCCCCTAGTTCTTATATTATGGGAACAAGGAAATAACTTTTCCTTATTCACTTTTTCCACACCACTCATGATTTTATATACCTCTATCATATCCCCCCTTAGGCCTGGTCTACACTAAGGGAGGGAGATTGATCCAAGATTTAAGCGGTGTCTTCTCTGGGGTAAATCAATGGCTGACGCTCCCCCATCGACTCCACCTGCGCCTCTCGCCCTGCTGGAGTACCGGAGTCGATGGGAGAGCGCTCGGAGGTCAATTTATCCCGTCTAGACTAGATGCAATAAATCGACCCCCGCTGGATCGATCGCTGCCCGTCAATCCAGCCGGTAATGTAGATAAGCCCTTAGTCTCCTCTTTTCCAAGCTGAAAAGTCCTAGCCTCTTTAATCTCTCTTCATATGGGGCGCGTTCCAAACCCCTAATAATTTTAGTTGCCCTTCTCTGAACCTTTTCTAATGGCAGTATATCTTTTTTGAGATGAGGAGACCACATCTGTATGCAGTATTCAATGAATACTGTATTCATTGTATTTAAGAAATAATATAAGAAAAGCGTTACCTGGAAATGTCTTGAGTACATTTTTTTCTTTATAGAGTTATAAGTAAAATTCAAAATTATGTGACCAAAACTGTGCAAATAAATAGGTATGGCTGAGTCAGAAAAGGCAAGGTACATCTCAAAAAAGAATTATTTTAACACATTACTTTTCTGCTATCAGAACAAAGGCATTTTAAATATAGTTCTGTTTCATATTAAAGATATGCTTTTAACTCCAGTTTCAATTTTAACTCTGGATGTCCTTGATTTTACAGATTTAAGTCAGACTTTACTATTCCTCTAGCAGCTCTCTTTGAGATGAAAAGTTGCATATAAAACAGAAGAAAATCTAATTTTAAAGGAGAAATTTGATGCTGGATACCTCTCATAAGCTGCTGCTTGTTATTCAGGCAGTCTCGTTCAATATTGGCTAGTTCTGTTTTTTGCTGCTGGATGATTTTCTTTAGAGATGCATCCAATTCTTGTTGCTGCTTCTGCACAAATTCTTGTTCCTATTAAAAACCAGGGAAAATAGATTAAGTTGCTTTATTCTATTCATACTAAATTTTTAATGAGATTCCCAGAACAATTCTCTTTGTTCCCTTGATTAGATTGCAAACTAAACACATTTATGAAAATTTGGCCTACAAATACATCTGCTATAAAATTATCCACTTTTGGGGATATCCAGTAAAAGAGAAAGGGTACAGAATATTTAATTACACTTTTAGAAATAAGACAGAAAGCAATGAACTAACCAAAATCTGCAGTTATTTCTATGATGAGAGTAAAATGTAATATGAGTTTGATTAGAAAAAATAATTTACCTTTTCTCAAATTAAATTAGCAACTGGTCTGAAAGTGGATGGAAACTGTGCATCTACAGCAGTGCAAAAGAGGTCAAAATCTAAACCTTTTATTCCCTGAACCAGCAGGAGCTACTACTGTTGCTTAAATAACGTGTCAACACCAGCAACTTTATTATACCACCCTGGTGGTTTCTCCTGCACAATTTAGGTGGGAAGCTTATGAAAAGAAAGCCTTGGCTCCTGACCTTGGTTGGCTAATGGTACTGTCATGCAAGATGCATGGAAGGGCTGGTATTAAGTCCTACTAATAAGGAGCAGTCTTGCATGGGAAGAATTTAAAGAGGAGGGAAATATCCGGCTTATGTAACTGTGAGATCAGTGTTTGAAGATCCCTCCTACCTAGGCTCTACGTTTTGGAAGGGCCACATAACGTAACCAAACGTGACAGAAGCTGCATGGGATTGAAGAAGCCCTGCAGTAGCCAATAAAGGAAAACCAACCATGTGCTAAAAACTGAACCCATGTTCACTCAAAGCCAAGTACAATCATTATGTCGTTAGCTACTCTTTATTTGGCAATGCATAGAGCTAACAAGCCTTCATAAACTAATAGAAACTATCTGCACATAATTTATTCAAATAACTTTTAAATAAAATAATTAGTTTTCATATGTGTATATTTATTTATATCACTGGGGAATAAAAACTGAGAAAGTGATATTGATATAGGCCCCAGTCCTGCAATTTGCTCCATGTGGGTAAAGCCCTGCATGGAGTGCCACTCCCTAAGGTGCAAAGGGCCTCCCGTGCAGAACAAGCTGCAGGACTAGGAACCTAATTTGTAGAAAGAACAAAAATATTTATTTGCAAAGTTGGAACCCCCCCCTCCCGCCCCCATGCACACACACAAAACCCAGAAAAACTCTGATACAATAAAGTCACCTGTAGTAAAGAGTGTAACAGTCGTCATTTGTTTGGGATTATTATTCAAAGCCTATTTGTGTGCACACTTGGCATGGCTACGTCTAAGTTATTTAGTCAAAATAAAACAGACGTTACACAGTTCACTATCATCTATCCACACTCTACAGTTGACTCATTTTTATATAGCTACACATACAGGCAAGCATGCACGCACACCTTTGCCTTACAAAATATGACAAGAAGTTTTATGTAAAATATGAAATACATTGAACGTACTTTCCAAAACAAGAAAAAGGTGTTTTAAAAATGGACCTGTGCTGGTTACATGGAAAGGGGCACAATCTCAGCATAATCAGCATTTTTAGTGGAACACAAAAAAGAACATAAGGAGAATACATATCTTTTGTTAATTTTGTCTTTAAACTTATAAGACAGATTTTCGATAAAATGTTTCTAAACTTGTTAGTGAAAGTGTCTTAGTAAAGTTGAGTTCAATAACTTAATGAAAAGGTCTGAAATAGTCACTGATATTTTTGTTGTTGAAAGTTACCTTTACAAAGTGTATATTATTTTGTTAAGCACAGGCTCTATGAAGAGCAATAAGTAACTTTTTTACACTGTGAGTTGGAAGTGTCCTTGTTTTAGTGCTCATGAGTTCAGAAAATTGACATGCATTGCTTAGGGGCTATCAAAGAAGCGTTTCTGCTGCAATAGTCCAACAAGTTTGACTATTTTTACTGCACTTGCACTATAAAAATAGACTAAAGGCCTGGTTTAGCAAAGCATCTAAGCATGAAGATAGCTGTGGTCTAAGTAAGGCCTTATTTACACTTGCATTTTAGAGTGCTCTAACTTGCTGTGAAAAATCACCCCCCTGAATGCAGCAAGTTTGAGCGCATTAAAGCGCTAGTGTGGACAGGCTCAGAGCGCTGGGAGCGCTGCTCCCAGAACTCGGATCTTTTCCCTTCGTGGAGGTGGATTACCAGGAGAGAGCTCTCATGCGTGACCACACTCACACTTCAAAGTGCTGCCGTGGGAGCACTCCCGCGGCAGCGCTTTGAAGTTTCTAGTGTAGACGAGGTCTAACTCATTGGGTATTTGTGTGGAATTTAGTGTCCGGTGATATATAGGAGATCAGACTAGATCAGGGGTGGGCAAACTTTTTGGCCAGAGACCACATCTGGGTATGGAAATTGTATTGTGGGCCATGAACGCTCATGGAATTGGAGAATGGGAGCAGGGCCGGCTCCAGCCAAGCAAGCTGGTGCTTGGGGCGGCAGATTGAACGAGGCGGCATTTGGCCCAATCCTAGGGCGGCACGGACACTTTTTTGTTGTTGTTGTTGTTCCGCTCCGGCCGCCCTGTAGGGGGCGGCAGCGCGGAAGACGGGAGAGCCCTGCAGGGCAGTCCTCATCCTTCCCTCCCTGCCGACCGGAGCGGAGCCCTCCTGGCAGGCGGCAGGGGCCACGTGGCAGCGCCCGGCTGTTGCCCTGGCCGCCCCCCTTCTCTCTCTCTCCCACTCTTCCCCCCCGCTAGCCAGTTCCCCTGCATCCGCGCTCCGGATTTTGTCCTCACCCACAACTATTTCACATTTGGGGACAATATATACCTTCAAGTCAGCGGCATTGCTATGGGTACCTGCATGGCCCCACAATATGCCAACATTTTTATGGCTGACTTAGAACAACGCTTCCTTAGCTCTCGTCCCCTAACGCCCCTTCTCTACTTGCGCTACATTGATGACATCTTCATCATCTGGACCCATGGAAAAGAAGCCCTTGAGGAATTTCACCATGATTTCAATAATTTCCATCCCACCATCAACCTCAGCCTAGATCAATCCACACAAGCGGTCCATTTCCTGGACACTACTGTGCTAATAAGCAATGGTCACATAAATACCACACTATACCGGAAACCTACTGACCGCTACACTTACCTACATGCCTCCAGCTTCCATCCAGGACACACCACATGATCCATTGTCTACAGCCAAGCTCTAAGATATAACCGCATTTGCTCCAATCCCTCGGATAGAGACAAGCACCTACAAGATCTCTATCAAGCATTCTTAAAACTACAATACCCACCTGCTGAAGTGAAAAAACAGATTGACAGAGCCAGACGAGTACCCAGAAGTCACCTCCTACAAGACAGGCCCAACAAAGAAAATAACAGAACACCACTAGCTGTCTCCTTCAGCCCCCAACTAAAACCTCTCCAGTGCATCATCAGAGATCTACAACCTATCCTGAAAGATGATCCTTTACTCTCACAGATCTTGGGAGACAGACCTGTCCTCGCTTACAGACAACCCCCCAACCTAAAGCAAATACTCACCAGCAACCACACATCACTGAACAAAACCACTAACCCAGGAACCTATCCTTGTAACAAACCCCAATGCCAACTCTGTCCACATATCTATTCAAGTGACATCATCATAGGACCTAATCACATCAGCCATACCATCAGGGGCTCGTTCACCTGCACATCTACCAATGTGATATATGCCATCATGTGCCAGCAATGCCCCTCTGCCATGTACATTGGCCAAACCGGACAGTCTCTACGCAAAAGAATTAATGGACACAAATCTGACATCAGGAATCAAAATACTCAAAAACCAGTGGGAGAACACTTTAACCTGTCTGGTCATTCAGTGACAGACCTGCGGGTGGCTATATTACAACAGAAAAACTTCAAAAACAGACTCCAACGAGAGACTGCTGAGCTAGAATTGATATGCAAACTAGACACAATCAACTCCGGTTTGAATAAGGACTGGGAATGGCTGAGCCATTACAAACATTGATTCTATCTCCCCTTGTAAGTATTCTCACACTTCTTATCAAACTGTCTGTACTGGGCTAGCTTGATTATCACTTCAAAAGTTTTTTTTTTCCTCTTAATTAATTGGCCTCTCAGAGTTGGTAAGACAACTCCCACCTGTTTATGCTCTCTGTACGTGTGTATATATATCTCCTCAATATATGTTCCATTCTATATGCATCCGAAGAAGTGGGCTGTAGTCCATGAAAGCTTATGCTCTAATAAATTTATTAGTCTCTAAGGTGCCACAAGTACTCCTGTTCTTCTTTTTGCGGATACAGACTAACACGGCTGCTACTCTGAAACCTAGCACAACAAGCTAAGCCATGTATCTGAAAAACACAAGCTCTGTCCTTTCAGCTTCAAACATCAATACCAAACATCACACACACTAAAGATTGTGTATTGTGGTCTACCTCCTACACTATCCAACCAAGCTGCCAGTGAAGATGTTTTCCACAATCTTTATCACATCACATGCAATAAACATTATGGAGAAAAACTTCATTGGCAACTTTGCTGGCTAGTGTAGGAGGCAGACCACAATATAATTTTCTCTTTAGCGGTTACATTAGTTCTTTGTGACAGTAGTAACAAGTTTTTGTCCTAAGATTTAGCAAGAAAATGCTAAATGCCACTTCCCAAAGGTAAAAATTTCACTGCACACACAACATAAAATTTAGTCACTGCATTCAATTTCTCACAGGTGCTGAAATGATAAAATCATTAAATTATTGACTACTTCTGTTTCAGAGAGAAAATTCACAATGTTTTGTCCAAAGTTAATCACTGCATCAATCTGAACTTTTAAACTATACAATTTTATAAATTTGCACTCATCAATTTTTGAGACAATGAAATTCATCAGCACATATGAGCCAAAGAAAAAAATAGGAGAGAACACAAAGTTGAAAAAATTAGGGAAATAAACCCTTCTTGGTATTTTTGGACTTACATCCTGCATTTGTGCATTGAAGAGTGTACACGAAGACAATTGAAAAGATTGAATCATAACCTGAGCAATGCCCTGTGGATCAGAATACAATACAATACTTCCCAGGTCAAAATGGAAACAAAAACAACTCTTTTCTTTCAAAGATGGTAAACTACTATACATCAGCCATGAGAATATGAAGATGGTTTGAGCAAACAATCATTTACAGTAGAAATGGTACTTGTACGTAATTGATCTGTTTACAGATTTGAAACCAAATTTCTGCAGATGTTCTTATGCTTACAGTACTTTTTGATGACATGAAATTAGGATCTTTTAACTTAATCAGGATATCTTATTATTTATCAAAGCTTTTGCTGTAGTGGAAACCCATTAATTCACTGACAGAAGTATGACAACTTGTAGTTCTAAAACTCTACTTACTATGAACTTTGCTCAGGTCTACACCCATCTTTATTTCAAGTTGTACAACAAAGTTTTCAACCCATCATGCCCATAAAATATAACATCTACGCCTCAAAGTCAAATCACAATTAACATAGTCCAATCACATCACTACCTTTTCCACTCCTGTAAAAAATAATTAAATCCTACTTCAGTTATTTGTCCCACACCCCTTTTTGTGATATAACCTTGACTAGAGGTAGAATAGCACATTCAAAACCTTACAAAGGAAGAACACATTTAATATTTTTTTTTTGTCTTCCAGCTCTGTCAGATAATATCAGTAAGGTGCAAGGTGTGGAATTATATTTGCAATCTTCTAAAGTTTTCATACAACTTTCCATTTCACTTTGGTATTTAATTAAGTCAGTTTACTTTAAATGCTCTGCTGTCATGAACAGTATTCTTAATTTTACACTTTCTATATACTTATTTTCCTCCTTTATGCTTAATATTCTGAAAATATTTGACATTCTACTCTAACATTTATAATTATGCAGACACACAAGATACTTATCAGCTGAAAAGGCAATGTCATGAGTTTTCCCGGGATGTATAAAGATAGGGTTACCATACGTCCGGATTTTCCCGGACATGTCCGGCTTTTGGGGGCTCAAATCCCCGTCCGGGGGGAAATCCCCAAAAGCCGGGCATGTCCGGGAAAATCAGGAGGGCTCTTTGGCCGGGGCCGCGGGGATGGTGCCGAGCCCGGCCGGGCGCGCGGTGCCGGGCCGGGGTCGCAGTGCCGGTCCGGGGTGGGCGCGGGGAGCCGGGGGCGCGGTGCCGGTCCGGGGTCCGCGGGGCCGGGAGCCGGTCTGGGGCCGCGAGCCGGGGGGGCCGGGGGCTCCGCGGGGCCGCGAGGGGAGTCCGCGGGGGGGCCGCGAGCCGGGGGGGGGTCCGCGGGGGGTCCGCGAGCCGGGGGGGGGTCCGCAGGGGGGCCGGCAGTGCTGGGCGGGCCAGGGGTGGTGGGCCGGGGCCGGCACCCCAGGGCCCAAGCCGACCCAGGCTGGAGCCGCCGGGGGGCCAGCCTGGGCCGCGCCTCCTCCCCCCACACCGCCCCTTACCTGCTACAGGCTTCCCGCGACTCAAATGTTCGCGGGAAGCAGGGGAGGGGGCGGAGACTTTGGGAGGGGGCGGAGTTGGGGCGTGGGCGGGGCTGGGGGCGGGGCCCCTGGGGGGTGTCCTCCATTTGGAGGCACAAAATATGGTAACCCTATATAAAGATATTTTTCGAATTTGAATACAGCTTTCCGAACGTTAACATATCAACACAAGTTTGCATATAATTGATTATACATTGTACTCTATGGAAAGGGTTATGGGAGCATTTGAGGGAGCAGAGCAACTGTCAAGGGTTAGAAGTTAAATTTCAAAGTCACTCTGAAAAAGAAAGTGAAATGATTAAGCTGTGTGACTAATGCTGCTTTTTGGATTTTAGTAGCATGAAGCTGCTGCTGTTACCTGAGCATGCTGGGTTTGTGCAAGCTCCTCTTTCTTGCGTTTCATGAGCTCTTTTCTCAGCTCTTTTGGTGCTTTCTCCACTTCATTAAAAACCTAGTGTATAAGCATGCAGAAGGTGGGGAAAATAACATTTTTTTCTCCACAGCAAGCATTTGTTGTGAACATGAGAGGTGTAGTTCAAGCACTAAGGTACTGGAAAGCATGCAGAGGTGTTAGTTTGGTGAAAAAGGAAAAGGTAGTGCATGCTCTGTGCAAGTCTAAGTGCAGCATAGAAAGGAGCCATAAACCAATCTGATTTTACATGCAAATGTTAATGAAGTGCTCTCAGAACCAGTGATGCCTTCCTATGGATTACTTTATCTCATTAATGTGTTTTCATGCAGTAACTTAAACAGCCATCGATTAAGAAAGCCGCCTGCAATAGTAATGGTCTCTTTAAACAGTACAGGAAATTTTATAAAATATTTTTATCCCCAGAGTAACAGATCTGAAACAAGTGGAAGTTTAGAGGAACTTCCACTGAAAAACAGCTTTCATTGACATTCTCTCATATCCAAATTGATACAATGTCATTTCTATATTCTCAACCACAAATGACACTTACATAGTATGTTTTAAAATATAAAAGAGGCACATAAGCACACTAAAGATAAAAGGGCTGTAAGTATTCAGTTTTAAAAAGTAAACCTTTGAAACGACCACCCCCACCAATTATTATATTCTTAAAAAACTCTGCATTACAGGTAGGCCGAAATTGTATAAAATGTGTTTCAGTATAGTGCACTTTAAAATGGTGAGCTAATTTCTAAATATTATCTGATAAAGCAACTTGCTAAGAATATGATGATTTTGTTTAGTGGAGATTAAATATTGCCAGTTTTTAACATTATATACTTTCCATACTCTCCAATATAACATGGATAGTTTTAGAGCTCTGACTGCATTTTCCTCCAAACTGTAAATCTCCTCACGGAACCATAAATAAAAAAGTATGCCTCCAAGAACAAATGTTTATTTAATAGTGGAAGCCCCATCAGAAATCAGAGTCCAAACCACCACATGCTATTCCTGTTTCCAAGAAAGAAATTTTTTTAGATCAGTATACAGCATTAAGTTCCACCAGCTTCCCCATAAAAGACCCAATCACCAGTAAAAAGAAACTCAAAAATGCAAGAAGTTCAGCAAAAGAGAAAAAATGATTAATACATACCAGTGCACAGTTCAAAATAAATAAAATATATATTTTTCTAAACATGTTCATACTATAGGGTCCTTCTGCATAAAAGCTCTGATAGTGCACCATAGATTTTTAGATTAATGAATATTAATCTAATAACTACTCTTATTTTTGCATAAATTATATTCACTTATATGCAGAACTATAACTATGCAATTGTTTTAAAAATAAAATACAGCCTTCATATACAAAAACCTATATGTCAATACACCACTTTCTCATGCGCTAACACAAGCAAATTAACAGTTTAGACCAGAGGTTCTCAAACTGTGGGCCGTGGACCACCAGTGGTCCATGAGCTCTATTCAGGTGGTCCGAGGATAGTTCCCACTAAGGTGTGCGCCTGGGTGGCCACACACGAGAGAATGAAGGGCCGCCCACCTAATTAGTGGAGCCGCGCAGGTATGGCTTCACTAATTAGGTGCCTGGTCCCTGGAGAAGACGCACATGTAAGGTGAAGTGGTGGCCTTGGGGGGAATAGAGGGTAAGTGGGAGAGGGCTATGGGGTGAAAAGAGGGGGTAGGGGAATTTGGGACGTGCAGGGCTGCGGCAGCCAGAGAAAGAGGTGACTTTCTCCAGCTCCAGGGCTGCGGCGGAGAGACAGCCCTCCTTCCCAGCCCCAGCTCGGGGGCTGCTGTGATGCGGGACGGGGGAGAGACTCCCCTCCTTTCCAGCCCCAGCTCGGGGGACTGCCGCGGCGGAGGAGAGAGGGCACATCCATCGCATTAGAAAGGTAAGACTACGGATATTAAAATATGAGTTGTGCGCTTTTATTTGTGGAACAAAAAAAACATTGATTATTATGAAGCTTCTTTTTATATAGTGCTTTTATCCAAAGCACTTTACAATAGTTAGCTAGCGGTAAAAACAACACTAAGTGGTCTGCCGAGATCCTCAGCAATTTTCAAGTGGCCCACGAAGAAAAAGTTTGAGAACCACTGGTTTAGACTTTCAGCATCATCCTTCACTCACTTGTTTCACTATATAACTTAGATCTGCAATTAGTCATAAAACTTTTCAGCTGTCGATTTTTTTTTTCCCCAATTGAGTTAAAAATCAGAAGAGAACTCCTGCCAGGGTTACATCTTTTACAGACAAGTTATAAAATATGGGCTTAATGATAAACAAATGGAAACTTACAGTAGGTATAATGACTCAATTGTTACCAAAGCTGTATTATTGTTTTTTAAATTCTAACATTACAAATGTAGGGAAATTTGGCTTTTTTGTTTTGTGGAATGCTATCAACCAAAATTAAAATTTATTGATTTTAAAGATTATATGAAAGATACAAATGTGCTAATCAATCAGTGACTTCTGCGGAAGTCAATATTTCAACGGTCTGTTAGCTGTTTTGTATGCACTAAAACAAAAAATTACAATGGCTGTGAATGGCCCCCAGAACTTATTATGGCAGGGATAAAGGGAGTCCAACCATGCTCGCCTTTGGCCAGGCCCCCTACTTTCTAAATTATCAATGAGTCTTACCTCTTTTTTTTTGTTTTTCAACATGTTCTGGAATTTGGACAATTCCTTCTCCTGTTCTGCTTTGATGCGTTTTGCTTCATCTCGTAAGCGATTTGTGTGTTCCTGTTCCAAACGTTCTATTGTCTGTTTTTGCTGCTTTTCTAGATTTTCAATCTCTTGATCATACTGCCGCTTTTTACTCTGTAAAATAATTCCATTTCATCTGATATTTTTCTAGGAAGTTAAATTCAGGAGGGTTGAAAGTTCTGCAGAACTGTCCAGTCAAAACAATGATGTTTGCTCACCTTAGCTAGGGAACTCCAAATTGTGGTATACCAAATTTTGAATTTGTGATGAATGTAAATGAATGTGAACAAAGCATGCCTTGCCAGTGCTGAAAAATGCCTGGAGACCTCTTGTGTTACGAATCTTTAAGCATTACACAACAGACACAATTTACTATATAAATTTTACATTCATACCTCTGGAACTGAATCATCACAGTCTAAAAATACAGGCCTCTAATGCTTGAGTTTATTATTCACTGAGAGTGATATCTGTTGATTCCTTATCTTCAGTCAGCCACTGGAGGGCAATACTTCTCAAATCATACCAAAAGCCAGTACATTAAGCTGGAAATAATTTATATGGAAGTGCATAAAATGAGAGAGAGTAAGGATGGGAGGCATAGCACAGGATATTTAGCAGCTCCAGGTCAAAACATCGTGTGTGTCTAGCAGGGGGCCTGTGCTATCTATCTTATTGTAAGTATTTACAAGGTGACTATTACCTTGGCCTATGACCTGCTATGTAGGAGGCAGGAGGAGGAGCTACTTATCTTCTTAAGAAAGCTGGAGCATGCTCATGCTTGTAGGGGTAGGGGGAGTTGCCTGTAGGAAAGGGAATCCTTTTTGCATCTTCTGTTCTGGCTGTCTGCAAGCCTACTTTGATGTGTTGCAAAGGAAGATTTAGATGTAGTGGGGGAAAAGCTAATCTGGTGCATATATGATGGGGCGATTCCTTTGATTCCCCACAGAAGCAGCTTTTACTCCTGGGGGAATTCTGTGCCACTGCGCCTGTGCAGAATTTATGTCTCCTGCAGATTTCTTTGCTTCCCCGCAGAAAAATTACTTTCTGACTGGGAAGCAAAGGGAAACCACAAGAGCGGTCATGTGACCTTCCCCAGCAGTATGTTTTGGGTGCCCAGGGCAGCCGTCAGAGAGGTAAATCACTGTGGGGCGGGAAGCAGGACTGGGAAAGACCCGGCTGGTGGCTCCTACCCTGTGCCGGGCTCAACTGCTAGTCCCGGCTGGGCTGGGGAGGACGGGACTTCCTCTTCCCCTGCATGGCATCAGGGGTCGGATCAGACCCACCCCCAGATTTCTCCCCCAGCTGCAGGCTCTGCCAACTCCCACCACCCCACTGCTTCCTGCACCCATTGCTCTTCAGCTGCAGGGGGAGGGATTCCTGTACATGGAACTGCTCCCCCACTCACCCAACCCCGTGCATCCAGACCCCCCCATACCCAGACCCTCCCACCAAGCCTCAGCGCCCCCGCACTCAGAACTTGCCCGATGAGCCCCACTCCCCCTGCACCTGGACCACCCCGACAAGCCACCCGGATCCCCACCCCACCAAGCCCCTACCAGCTGCATCTGGATCCCCACCCCACTGAGCCCCACTCCCCCAGGATCTGGACCACCCACTGAATCCCCCACACCTAGACTCCTCCCCCGCCGCTGAGGCCGAGCTCTATCCCCCCCACACCTAGACTCCTCCCCCGCCGCTGAGGCCCAACCACCTTCACCTGGACCCCCCTGCAGAGTCCCATTACCATTGCACCCAGAATCCCCCAACAAGCCCCTGTGCATCTAGATCCCCCCTGCAACTGGATCCCCCACTGAGCCGCCTGCATCCAGATTGCCCCACACAGAAGCCTCTCATCCCACACCTGGATCCCCCCACATTAAGCCCCTCCACACTTGGATCCTACCTTGCTAAGCTTGCCTGCCCATACAGAGAGGCAGGACCCTGGGGTGTTTCTGTGGCAGGCCCAGACCTTGCGTTGTGTCAGGATTGGGTGCAGGCTCGCCGCGGAGTCTGTGTCCCAGGGAGGAAGTTACACAGTGACCTCCCACCTTTGTGCAGCCAGTGGCTTGTGCTCCCCAATGCCAGGCTGGAGCCTCCACATTAATTTAATAAATATAATTTGCAGAATTTTAAAATATTGTGTGCAAAATTTTAAAATTTTTTGGTGCAGAATTCCCTTTGGAGTAAGCTTTGAAGGACCTGAGGACTAGAGGACCTTCATTATTGGAGTGACCATTTGAATACCTTCTGCAGTCACTCTCCTGGATCAGAGGGCACTAACAGCTGTTATTTCATTCCTCTGATGAGTCACTCAGGAACTGGGCTGAAGGAGAGCCCAGTACTGACTGGAGTTGATTTGGAGATGGTCAGGGATAGGACTGCACCTGCTTGTTGCTGCCAAGGTTCCTTCTCTCTGGACCAAGAAGCAGGAGAGAAATTCCTGGAGGGTCCCAGAGAAGAGGATCTTTTGGGAAACCAAAGGCAGTGCCCTCAGAGGAGGTAGGACATGCTAGGTATTCCCTGAGGATAGGCTTTCTACCTTGCTGGTCCTCTCCTGAGATACCTCACAACTAGCATTTCCCACACAATTCAAGCAAAAGTATCCTCCAATTTTTGGTTGTGTGAGGACTTAGCATTACCAGCAATTCCAGGCCCTAGAGCTCCTGTAGAACTTGTCATACTGCACTCCCGAAAGGGCTGACCTGCTGCTAGGGAGGGGGCTTGCATACTCTTGGGGTCTCGAGTGCATGCTGCAGAGGCAGATGTACATTGGTGAATATCTCTGGCCTAGTCTTTTTGCTTTAGCCCAGACTAACCAGACATCTGGTAAAGGAAATGTTCCTCCACTTGCTAGAGACAAAAACAACTGAAGTATGTGAATGAGCAAACCAATTAATGGAGTGGGGAAGATATCCTCCCAAAAACTGGTTTTATCACCCTCTGCTGACTTGGAGGCACTATTTCCGAGCATTTTGATTAGTTTGGAAGATCAACAAGACTACCTGTCAAAACCTCTCTAAGTAGAGAGAACAAGGACTGAATAAACATGAACACTGAACTCCAGAGAAGTACCCTCAGCAGGAAAAGCCTAGACTGTTGCTACCCATGTTCACCTACTCCATCAATATGGCATCTTTTAAGAGCACTAAATTCACTCAATAAAAAGCTGCCTTATATCATGTAGGTGCAATAAATAAATAAATAAATAAATAAATAACTCAAACTTACCATCATTTCCTGTTCAAAGCGTCTGAACATCTGTTCTCGTTGTTGTAGGAGTTTATTACTGAGCTGCTGTTGAGCTCTCTGCTCTTCTTTTTGAAGAAGTCTTAGCTCCCGCAGCTCTTGACGTCTGATAATGAGCAGTAGTGTTGGTGGGGCAAAAGAAGAGAGGAAGTGAATAAAGATAAAAATAATTTAAAAAAAATCAACAATTTGGGCTCAATAATACCAGTTTTAAAAAAGAAATGTAAGATTAGACTTGGATTTTTGTATCATTTTAAAATAAACAGTTTTTCCTTCTGCTAACAAGAAGATCTAAATTTAATCCCAATGCACTATAAAAACAAACCCCAGAGCGCTCTCGCATTAAAGATTCTTCCTGTGTTATTCAGGAAGGAAAAGGAATACCAAAAGTCTCCAAAGTCATTTAGAGATTTTTTACTCACCGAAGAAATCTCAATTCTTCACTTTTTGAATCATTTTCTGTAACTATTTTTGAAGTTGTCACACTCACTTCTACTCCGTCAACAACAAATTTGCGAGTTTTCTTCAATGTTTTCTTGTGTCTTCTAGTTTCCTGAATGAAAATGTTGTTATTCTGTGTTCAACTAAATAACACTTTTTTACATCTGATAAATTAAATTACTGAGTTTCTAAATAGAGAGCAACTGCATACAATACAGCAAAGTAAATTGTCCTCAAGTTACAAGAGCTTGAAAAGTCCTCTTACTGGTGCCAAGAAGTTAAACTTTTCTTAGCCAGCAAAGGGGGAAATTAAGCTATTATTATTTCCTATAAATTAAGTTGCCATTTATCTAGACAATTTTTTAAATCTTCCAACATGAACTGATGCAGGGTTATCTTCCTGAGTCTGAACACAGTTCTATTGCCTTGAATTCATCTAGACTAGACATTTTCACAGATGTCCCCAGGATTCTGAAAAGTGGCAGTGAAACTGAATAAAGATTTGCTGATTTCACCCTACATTTCTGCCTGGGAAACTTATCAGCAAAAACAGAGGCAGGTAATGGGAAAAGGGGACACAAAGTGTTGGTCGGGGAGGAGCAATATAGCAGACCCCTTCCTTACAACACGTTGGGGTAGAGTAGGAGAGGCTCCTGAGTGGAGAAGAGAAAGAGAGAGCAAATTGTTCTCATCCCTTAACCAGGGTTTCACATTTGTCAGACACTTACAAGCCAGTAGTGGATATGAAAGAAGGAGCTCAAGGGCAGTATCCATGGCCAACACCTCTGGTAGGAATCCCAATACTCTCCCCTTCAATTACTGACAGTAGCACCGGGGGAGAGGAGTGAGAATCTCCACAGACAATGCCTCTCTAGACCTTGGTGGCAACTCCCACCAGCCTTTTGTCCTTAGGCTTAGTCCTCTGGCCATTAAGTGTTTGTTGAACACAGCTTGAAAATTTTACCAAAGACCTGCTTCTAATGTGAATCAGTGAGGTGATCAAATGTCAAACATTACTGCCAGATTCCTCGCCTTGACAGTGCTTCATTAACTTTCCGATTTTATTAATCTATTAAATTCTCCTTTCAATTCAGCAATACCTCATGACTTCAAGTACCACGTGACTAACAAGTTCCTAGCTTTTTATTACTATTTTATTACACTTTACTACACAGTACCAAAATTATGACTTCATTGAGATAAAAGGGAGCAGATTTTTTTTTTTAAACCAATACCATGGATACTGTTATACGGGTATAAATGTGCCTTATGTTCCTCTTGCTGAATAGGAATGAGATCTATTGCTATAAGCAGTTATACTGGCATAACTGCATTCATACCAGTATAGGTAAAGCACCTTCTGTTGTAGAAAAGCCTGAATATACAATTGCTATCCTGATGATCTTGCAGTCTAAATCAGTGGTTTTCAAACTTTTTTTCTGGGGACCCAGTTGAAGAAAACTGTTGATGCCCGCGACCCAACAGAGCTGGGGATGAGGGGTTTGGGATGTGGGAGGGGCTCAGGGCTGGGGCATAGGGTTGGGCTGTGGGGGTGAGGGCTGCGGGGTGGGGCCAGGAATGAGGGGTTCAGGGTGTAGGAGGGGGCTCTGGGCTGGGGCAGGCGGTTGGTCTGCAGGAGGGGGTCAGGGCTCTGGGTGGGGGTGCAGGCTCTGGGTTAAGGCCAGGGATGAAGGGCTTGGGGTGGAGGAAGGGGTTCAAGGTTTGGGGGGGACTCAGGGCTGGAGATTGGGGCATGGGGTTAGGTTGCGGACTTACCTCTGGCAGCTCCCAATCAGCGGTGCAGCCAGGGTGCAGAGGCAGGCTTCCCGCTCGTGCTGGCGCCGCAGACCGCGCTGCGCCTGAAGCGGCCAGCAGCAGGTCCAGCTCTGCGCGGCTCTCGCCCGCAGGCACCGCCCCCCAAGCTCCCATTGGTTGGGAACCAGTCAATGGGAGTGCGGAGCTGGTGCTCGGGGCGGGGGCAGTGCGTGGAGCCCCGTGGCCCCTTGCCTTTGAGGAAAACCTGCTGTTGGCCACTTCTGGGGTGCAGTGCAGTGTCGGAACAGGTAGGCACTAGCCTGCCTTAGCTGGACAGCACCGCCGACGGGACTTTTAATGTCCCAGAGCTGACCAGAGCGACCCAGTGCCTTACATGCTGCAACCCAGTATTGGGTCGTGACCCGAACTTTGAAAAACGCTGGTCTAAATAGTCAGGACAAACAATGGGTTAGAGAGAAGTTATACATGGAGAAGACTGAGCTATGACAGGGAGAGGTTAAGGGATTTACCCAGGTCAACAGGAATTATGTATAAAGCCAGGAATTGAACTTGAAATCTTGAGTTCTAGTCCCAAGCCTTAACCACAAGACAAATCTTTCTCTTAAACATCCTGTAGTTTTCGGCTCTTTGGAATTTCCTGTCTCAATGTATTGGTTCACATTTTGAAGGTTATCTTCACAACTGTAATGATTAACAATTTTTTGATCTGATAGTTTTACAACGATTTAGGGAAATGTGTGGCAGTTTTGTGGCCCTTTGCAATTGCTGCCTAATCACATGTACACAGAGTTACAACACTATTCCATGTACTCCAATATTTTCTTTGAAAACAGTTTTAGATGCAACTGGTATTTGACTATTTGCAACCTTCAATCCTAGCAAAATGGTTCCTATAAATGTACAGATTCAGTATTACTATGCTAGTTTCTGATTGGTTGATTTTCTCGGCATTATTAACTCCCCAAGAAAGTCTTAGGGTGCTAATATATAAGATTTTACCTAAAAAATTATAACTAATTGTCTACACTTACTTGTAAAGATATTGATCCAGTGTCCTTGTTTTTAGTGAGGAAGCTAGAGATGGACAAGTTCAAATCAATGCTATTATTATCAGTTGTGGAACCAGTGCCTGATTCTGTATCATTTTCCTTTAGTGTCTCAGGTTCTAGCTGCTGTAATGTTTCAGCACTGGCTTGATTACCCATTTTAACTTTTTCCTCATTTTCTTCGGTGCTAACACTAATAATGGGTATTGGAGTGAGTTCAGAATCATTAGGTTGTTCAGCTGCAGGAACTTGAAGCTTGTTCTGAAGTGGTGCATCACACGGAACTTCTGAATGCTCTGCATTTATCTGAATGTTGTTCTCATGGGTATCCTCAGGTTCATTTGTTTCTGAATTTTGGTCAGGCTCAATCACTTTACCCACACTTTCGACTTGAATTTCCTCAGTGCTATTTGTCTCATGAATATTCTCAGTCTTGCTCTGTATTGGCTTCTGGTCTATATCACCCACTTTTCCTGAATCCTTGACCTCAGTTTCCTCTATGCTGCTTGTCTTATGAACATCTTCATTTTCACTTTCAACTAATTTCTGATCTGTATCAGTCACTTTATCTCCACTTTTAATCTGAGTTTCTTCAAAGCTGCTTGTCTTGTGAACATGCTCAGTTCTACTTTCCATTAGCTTCTGGACTGTCCCGGGTATTTTATCTCCACTACTGCTGCCTATCTCTTGAGCATTGTCAGCTCCATTTTTTATTGGCTCCTGCTCTGTGTCAGCCATTTTCTCTGCACCTTTAACCAGAGTTTCATTAGTGCTGCCTGTCATCTCATCTTTCTGAACTTCTTCAGATTTACCATCATCCTTTTGCTCTGTAATTTGTTCTATCGTTGTTCCTTCATTCTTATTTTCCTGGCTATCTGTTCCACTTTCTTTCTCCTCTTTCTCTCCAGTCTCTTTAGATATCACTTCTGTAGTTTGAATACTGGCATCTTCAATTTCAGGTGCTATTTTCAGTTTATTTTCATCTGTCTCTTCATTTTCTATGGCACTTCTTTCCTCTGTTTTCAGACTGTGTTTATCATTTGTTTCTAATATTGTCACTGTATCAACTTCTTTTATTTCTGTCTGTGATCCAGTGTCTTCATTTACTACTTCTGCTTTTCCAGTATTCTTTTCAACTCCTGATGTTTTCTCTGGCTCATCTTCCTCAACTAATACTGACCCATTCTGCACATTTACAATATCTCCAGGAGAGGTATCAGACACACTGTCAATAACTTCCACATCTTTAATTGTCTTGGGTTCATTAGCAGTTGTTTTATCATCTGGAAATACACTGATGTTCTTTTCCTCAGCAGCATTATTTTCTGTTTTCTCAGAAACAGATTCCAGAATCGAGGCATTCTGGGAAAGTTTATCTTCTTCAGAGCTGGCAATACTAAGGTCAGAGGAGGCACGCTTGTTTGTTGGTAATTGCTAAAAATGAATTTAAAAAAGAAAAAAAATTACTATTTTCTAATTTATGTAGAAAACAATTATAAAAAAATTTCGTGCACAGAGAGATATGTATATGAAAAGACACTACACGTATGTAGCTTGGTTTCCAGGAAAAATAAATTCCATTATCTCAAACTATTTGACAAAACATAATCACAGAACTATTACATCTGTTGAAAAGACCTTTTGACCAATTTACAATTTCACAGGAGCCCTTTCTCAGTCCCTGAGGGACACTGGACATCCTTTGCCTCAGCACCCACACACCTTGTAAAGTCCTCATAAGCCCTTCCTCCACCACTTTACACCCTGTATGGTTCTTCTGGCCACAGAGGTGAGATTCTGTGTGCACATCTAAGAGGCACAACAAAAAATCTTGGCCTTATGCCACCTTTTTGCCCCCCTGATCCTGGGCTAGTCAAGGGACTGGAGAGGACCTGAGCATAAATTAAACCCACCTGGGGGCACGTCTAAGTTACCACAGCTTCCCCAGGCTGCCCTATGGACCACAGCATTGCCCACAAATCTGAGTGCTGCCCCAAGATGCCCCAGTACGTTCCCTTTGCCAGGGCTTATGAGGGGATAGTCAGAAAGCAGTCTCATGGCTGTTTTCACCGTGCCTGTACCAGGGAAATCCTCCCATAGCCAGAAGTGGGGCTTTCATGGTCCTTTTACTTAGAATAATAAGGCTGGAGTGAGGATGAGGATCTCATCCCAGAGGTCCCAATTAATTAGCAGCAATACATCTGAATAGGTTTTTTGCTTTGTAGCCAGCTTTGTTCCACTCACATGTGAAAAAAAACAATTTCTTTTCAACAATGGCACTACGTCTCCAGGAGGGTTATTTCCATGCCAAATTTTAACTTGCAAATGTTTAAGAAGGTTGTAACATTTTCTTTGTTTTTTAAATATATAGCTATATTATATTATAATATCAGTATATAGATATAAAAATTGGACAAGTGTATTTTTTTTAACCTCTTCTCACTCAAAAATGGCTGAACAATTTTTACACGAACTTCAAAAGTTCACCTTCAGGCAGAGACCAAGCATGAGAAATTTTAGTTAAAAAGGTAAAAGTTTTTAGCAGCTATGAATGGATGGTAACAAGAAGTTATAATCAAAACAATTATGTGAACATAACTCTAGCAATTGTTGTTGCTAGACTGTGAATTAATATTTATTATATTTCTACAAAGACAGATACAGAGAAATATATTAATGAACCATTATCTCAAATCATAATTATTCTTTCACTTTTTGGAGCGATAATGATACATCTTTGTCTATATTTACTACTAGAACCCCATAATCTGTGAATGAAACTGTTACAATTTGCCATTAGGAGATTACAGTATATAATTTAAAATGTTATGTAAATTATGCCTAGCTACTGTATCAAATATTGGCCTGATCCCGCTCTTTCTACTAAGGCAAACCTCAATGAAAGTTTTTTGCCTAAGAAAGCATGTAGTAACACACTCTTTGTGCTAAAATGCATCTAAAATAATTCTAAATATGAAAGTATTTTAGAATCTCAGTATATTGGAAGTCAAATGTGTTTTTAAATAGGATACATATAAATAATGTAAATGAATCTATTTTATTCACAAGATATTAGCATATTATTGTAATAAAGCTACGGTTTCATCTCCCTGTAAGAGACTGAATTTGATGGGCAGAAGTATCCTTATAAATCTAAATTTCTCACAAACTAACTCCACTACAGAGTTTGTCCTGTAGACAGATTTTTGTTTTTTTTTTTTAAATAGTCGAGTTATAAATGCACAGGAAACTTAATTTAGAACATAAATATCATACCTTCACCCATACAAGAGTTAGTTATTATACCAAATACACAGTTCACTTACACATTAATACATTTACATATTTGACTGAATTTAAATATTTGTGTATTATTTTACAAAAAGTCTTTGACTGTTTAAACCAGAGGTGGCCAAACTTACTGACCCTCTAAGTTGCATATGGCCATCTTCAGAAATTCGAGAGCTGGGGCGTACCTGCCGGGGCTTGGGGCTTCAGCCCCATGGGAGGCACCCGACAGGGCGTGGGGCTTCAGCTCACGAGCCACAGTTTGTCCACTCCTGGTTTAAGCAACCTTCTCGTCTTACATATCCACATGTATACACATAACAACCATTCATGCACATAATATTCTTTATTATTCTGTCCTGAAGAAGCTTAAGATCATCTGACTTTTATAAATTCTGACTTCTGTATTTTGCACTGAAGGCATGCTATACTTGGGGGAAAAAAAAAAAAAACAAAAAACCATTCATTCTTAGTACAAATTAAAAATGTTGCAAAAATAATTGGTTTGCCAGAAAGTTTTTCATAGACAAAATGTAATTAAAATAAGCACCATATATATCTATAAATTTATACTTTAACTGACCAGAGAATTTTCTGTTTCCTCCTCTTCATCTTCATCTTTACCATCTTCAACTTCTTCTGTTACTTCAGCCTTTGCCTCTGCAATCAACTCTCTGACTGGTTTATTAGAAGTGACAGTAACAAACGGATGCTTGTAAAAAAAAAAAAATTGGCTTTTAAAATAAACAGTCATTTAATTTTTGATAACAATGGAATAAAAGTAGCAATTCTTTTAGGGTTATATCTTGGTCTCTATTATACCCAGATATTAAAGGGATTAAACTGTAATATTTACCCAATACCCCTTTTTATTAATGTAGATTTTTTAAATTAGAAGTTTTAAAATCTAAAACATCAATATCTAAATATTTATGTGGAGATTTGTTTAATAAACTCATCAAAAATACAGATAGCTCATTAAATAATTTTAAAAAAAGTTATACTGACCTTAACAACCCAAAGAACAAAAGTAGAAAGAGTTTTTAAAAGGTTGCTTTTCTTCATTATTTTTTTTATTCCATGCCTGAACTTCCACCCAATAAATTTTCTATTTACTATCTAAAAGTACTTAATCTAGAAAAATACAATGCTGCCTTTAGACCAAAGATTTGTGAGACAATCAATTTCTTCTGTATTTTTCCTTTAGAAAAAACAACTACTTGTCTTCATATTCTTTCTGCATAAACTATTCTCTCTCTGTTTGGTCCTGCTTCTTAAAGCCTTTCAGCATATGTCAAATGTATTTTGGATACAAGTAAACATGCACTGACGTTAAACAGAATCAAATTTATCTAGTCAGATCTATTCCTGTTAGCTCTTTTGCAGTGACAGCATTATAGCAGATGGAAGACTAAAGCTTTTAAAACATCTGTCAGCAATCAAGTGCTTATATAAACACAACTACTTTACACATTAGGAGGAGGAATAGCTCAGTGGTTTGAGCATTGGCCTGCTAAACCCAGGGTTGTGAGTTCAATCCTTGAGGGGGCCACTTAGGGATTGGGGCAAAATTAGTACTTGGTCCTGCTAGTGAAGACAGAGGGCTGGAATCAATGACCTTTCAAGGTCCTTTCCAGTGCTAGTTATTTTTTTTTATTTTCGGGGGGGGGGGGGGGAGAGGGACGCACTGAATTAACATAAATAGATGCACACAAGAATTATTTTCATATAAAAATTTACAAATAGTAGGCCAGATTTCCACCTGGTGTAAGCTGGTGTCTCTCCATTGATTTATACCAGCTGAGGATCTGCCCCATAATGTTAAATACAGATTAAGTATATCTAATTTTGAATTATTCAGAACTTCAGAGTAGCAGTGTCTTGATTCTAAATAGATGTATTAAACCCAAGTACTATAGCCCTGTTGGCAGCTAACTCTTCTTACCTGCAGAAGCTGAGCAGTATTCCATCTGGCATCTACATTCTTTTCCAAACATTTCCTTAGAAAATCTTTAAAATCTGAAGACCTGCAGAAGAAAACAAAGAAGTGATTGCCACTTTACCTTTCCTCCTGCACAAACTGCATAGTGACACATTCTTTTCAATTTCCCATTTATGACTGCATTACAATTCCTCACCATCCCATTCAAAACAAGGCAAGAGAGGCAAGAGAATGGAAAAAACCAAAACCCAAACAGTTTCCCCTTAACTGGTTACAATCACTGGCATAACTCGAATGAAATCAATGGAGTTATACCAGGGATATGAATTTAACCCAATGAGTTTTACAGTCGAAACGCCCATGAGGTTCTGCATATTGATCTTCTGATAGCCAATCTAATAAATGTTTAAAAGTGAAAGTAGCACATTGCTTACCTTGTAACATCTCTTAATAAAGTTTTATAATCTAGACTATATTAAAAACCACTGCTTTATCTGTCACATTGTTTTGTGTAAAGTGATATGGCTTGATTCAACACCCGTTTATACATTATTTTGCCGTGTGAAGTGCAAACTTAACCTTTCTGTTGTTCTTTTTTAGTCCCTGAGTGGCATTTTTTCTAATCAAGTTCCATTTTAAATAAAGGTTTTATTTTATGGTTCTTGGTTTTAAATGCTTCCTAACTGCAAATTCACCTAGTAATACTTTGCACTAACCATTTGAAACCAATCTGTTGTCATGACTGAGTGGGCAATGGCATACGCTTTTCAAACAACGTATATTCTCTGTATGAAATCCTCAAGAGGATTCTTCAACATTTCTCTTTTTTTTAAGCAGATCATCCTCTTCATGATTTTTTTCTCTATATCACATTTTTTTAAAAAGGGTAGTTAAAAATCTTTATGTACACATTTGATGTTGAATCTGAATCTTATGTTTAAAAAGAACAAGCTCTGTTTTCCAACAATATCAAAATACTAAGATACTGTAGCCTTTTTAATATGAAAGTTTCTAGACACTGCAATAACAAAAAGTAAAGTCATGGGCCCCAATCCTCCAAGGCCACATATAAGTACTTAATGCATGTGAGTAGTTCATACCGTTTAATAGGACTACTCAAGGGCCTGAAGTTAAATGTGCTTACATCGTTGCAGACTCAGGGTCAATCTCCAAAACCCTTGACAAAAAAAAGTTAGCATTAAAAGACTAACCATTTTGAAGGCTGTGCCAATGTAGGTGGGTCAGATTTTGCTATTTTCAGCAGCACGCGCATAGGATTTAACTCGTGATGAGGTGGTTCTACTTGAGCCATTTCTATTAAAGTGATGCCCAGTGACCACACATCAGCCTTATAATCATAAGGCCTGTCTTTAGATGTCTCACACATTACCACTTCAGGAGCCATCCTGCAAAAGAGAATGGTTTATAGAATTAGAGAATGAAGCATTGTCATCTGCAGTCAAAAACATTCTAAATTGTTGACTTAATTAAAATATTAATGAAATTTAAATATTTTAAAGTAAATGGCACACTTTAACATACTTTACATTATTCTTTTGCAAGGCTATATAATCAACTGTGATATTAAAATATTAGTTCATGCTAAAAAGTTAACAAAACTGCACACTTACCAGTAAGGTGTACCAATGAAAGAATCTCTTCTCTGTATTGTCCTTGTGTTTTTAGCAGATACGCCAAAATCCGCTTGAAGCAAACAATAAAAATATTACTAATTTAGAGGTGGAAATTTTGAGCTACATTTCAGACCAAAAAGTATACATATATGAATATTAAAACTCCAAAGTGAGAGTTCAAAATATTTAAATATGTTGGTATTATTAATCAGTAATGCATTGTAGCTCACTAACTGCTCTAATAAAAAAGTATAATGCCTTCCCCGGCTAAAAATAAAGCACTTTAAAGGCTAATGCCAAGATTAGGATGTGAGGGACAGAAATAATGGCCGGTAGGAGAAATATTATTTGTTAGAAGAAAAGGAATAAAATATTTTCCATTAGGAAATTATTTATTTTGCCTATGAAATTATCACACTAAACTTGAACATTAACATCTCTGATTTTTACACTAATTCAGAAATCCTAAACTAGGATTTATTTTCTTTTTCCTGTTCACCCAGTATGAAATCTTTGAAAAAGGCTAATAGTAAAGGCATGTAGGTACACTTTTGATTGTAAAATGTAAATTAGAAATCTGGCATTCCTATAATAAATTTTATCAAATAGCATATCAAGCATGACATGTCTCATTTATAAAATAAGTATATTTATTTTTAAGAGATACTTTTTTGTGTCCTACTATAGCAGATGTTCTAACTCTTCTTAATTAAAGTGTACTGATTGGACTAGAGAGACAAAATACCCATATGCTGTCTGCTTCAATCTGTATAAAATGACGTGATAGGCTCAACACTTGATAAGCCTAATTTTACTCTTTACAGAAAAGTGTAGGATTAAGGCAGCTGCCTATTCCAGTATAAAAACAGAAATATTAAAGGACTGTAGATACTATAAATTAGACATTAAAACTTGATTGTTTCTCATAAAACTGTCACACATGAAATTCCATATTATTTATTAAAAACAGGAGGCATTGCACTTAAATTCAAGACCACCGGAAGCAAAAAATCAAATAGTACAAGGAGCAAGAAAGAGATTACACATTCTTACATACAGACTCTGTTTCCTTTTCAAAGGTAAAGTAAATTAAATCTTTGACCAGTCTGAATTTTAAGGGCCAGTTTACATCCACTGAATCCACGCATGAAGGGGACTTCCCCACTCAGATTTCTCTGCGAAGTAGGGTCTCAGCTACCTCTACCGCACTATAACCCAACTTCACATCCGGGCTGAGAAGAAGCAGAGATCTCTTGGGACAAGAGAAATGGGCAAAGACAGAAGAATACACTCATCCTAGCTCTGCCCCTGTGGAAATTTGTTAGAAAAGATAATACAGCCTCAGGCTTTAGTATTAATTATTATTTTATTATAGTATTATTTATTTATTTGTACTAATATAGTCCCTACCAATCCTAGTCATGGACTAGGACCCCATTGTGTTAGGGGCTGTATAAACACAAAACAAAAAAAAGTTACTTACCCTAAGAAACTTACAATTTAAGTAGAAGACAAGAGACAAAAGGTAGATACAGACAGAGGAGTACAAGGAAACAGTGGGAGGCCACTATCAAGATTGGGTTCCCATTGTGCCAGGTGCTGTGTATATATACACAGGAAGAGACAGTCCCTGCCTTGAAGCTGACAAGTTTAACAGACAAGACAAATAGGAAGGCAGGATTATCATCCCTACTTTGCAGATGAAAAACTGAGGCACAGAATCACCAAAGCACTTGCTTAGCTATTCTGAATTTTTTAATTGACTTCAAAGTTAAGCTAGTAGTGAAGGAATGCTACTTGGAGCCCAAAGCCAGTGTAAAAGCAGAGGGCCTCCATGAAGATAGATCTGGACAACTGTGCATCCCTGAGGATCTACCAGATTTAGAGGTGGGCCATTTAGTCATTTCCTAGATGGAGGGACCAAATTCCATCCCTCAATGGGACAATGTGGAGCTTTCATGAAGGAATCCTCATGGAGATTTCCTCTCTATACCATCCGCATTCTCAGGAGAGAAAATTTTGGGTGGTGGTGATTACTTCAGACAGAATGCTAGGAATAAAAATGACAAAGCTCATAGCAATTGTGTGTTCCAGCTCCCACTGAGGTTAAGGAAGAGGGAGTGATCAGTGGTATAAAAGGCTGTAGGGAAAAGGGAACACCAGTATTAATAACAGCGATCATATCACATTTTTTCTATACCTAGCATATTAGTGGGAGACATTTAAAGAAATTCAATTATTATAGACTTTATTTTCACACATTTTAAATATAGTTGTCCATAGCCAAACTCAGCAAAAGGAAGAGCTGAGGTTTCTACCATAAACCTACTATAAAATTCTTGTTTATATATTATATATATATATAAATTTAAAAGTATTTACACCTAGCATAACCTGACTTTCAAACAATTCAGTAACAATATTGGTACCAGGCCTGCTCCTGCTCCCTTTGAACGCTATGCGAGGTTTCCCAAGCATAAATAAGATAACTCAAGCTTTACTTATTTTTCAAAATAACAAAAAATCACTTATGTCTGTTGAACTATAATTCTTCTATAATGTATATCTAAATACACAAATACTCAACAGTGCCAAACAACAATGTAAACAAAAAAGTTCATAAGATGATCTGTTTGTTTTTTTTTTTAAATCTTGTATATTTCCATGCAGGAGCCTTACCCAGTTTAATGTCTCCATCTAATGTAAAAAGAATATTGCCAGCTTTTAGATCTCTGTGAATGATCTTATTTTCATGCAAGTAGTTCAGTGCCTCCAAAGTCTGCTTGCAAACTACTTTGATCTGTGGCTCTGTTAATGGCCTTTCAAGTTCTGAAAGAGAAACACAAATATTAAAAAAATCCCATCTTTTGCATTTTTGTTTTTATTTTTACATAAATTTCCAGACTGATCATTATAAATCATAGCAAAAACTGTCAATCTGATAACTTAGTTTTAGAAGTAAACATTAGGCAAAAAATTCTGGCCCGTTGAAGTCAATGGCAAAATTCCCATTAACTCCAATGGAGCCATGATTTCACACCTGGGATCTGGGAACATCTCATTTATGAACTATTTATAAAGTTAGTTTGAATTTTCTGTTTAATATACGGAAATGTCATTAAAATGACTCTCAGGTCAAGGAAATATAAAGTATTATTTAAAACATAATTAGATTAAGATGGAAAAAAGAACCAGATTCTGTAAAGACTTAAATACATGGACAACTAATCACATAAATAAGTTGTCCATGCGATTAAAGTTGCTCACATGCATAAATTAATGCATAATTTAAATTATTAATTTAAAAATAATTTAGATTTTTGAGAAATATAAACTGTTAAAAATAACAAAATTACTTTGCATTAAGATGAGGGAGTTATATACATAGATATATCTACTTTAAGCTCATATAATAAATATTTTAAAATCATCACAATGCATATTGTTCAGTATAGTCCTGCATAAAATACAAACAAAATATCTGCATTTCAAAATAGTATATAATTTTAAAAAGTAAAATCCTTCCAAATATTGAATTATATTTATTTTAACCTGTTATAAAGATTATTATTTGAAACAAAAACTTGTATTTACCCAACATTACTGCATCTACTGCTCCACCTGCACAAAATTCAATCAGGATCTGTGTATAAATAAAAACACAGGTATTAAAAATAAAGCTAATGTACTGAATTGGAAGTGTTGTCTAGAGGTCAGAGACCACAGGACTTGGCATCAGGAGGCTTGGGTTCTATTTCCTCGTTTATCCCTGGCTTGCTGTGTGACCTTGATAAATCACTTATCTAACCTCTGTAGAACAGTGATATTAGCTAACTGAAAGTGGCACTGCAAGGCTTAAGTAAATTGTGTGTAAAGTGCTTGGAGATCCTCAGACAAAATGTGTTAATCCAGGTATATAAATTCCACAATAAAAGGATTAAAGTCAACTGGAATCTGGTTGGCTGAGTGTGTGATTTGCATAATCATTATATAGTCATTTCTGATTTGAAAATTCTGAGTACAGGAGCCAAAACATTTGTTAACAGCCCAGAGACAGCTGCCTGATCTTCACTCCCCCTTCAGATGAAACAGAAAAAGTATAACATTTACATGAAAGGAAAGACATCAAAAATCAAAGGAAATAGACCTGTCACATTTTTTAAAGGGAAAACCAAAAACCCTTTGACTTGTTTTTCTCCTTCTTCCTATTCATGTCCATAGAATAGTCTCTTGGCCCCAGAATAACTAGTAACACTGGGAATATTCCACACCCTTGCTCCTAAGTCTCTTATTATATAAAAGTATAATGCAGTTATTTGGGGATACAAACCCTGCTGATTTATAGAGACAAAAAGAAGGTGGACAAAAATAATAAAAAGGATGGAAAGAAGGATTTATTAAACAATGTACCTACCTTTCAGCACATTGAGATCTCATTTTTTATATTCTGAAGTAGTTTTCTTTTTCATTAAACGTTGAATATTTAATTAAAAAGTTCAATATGACAACTACTTCCTCACAATCATACACTGGGAAAACACCTTGATGTTTAACTCAGAACACACTTTTCTTAAAAAAGAAATGAGTCTCAATTTAGGACTTAAATAAATACTTAAATACTCATTTACAACTTATGTGACACTATACTTATACTAACTGCTCCTCACAACAGCATTATGAAGAACTAATATCATGTAGAATCTTTGTAAACCCCTGCCACATTCACATACCATTACTCAATTTACACATCTGCAGTGTTTTGTTTTTACAAACCAGACAAGTGAAGAATGAGGCAAAATGCCAAAAAACTCACTGTAGAAAAATTCCACATAAAATAATATAGTCTATAAAATTTAGTTTAATACACATTTTTGTATATGTCCTTTTGATGAAAAAGGTGTTTGTAAAACTGATGGAAGCCAGAAACCATTTTTAATACCCATTTCTGATTGTTATCTTATTTTAGAAAATTAACAGTTAAACAGTTTGCTACCCAGGAGAACTTAACGCCAAATCTTGTCTTTTTTTTCTTTATGGGCCACAGGTCTAAAATAACGTAAGAGAAGAAAATACAAGCTTATTTTCATAAACCAGATTATGACTCTGAGGAGAAATAAATCACACTTTATTACTACTACATGGGAGACACAGATTTGATTACTAAAGAATAAAAGCTGATAAGACAAACTGGTCAGAACTTGAGCATTTTAAAATGATTATTAATTACTACAAATGGATGAAACATTAATTTGCATTTACCTCTTTGCTGGGGCATAGGCTGAGTAATAAAAGGCAGTTCAGGCAAGCATTCCTACTCAAAACAATAATTAACCATGTGCTTAACTTTAAGCATATGGTTAGGTCCCATTAACATCATTGGTATTTATGCACATGCTTAAAGTTAAGCATATGCGTAAGTGCTGTCCTTAATAGGGATGGACTTAAGCACTTCTTAATTGCTTTCCTGAATCAGGGCCTCAGAGGGAAGAATGCCATATACCAAATCACTAATATTACTTCCTGAAGCATCCAGGGAGGTCTCCTATGCAAGTACTAATCAAGGCTGACTCCTGTTTAGCTTGAGTGAGCTAACAAAATAACAAGTAAAGGTGATAGGACTGAAGACATTTATTCTTAATTAAAAACAGAGGGAGCACAGTATCCCCTTTCAAACTAATAAAAACGTACAACTAAACATTTTAAATCTTTTTGAGAAACATAGATAATATCCTTCTTGAGGATTATTTATCTGATTATCACCTCACTGGTCATTCTAACTATCACTCCTGTCTTTGATTCCTACCAGTGGCTTCCTTTTGCCTACCACAAAGTTTAGGCTTCTCACGGTCACCTTCAACTCCACCATATCTATGTCTCTGCTTTTATTTCAAACGACTCACCCTTTTGCCCC
This sequence comes from Malaclemys terrapin pileata, assembly GCF_027887155.1. Lineage (NCBI taxonomy): Eukaryota > Metazoa > Chordata > Testudines > Emydidae > Malaclemys > Malaclemys terrapin. The sequence goes on from NC_071511.1 coordinate 122,566,887, forward strand.
TTCACTCTGCCAATGAATCCCACCTAACCACTCACTTTGATGTTCGTCTCTCGTGTGGCCCCCCCCGCACATGGAACTTTCTCCCTATTCAACTCTTCGTTCATGAAATTCTTCCATGAAATCCTCCCATGCAAATTCACATTAGTAAAACGGATATCATCCATTAGTGTTTTTAAAAGGCTGTGATCAAAGTTACATTTATTTATGTGTCCTAGGATATTTTCTGTCTAACTTGTGTTGTGTGTGTATTTAAACTGTAAACGCCAAAGGGCAAAGATTATCTTCCTTGTACAGACCCAAGTATACTTCTTTCTTAATAAATAATCATAGAAATGTAGGGCTAGAAATGGACCTTCAGAAGTCAACAGGGCCAGCCACCATGCTAAGGCAGGACCAAATGAACCTAGACCCTCCTGACAGGTGCCTGTGCCACTCGTTCTTAAAAGCCACCAATAGTGGGGATTCCACAACCTCCCTTGGAAGCCTATTCCAGTCTAATAATGATGATAACAAAGAACAAAGGTGGAATAATCTTATTACACATGACTTTGATATTTATATACATGTAATTCACTGCAAAACAATTAGCAGAGTATCTAAGTACATGCATTGTATTTGTGAAATCAAAGGCCTGGATCGTCAGCAAATTGTGGGCCCAGTTCTGAGAGATGCTAAGCACTTTCTGGAAGTTACTGAGTGCCTTCAAGTCCCACTAAAACCAGTGGAAGTTGAGGTTAATCAGTATCTCACAAGATTGGGCTCTATAAGCCCTAATTTTTATTTTATTTTTAATTGTGTGGTTGCCGTTATCAAATATTCCTGTTATCAAATTTTGCCGTTATCTATTTCTGAACAGTGCTGGTGGACTTAAAACTTGAATCCAGCAGTTACGAACAAGAAATGTCCAAATCCTCTCTATACAGGGACATAAACTATCAAATTCCAAGTTTTAGAATCAAAACAGGGTGAACCAGAGCTGCTGTTACAGTCAGAGCTGAATAGATGCCTCTGTATATCTTAATTTCATTGTACCTATTTGCTAGATATTTTGACACAGTAATCATGTGACTTCCAAGTTAGTTGTAAAATGGGGCAGATAATTATCCTAATAATTAGTAATGATGTAGAAAAGATTTGATGGAATAATGATATAAAAAGTCTCTTATTATTAAGTTGGGGGGGGGCGGGGAGAGAAACCTAAAGTTCAATATTTTTACATAAATAGGAGAACGGTATACAAAAGGAAACACCTACCCAAAGATTGTTTTCATAGTAGAAAGCATCAAGAAGCTTGACAATATTTGGATGATCGCAGGATGCCAGAATATCAATCTCAACCATGTAATCTTCTAGTTCTTCCTCAGATTTCGTATCAATCACCTTTGCTGCAGCAAGGACTTTGGTTTCTTTGTTCTGAGCCTGTAAAAGGAAGTCACAGCACCATTAAAACAGGAACTTCTCAATATTGAACCCATTCAAAATAGTGACAAACTTCAATTGTTTCACCTCAAGATTCTGTTATAATAATTACTATAAAAACTACTATAGCATTTTGCCATCTTCAACATGTTTTACGAACATTTACTAATTAATCCTCAACATACCACACAGAAGACAATATATACATATTATATACTGGATAAACTGAGGCAGAGGAAGGTTTGATAACTTTCCTAGTGAAAGAGAGAATCCATGGAAGAAATAAGTTGAGAACGTAGGAGTTCCTGACTCCTAGTTCCATTCTCTGAATCGTCATGCTGTCTATCTCTCAAGGAAGTTACTGTTGGTACTCCCTATAAAAGGAAGAGCATAAAATTTACATCTCAAATGAAGGATGGGGTAAGGTGGCTTTAAACCACCTTTGTGCCATCCTCCTGGGGCTGAAGAAGCACTGGGAGTAACTAAAGATTTGTCTCAGTTATGACAGCTTCCTGGGATGCTCTATGGGCCACAGTACTGCCTCTCTAGTGTAGCTGTTCTAAGCCAACGGGAGAGAGCTCTCCCATCTGCTTAATTACTCCAGCCCCTGTGAGCAGCAGGAGAAGCTCTCCCACCAACACAGAACTGTCCACACCGGCACTTAAATCAGCATAAATTATGTCGCTCAAGGGGATGGCTAATTCACACCCCTGAGTGACATAATTTATGTCGATTTAAGCTGTAGTGTAATCATAGACTAAGGAGGATGATATCACCTCCTGACTTCCTGCTGGGTTAGAAGTAACTATTCTGAGAACACACTAAGCTAAAAACCTTCTCTACAAGCTTGTTTACAATCTTAGATCTTACTAACTGAACTAAAACTACACTGGATCTTGGAGTGTTAAGAAAGGAACCACAAAGTGGAAAAATAGGAGGTAGAGGATTGTGCCTTTTATAAAGAAAAACTCTGTTTTTCAGATAGGAAACTAAAGTTTGTTGACCATGTAAAACTTTATGGACCTATCCTAGGAAAAATGTCTCAAAATGGCATGCCGTTGATAATTACAGTTCAGCTCCAACAGTGTTAGCATAACTGGGAGCTCTAGTATAGATGTCTACCTGCTGCTGGTGGTGTTTAATAGGATGTTGAAAATTCTGGCAGCCTGTCGCATACTGCTAACACAGGGGTAGCTGAACTGCATACAGCAATGGTGGGAAACTTTTAGAAAATGTTCTTGGTGTAGAGAGGTCCCCCAGCAAATGGAGAACTAATGGAATTATGCCATCACAAGCAACAAAACCCAGAAAGCTGAGCAACTGAGAGAGGAAAGGATTTGTAGTTAGACTGTTTAAAACTCTGGTTTTTGTTTGGCTTTTAACAACACCTTTTTAATACCAAAGTTAACAAATATTTGGAAGAAGGGAAGTCTTTGTTAAACATTCAGTAAAAGCGTGAGAGCTCACCATACTCAAAAAGTAATCCAGTAAAACTAGAGAAGATGAGACTGGACGTTTTGATATATTTCTAAGATCAAAAACAATCATAAAAGTAAAACAAAAGCCTTTAAGTCTGTCTATATACATCATAAATGGACAAAAATACAATTTAAAAAAAATCTTTTGAAGTGACGCCATAAATTTGAAATCTAATCAATTTCAATAAATGAGAAAAAAGTAATTTCTAAAACAATCATGTTTCCCTAATTTTTTTTTTTTTTAAAAGAAGAAGGTTTCCCTCACCAAGTACTGTCTGAAAGACCCACAAAAGCAACACAGAAAACTGGCAAAGACCACAATGCTGCAAATATATCCACGCAGAGCAACCCCTGTGCCCACAAATGTGTAGTTGCAGGACTGAAGCACAATTCTCTTGATAATAGAAGAAAAACCATGAAACTGACTATACACAAAGTGCCATCACAAATGCACAAAAACTCCTTAAAAAGATGTTTTTCCTCTAATCTCTTTTAGTTATGCTAATTTTAGACATTGCTTGTAATACCCACAGATAAGAATTTTTAAACATGATTTCCAAGTTGAGAGTGTTCCTTTAAAACTCAATGATTTATTCAATTACTCTGTAAAATATATATTAAAACTAAAAGGTAGATCAGTATTTACAAGTATCTACTTAACTCAATTGGGTGTTCTATTGAAAGGAAAAACTGGAAAACACACAAATGATAGGTTTATAAACATGCACACAAAAACGTGGTTCATTCAATTTGTGAACTGAAATGGTCACTTACTAGTGTATTACTATCAAAAAATAAAATGACTAAACATTTCCATACATATGAGCTATGGGGGGAAAAATATCACCAGTAAAATAATAGTCCTAATTATTTTCAAATAGTCTTGCCTTTTTTTTTTTTTTGGCCACATCAACAAAATTACTTATTTAAGATGGACATTTAGTCAGAGCATATGTATTCATCAACGTGCAGCAATGCTAGAATATAATTTGAATGAATCAGCTAAAACTACTATATTATGTTGAGGATATGATTTTCTTGACAAGAATGTAGTAAATTTATATATCAAGTAGCACTTCCAAAAGTGAACTGTAAAAACAAAACAAAAGTCTTGACATTTGCCTTTTTGTTTTTCCACAGTAATATCAGAACATTCATAGCTGTATGAAGTTATTCTAAAACATAAAACTAATTACTGAGGTAGATATTCTAATGTCTGATAATATAAAGGTGAAACCAAGGTATTTTATCATTTGTTTGTATTGGTTTCATGTTTTGCAAAAGGAGCAAAAGTCAAATCTTCCTGTACTCTAACTGCACTCAATATATTGTATCATTAATAAATTAATGATAGATAAAATAAATGAAAGATAAAATAGGTATCTAATTCCACAGTAAAACCAGACTGATATGTTTTCTGTGCAAAGTAAAGATGAAATATCTACTTACTTAATGCAAATATCTACTTACCCAAAAATTTATTTTCACAGAACGGGCAGAAATTTATTTTCTTCAGTATCTCCTTGGAGTTCAGAGTTCACGACCTTGAGGGTACGTCTACACTGCATTTAAACACTCATGTTTGGCCTGTGTCAGCTGACTCAGGCTTTGGGGCTGTTTAATTGTGGTGTAGACATTCAGGCTTGTGTCCTCAAGGTCACAGAGCCTAGGCTCCCACCGAAGCCCAAATGTCTACACTGCAGTTAAACAGCCCAATAGCCCGAACCCCACAAGTCTGAGTCCGATGACATGGGCCAGTTGCACGTGCTTAATTACAGTGTGGACATACCCCACTGTCTAGAATCTGTAGATCTGCCTGTGACAAAGAATTCTAAATTTCCTAACTCGCAGGGAAATGCATAACAAAAGACTTTTTAAAATTTGCATTCATTATAAAATGCGAACTATAAAGCATTTCTGAAATTGATTTTTTTTTTTTTCAAATAAAGCTATACTTAAGAGTTTGATAGGAATCACTGAGTTTTACAACAGCAGGAGTATCACTTTCTGGCTCAACTTCATCGTGATTGAAAACAAAAAGTAGTACACCTCTACCCTGATATAACACGAATTATGATATAACGTGGTAAAGCAGTGCTCCGGGAGGGGGATGGGAGATGCGCACTCCAGCGGATCAAACAAGTTCGATATAACACTGTTTCACCTATAACGCGGTAAGATTTTTTGGCTCCTGAGGACAGCGTTTCATCGAGGTAGAGGTGTAATTCAAAACATAGGAATATCACTGAGTGGTCTAAATGCAACAAAATCCACATTTGTTCTGTTTGTACTGACAGATCGCCCTGCATGTTGATCTTTCCCAGATCCTTGTGTTCCAAGTAACTTGAACTCTGGTTTTGTGCTGGTTTGGTAAATCTAAGTATTGGAATATCCTCCAGCTTTGGGGATTGTCTGCCCCATTCTTTGCAGTTCACGCTAATTGAGTGACCTCAGTGTGGCTCCCCTGGAATCCCGGTTACTATTATTACAAGTCCTAAGGATTATGATAAGGACTCAAAGATATCAGAGACTTTCTTCTTCAGGTCACCAGCTTTTGGGGAATCTGATACAGTTTTTCATCTCTAGGGAAAGGGAGACACTAAAGGTACCAGAGCACTATCCCTAGACTCAACTGTCCCCCCACCTCCATGATCTTTCTTAGCACCCTCTGCAATTAGGTTTCTGAAATTTAGATCTTTGCCCAGCTGTTTGCTACTGTAGAGGGGTTAACTATGCCATGCTCTCTTACTCTGCCAACTACAGACACTGCTGAGATAATACAGGCTAGAGAATCTTTCTTCTCCCTTTTCCCTCCTTCTGCCTGTTCTCTAGTGGGATACTGTATGACTTCACTGGCTATTGAAACAATCTGCCAGAAAAACACTAATTTGAGTAAGTAGGCAAAGTAGACTCGTTTTTAAGAATTAGAAAGTAATGCTGAATTTAAAAACCTTTACATTTTTGCTAATTAAGGCTGGAATTAAACATTTGTTTGCTTTGTTGTAAATGTGGAAGATGCTGTTTAAAATAATCATAGTCTTGATGACCTATCCTGGTTTATAACGACATGTTTTTCATATAGCTGCTGCAAACAGGAAGTTAGGCCTCCACTCAGACACCCAGTCAAATATGATGACGATTACAAAGCTCTAACACTTAATGTTATTCCATTTATGGGAGATAATGCTGCCCGCTTCTTGTTTACAATGTCACCAGAAAGTGAAAACAAGCATTAACATGGCACTTTTGTAGCCTGTCTTGCAAGGTATTTCCATGCCAGATATGCTAAACATTCGTATGCCCCTTCATGCTTCGGCCAACATTCCAGGTTGAAGACTCTGAAGCGCCTTCCAAAATCTGAGAGGGACAAGGTGTGGAACATACTGTCAAAAGTCTTAGAAGAGCAACACTCCGATGCAGAAACTACAGAACCCAACCACCAAAAGAGAAAAACAACCTTCTGCTGGTGGCATCTGACTCAGATGATGAAAATAAATGTGTGTCAGTTTCCAGTGTTTTGGATTGTTATTGAGCAAAACCGGTCATCAGCATGGAAGCATGTCCTCTGGAATGATGGTCGAAGCATGAAGGGGCATACAAATGTTTAGCATATCTGGCATGTAAATACCTTGCAACGCCAGCTACAACAGTGTCGTGTGAATGCCTCTTCTTACTTTCAGGTGACATAACTAAAAAGTGGGCAGCATTATCTCCCATAAATGTAAACAAACTTGTTTATCTTAGTGATTGGATGAACAAAAAGTAGGACTGAGGAGACTTGTAGGCTCTAAAATTTTACATTACTTTATTTTTGAGTGCATTATGTTAAAAAAAAATCTACTTTTGTAAGTTGCACTTTCACAATAAAGAAATTGCACTACAGTACTTGTGTGAGGTGAATTGAAAAATACTTTCTTTTATCTTTTTTACAGTGCAAATATTTTTATTGCAAATATCAAGTGAGCATTGTATACTTTGTATTCTGTGTTGTAATTGAAATCAATACATTTGAAAATGTAGAAAACATCCAAAAATATGTAAATGGTATTGTATTATTAACAGTGTGATTAAAATTGCAATTAATTGTGGGGTTTTTTAATCTTTTTAATTTGTTTGACAGCACTAGTTACTAAGGAAACTAAGTAGTCACAGACAAGGAATAAAGTACTGTCATGGTTATGAAACTGGCTGGCACAAAACAGAGTGGAATTAAATGGTATATTTCCAATATCGCAGAAGGATAACAGTCAAGTGCCCAATGATCTATACTAGGACTGCGATATTTAATACATTAATGTTCTGGAAAAGGTGGTGAACAGTGAGATGGCAAATTTTGATACCTATGTAGAGGGGAAGGGAGTACAGCACAAGTCATTCAATTGAGTTGCTTAGAGATACATACTGCTAGCTCAAAGTAAGGGGATTTGGGCAGGGGAGGGTAATTGTTTAATATTTTTTGATACTGTAATTTGAGCTAGATTAAAGGATTATGAGGTGATGTGTGAAAACAGAGGTAGATGGCTAGAGCTGAAAGACTAAATGAAATAAGATACATCACTGTATAAGCACTGCAGCCTTCTACCTTGCTAAAGTGAGCAATAGCTAGTTAAAATAATGTATACTTTTCCTTTTACAAAGACATGCTTATGCTAAATTCAGACTAGCAATACTTTACAAAAAGATATTTGATGAAAAACAAACTACTTCAGATTGTTAGAAAGCAGTGGTAAAATAAGATTCCATATTAATCATAAAATAGGACAATCAATACCATGTGGAAATTGGCTTTTGTGGTTTCTTACGAGGTTTGTTCTGTACATACTCTGTCATCATACTTCGCACTTTATCTTTATTTGCTGAAAAGCTATTTTGTTCAGATAAAAACATGCTTATTTCTGAGCTAATGAAGAGGAAGTAGGGTATGTTTTTATCAACTTGCAAAAGAAAAAAGGCACTGCCAAAATGTCTTTGTTTCCTAAAAAGTGTTAGAAACTGATTGATAATTCTCTTTACAATAGTAAAACAACTCGTTTTTGGAGAAATTTAAGCTTAGAATATTACAAGAAGTAAAATGTTAAGAAAATTTTAATGGATTCTGAGGGTATTGCTGAATTGCTGCCTGCCACAAAGCTTTAGAATTTTTTAAAATAATTTGCTTTTTTTAAAATATAAACCAACTGTAAACAAATGGAAAATTGAACAGGAATTAAAGAAAATTATATGATATATTTAAGCTAGTGTTTCACAGATCTTCTACAGTTTATGAATAAAGATGTAAACATCAATATTTCTGCCCAATTCTATGCTGATGTTCATTTAATAAGAGGTGCAAAATTAGATTAAAAATATATTAAAAGCTAAGACTTCCAGCAATTACGTACTTTGATTTTGTCTTTTGATTCTTTTACGAAGCTTACACTGAATCTCCATTAGTTTTTGATATTGCCATATCTCACAAGAGAAAGAGGGTTGATAAGAGCCAGCACTTGGATGACAGATCTCTGAGGAACACCTAGTGCTGCAAAAATGGCGTTCAGGATTCAGTAGGTGGACTCTTCACTCAGATTCAAAGGAAAACCACTATCCCAGCATGGTTTTAGGAGCAATATGATGCTTAAGATGCTCTTTCAAATGAGATGGACCCATGAATTGTATCCATTAAAGATTCCCATGTGATTATTCATAACTGTATGGGTGTTAACCCTGGAATACTGACAAAATTACAAGTTGGCTTATTACAGTATGCCTACCTAAATTACTCCTCTTTTAATATGTTCTGTAGTGTTGTTGTGTAGTATACTGTTATACACCTACTGAATTTAATTTATAATGTAGCCACACCAGTGGTATACACAATAATTGCTGTGGCAGCTAGTATCAGTTCATAAAGCATATTGGAATCATTTGAAATAAATGTTAAATATAAAATATAAAACCCTCTGGAAAGCTTTATGCACAAAATGTGCAAGGAGGAAATGGCTGCCCTTATGCAAACTTTGCAGCTATATTAAATTAGATATTTTATCTGTATGTTTATGAATGGCAGAAGCATGACAGATGTCCTTCCTCTGATATAACTGAGATGTTATAATAGTTTTAAGTACTATATGTAGCTAGTTCTGGAGTTTTGTATCTTTTTGTAACTAACTTGTTATAATTATTAAGGGGGAGGAGCTATCATTATCACACTGTTTATTATGGCTTTTCCATTAAAACTCCTTTATTGCTGAGTGGGTTAATGGTGAATTCAGGACTGGGGAAAACCAAGCATCCTCATGATGAACTACTCCTGCCTGATAAGCGCAACTAAAAAGTGTTTCATACTAGTGTACGAAATGTTAATAATGTTGCAAAAATGTTCATTTTAAGAGAATTATGACTTTTATATTGCCATTTTGCTTAAAACTGCCTATATCCCCTCACCCCTGCTAAGAGCCAGGAGCCTCCAGTGTGGGGGGAATATTTTTTCCCTTTCATCAGGCAGAAGCTCATTACTGTTTTCCTCATCCTTCCTCCCCAATTCCTTCTGTTACACTCATTGAGTCTTGTTTTTGTTGGACTGAAAGCTCGTTGAGGCAGGGACTGTCTTGTTTGGTATTTCCACTTTCACATCAATCTCAGGACAACCCTCTTTCTTTGCAACTGGCTGAGTAGGGTACACCTCTCCCCAAGGCATTTCAGCTATATTTCACGATTTCTCAACGTCTGTATTATCCTGTCACAAGTAGGTTTAGTGTCATGAGTCGTAGGCATCTTGTCAATGTTTCATTCTCTGAGCAGAAGTTAATGTAGCATATTTAAAAAGCAGAGGGAAGAGACTCTGAAATGAAAGAAGCCAGAGGATATATGCTTGGAATAATCTTTGAAGTAACATTTGTGAGTGGTCTTGTGTCTCTTTACTCAATAAACTACTGAAAACTCATCACTCTGAGAAGGTGCTCTTGCTCTAATGGCTACACTCCATTCCATGTTAATTCCATCTTGTTTAATTGTTTTTCTTGGTTTGTGCCTTTAAATTATAAGGCCAAGATTTTCAAAAGTAACTAGTGATTTGAGTGCCCAAACTGAGACTCTATGAAAAGGGTCTGGTTTTCAGGGAGTTAATTATAACTAAGAACTCATCTATTCTATAGAATCTGAAGCGAAGATCTAAGGTAATGCTCCATGGTTTCTGAGCCCACAGATTGAAAATTCACCAGCAACATAACTGAAATTTAAAAATGCAGAATTTTATTGAATTAAATATGAAAACAAGTAATAACCAATACAGCTGCTCATATTTTATATTAAATGATCTTTTCAATATGCAGCAAATCTCTATACTATCAACACAACTCCAGCAGCAAAGTTGTCAGGCAAAGCTGGAAATTTAGTTAGCTAGCTGGAAGACATAGGAGGAAGTTTAAGATGTTAGAAAAGTTATATTAGCATAGACACTTTGGTCAGGCTGTGGGAAAAAAACGGGGGCTATGGGGAAAAAGACAGCCTAGGGTGCCGGGGGTGTGTGTGTATGTCAGACAGGGGTTCATAAGGGCTAGTGGGAGAGGGGCTAAATGGGAGTGGAGGCACAGGGCCATATGGTGATGGGGGACAGGGTGCAGAGCTCCATAGGGACAGAGGGTGTCTGAGTGGGGGCAGAGAGACACAAGGGGGTGCAGGGCCACATAGGGATGAGGGGAGTGGGTATCTGAGTGGGGGTGGAGGGACACAAGTGCCTGACTGAATGGGAGAGGCTGGGGATAGCCAGGTCTGCATGGAGGAAGCTCCCTAACAGTCCTCCTCTCCGCCACCACCAAAAAAAAAACAAAACAAAACCATGTTCCATACTTTTCTCACCCAGGCTCCTTCCCAGAAATTATTTCCCTGTCCCTCAGCTCCTCTGTTACTCCTGACTCCCCCCAGCCTTTGCACTGCTTCAGGGTGTGTGTGCGGGAAATATGGTTTTGTATAGTAGTTTAAATGAATTATTACTCAGAGTTCTGTATTAATATGCCTAGCAAGGAATCTGTTTGTCAAAAAACATTTTCTGAATCTGTTTTGTTGTCTGTATTGTTACAGACATACTTGCTGACAGGTATTGTGAAATAAATGACCAAAAATAATTGAAACTGGTGTGATTACATTGTGTTATTTTGACAAATAAAATATGCATAATTTGAAAATACTGGGTGCAGAATTTTTAATTTTTTGGCACAGAATTCCCACAGCAGTAGTGTAGGCTGCATCAACACTAGAGGGCAATGAAGACACTGCTATGCTGGTATAGTGTCTTTAGGGCAGCATACCCCCTTAAAATGGATATTTTTACTAAGCTTATCAGTAGCGAAACAGTTAAGCGTTGACATTTAAATGGTTATTAAATTTCAGAGTTACCACCCTACTCAGATAAATGAGAAGTTCACATCTCTGAGCTATTGTTTCAGGCTACAGTATTTATAGACTTAGGGGATAATTTTCACAAGGAAAAAAGGTGTATTCTTAAATCATGTTAGCTAATACATGGTAACTAACAAGAGGTACAATCCTAGTGAAGGCAAGTCAGTTTGCTGTTTTCACACAAGTTAGCAAGTTGAGGTAAACTCTAGGCTTTCCTCATAGTCTTATGAGCAGGCCTAAGGTTTTACCTCGAACAGCTAAGGCCTTGTCTCCAATACAGAGTTTTGTCGATGCAAGTTACATCAATGATCAAAATCTGGCATAATTACATCACTTGTGCATGTTCACACAACGCTCCTGTCGGCAGAGCATGATCACAGGTGGTGTTCTAGCATTGACAGACAGAGCAGTGCACTGTGGGTAGCTATCCCACTGTGCTACTTGCTACCTGTTGCAGCTAGGAGTTGTGGGGAGGCAAAGTGGATCACAGTGCATCATGGGGGCATGCTCAACATCCCATGATGCAGGTTTTTTCCATCCCATCACTACATAGGCTTCCAACTGTGTTTCACTGCATTTTTCAATGGCCGCTGTTTACCGGGAGCCTGCCCTCTGTCTCAAAGGATGGATCCTGCACTGCTCTCTACTGTTGTGGTCACTGTTATGAACACATCGTGGCTGGTCATGCAGTATATCATGAGCACCCAATCTGAACACGTATCAGAGGTGCCTGACCTGCTATGTGCCATGGAGAGAAACAACACCAGTTTAATTTTGGCATTCACAGAGCAGCTGACATGATGACTGTTGCTTTTGGGCTTGGGAAACAAGCACTGAGTGATGGGATCACATCGTTATGCAGGTCTGGGATGACAAGCAGTGGCTGCAGAACTTTCGGATGCAGAAACCCACCTTCCTGGACCTGTGTGTGGAACTCTTCCGAGCACTGCAGCGCAAGGACACCAAAATAGTGGAGAAGAGCATGCGATTGCTGCGTGGAAGCTGGCAACTCCAGACCGCTACTGGTCACTCATGAATCAGTTTGGAGTCGGGAAGTCCACCATTGGGGATGCATTAACACAAGCGTGCAGGGCCATTAATTGCATTCTGCTATGAAGGACTAACACTCTTGGAAAATGTGAATGAGATAGGGAATCCCATTGCTGCAAAATCATCCACTAACTTGCTCTTCCTTTGTTGCTTCCTTATCTGGTGGAGGCGCTCCACCAGTGTGTAGGGGGTTCTCCTGAAGGCCACATCTGCAGAAGCACAAGAAACAAACAGAAGCTGATTGTTAGTGCATGCACAGCATTGAATCATTGTAGTAAAATGCACCTCTTTTTAAATATGAATCAGTTTTTCATTGTCCCTTGGCAAGCGCACACAGCTCAGTGAACACCCTAAACACGGGGAGTTCGACATGGGCAGGGGGATGTGTGCTCAAGATGGGGCAAACTGTCTAGGTGTTTTTTTAAGGGGATCACTGCAGACAACTAGGGACAATATTGTAAATTCTGCCACCATTTTCCACCAATGAGGGTCACTGAAGCCAATCTCTCTCTCCTGAGGGTAAGCAAGGATGCATGTGTGCACCTCCTGCATGTGTGCAGCTTCAGACCGAGTCCCTTTGCTGTTTGCCTGTGTGCCGCTTTGCTCCCTGTACAAGTGATTGCCAACTGGCACAGGAAAGTTTCCTACAAGGAACCTTCGGCAGAGGATTGGCGAGTACCTCCAGGAAAGTTTCCTAGAGATCTCTCTGGAAGATTCCCGAGGAAATCTTGGTGGCATTAACACACTGTTTTGCTGCACAGAGGAACGTGTGGCACATGCAAACACAGCTAGTCTTGTACATTTCTATCCCTTCCCTCCTTTCTAGAATATAGGGAGCAAAGGACAGCTCTACCTCAGATAACCAAGCAGCATCAACTCAAAAAGATCACTTACCAAAGCTCTCTTCTCCTGCATCATGTGCACCAGAGATGGACTGCTGGGGCCGGTTAGATCCCTCCTGAGTGGAAAAGAGATCCTGACTCGCCGCGCCACTGGACAATTCTGCTGTGTGCTCCACATCCTCCTCCAATTCTACCTCCTTATCCACAACTTCATCCTTGGGGTTGATTCTGCTGTCCACTCTCTCTAGCTACACTGAAGTATCCACAGGGCTCTTGAGGTCACCACCAAGGAAGACGTCTAGCTCCTTACAGAAGTAGCACGTCTTCAGCGCCTTCTGGTACGCCTGCCTCAGCTCATTTTTCTTCGCACAGCACTGATGCATGTCCCATTTGTAGCCCATCTTCAACATGCCATGAGAAGTCTGACCATAGGTACTGAAGTTCCTATGGCTGGAGCAAAGCTGGGACTGCATCCAATAACTCAGATGTGCTCCAAGCAGGAGAGCGTTTGCTGCATGGCACTACCATGGTCAGCTGGGAAGATATAATGTTTGCTGTCCACACCGAGCAAACAGGAAGCGAAATTTCAAAAATTCCCAGGCCTTTAAAGGGGGAAGGGCAGATGCCTGTGCACCTGAGTGCAGGGCAGCGGAGTTCAAACTGCTGACCAGAGCGGTCAGGACGGGCATTGTAAGACACCTCCTGGAGGCCATTTACAGCAACATAATCAAATGCAGTGTCTACACTGACACTTTCTATCTAACTTTGCCGCAAAAAGCTCCATGCCTCTCATTGAGGTGGTTTTATTTTGTTGACAAAACAAGATAATTTTGTCGGCGGAAGGAGCATTGTAGTATGTACACCTGCACTGTTTTGTTGACTAAAGCGGACTTTCGTCAACAAAACTCTGTAGTGTAGACAAGGCCTTACTTGGGTGAAAACTGCAAACTGACTTGTCTTCACTTGGATTTTACCTTGGGTTGGCTACCATGCATTAGCAAACTTGTGTAAAAAATTAGAAATATTTTTTTAAAAGAAAACTTTGATTCTGGAACATAATTCTGTGCTCAGAGTATCATGAGACATGTGGGGCCCAGCAAGAATAAATTACCTAATGCATAGTCCACGTCTTATCAAGCTTATTGTATCCTGGCCAAAGCTAAAGCTCTTTTCCTCACTGGACTGCTTGCTAGAAGGAGAGTCAAGGGCTTGGCTGAATATTTCTCAAGACAAGATCCAGTCCTTTAAGCATTAAGTTTTTGGGCTCTTTGTAAAGAACAATTTGACATTTTTGCTTTCCTCAACCAAGAAAGAATTGCTCATCTGTTGCTCAAGAATAAGAATGAAATAAAAGGAGACATGTTGGCAGTTGCAACTGCAATTGCCTTCATTATGAAGCTGTACGAAAACTAGGCGGATTAAAAAATAGTCATTACAGAAAAGCAGTAGTTAATCCCTGCCCTACTTGAAATAGACTTGTCACCAGAGTAACTTAATAGCTCTAGACTGGTGGATCCTAGGCAGTAACACAATTGATTTTGACTATTCTTGCTCTTTGCAGTTGTTTTAGAACTTTGCATTAGCTTAATTTAAACAAAATTGAAGTTTTTATTGAAATATGAAATGAACAAAATGTACACCAGACCATGTTATTTTAAGATTAAATTCCATTTATTTTAAACTGTCTCATTCAGTTTAATGTACTTTAGATTTCAGAACTGACAACACTAACTGCATAAAAGATTGGCTTGTTGTCTCTCTCTAAAATTGTGAGGTTTTTAGGGGTGGAACTATGACTTCCTCGGCATTTGAAAAGGGATTGGGACATTTTGCATGCTACTGCAAGTTAATTTATCAATTTGGTTTGGTTACTGTATCGTAGCACAATGTTTTAATTTCACTCGGTTTACTTTCTTCTTGACAGGTAAACTATTAGACTCACCAAAAGTAAACAGACATTATTATGATGTATGAAGATGTGCTGAGGCCGGTAAAGTACCATCCTGTAGCCAGATTTTGAGTTTGAATATTTGTTTCAAAGAATGGTTACACAATTGGAAAGGACAACAATGGGCTTTTAAAATATAACTGAGCAGCCTAAGGGAAGCAGCCTGGATCTCTCCAGATCCTCCTGAATAACTGTTCTCAGAACTATGTTTTATATAAATATACATGTATTTATACATATAAGCAACATGGAATGTGAAAAACTGTCAATGTAGGAGTAAGGCTGCACACAAACATACATCAGGAAATTTTAAAGTTGAATGTTCAACCTTAATGCTGCAACTTGGTGTCTACATGTTTAGCGTTTGTTATATGATCATATTTTTCCAACACAGCATAATGTATTGTACAAGTGAAACTGCACATGTACAGCATCTTGCAATTTACCATTCTTCAGTGCTCATCCTTGTATGTTTCTGGTTTATGTAAATTTTCTAATATATGCATTTTGTCAGTATGTGTGACTACATATTCAATATTAGTTATCCTTTGGAGACAAATTTCTAAACAGTAATTTGTTACTGCAGTACCTTGAGCTGTTGTTCAATACAAATAAAGTCTCCTTTTCCACTTGTATTTTATGATTCCTTGTTTTACTGTGCTTTGTCTAGCTAAGTTTTATGGCAGGTCAGAATACAAACACCACTAAATATTTTCAGCATATATTGGATGTGCTTTCTTTTAAACATTCTTAAATATTTGAGTGGAAATAGATCCACTTATACACTGTGGACTTGAATGTTAAACATTTATAGTTACACCAATAAAATGAATACTGATTTTTTCTGTAAACCATCCCAAAACTGTGTGCAAGTGTCACAAGTATTAAATATTTAACTGCATAAATTACCACAGGGAGCTACTACAGCATGTATTAGTGAAGCAGCACTGATAATCTAATCATTCAAAGAGCTCGGGATTTACAATTAAATTACAATGCTTTGTATGGTAACACATTTTCACTTACTAGAAAGTGAAGTATAGCACAGAGTAAGGTATCTAAGTATGGTTTACCATGTAATATTCACACAGTACAATATCATGAACTGGCCTACACAAAGTTGTCCCTCCTACTGGAAGATGGTAAGTGTACTTAAGTGGCTGGGCGAAATGTGACAGACTATCGAAAGACGAGCATAAAGGGAAGTAAGAATACGCATCTAACTAATGTTGATATTTCTTCATATAAAACTGTGCAACCTGGCATTAGCCATATTACATTTTTAATTTCATTCATTACTTAGGGGGTTTTGTTGTTGTTTTTAAGGCAAAATACTAAAAAGGTGATACTTCAGGCTCCAGGGCTTTTTTTTATTTTAAAAAAAGGGGGGGGGTATAAATTCCTTGCGTTAGGTATGACTTGGTTGTGTGCTACCAGCCACCCTTGATCAAGGCTGCAGAAAGACAAATGTCATTGGACAAGAATGCCCTTTACAAGACCCAGGGTTTCCCAAAACATGTATCATAGGCTATGACTCATTTCCTGTTTGAATCACTTAAGGCTTTTTGATTGCTATACTGTCACTGCATGGAGTAGCTAGGGTTAGCTAATAAAAGGACTTGTGTGTCTTTTCTTAACAAGAAGAGAAACAAATATATATTTAAACAGTCCCCTAAACAAGACTTTAGTTCCACGCAGACTTGAGAACAGTTAAGCCTTGTTTACCTTAGAAATTTTCATGACTTGCGTTCCATAGTTAACCCTCCACCAATGGTGGAACCTCTGGTGTAAATATGGCAAAAGTTATTCTTCTATCATGGTCTGAGTAGGATTAAAGACAATGGTAAAAAGGTATAACTTTGTCTATACCAGTACTGATGATGCACTGTTTGGAATAATAGGTATGAAAGTCATCAATACAGAAACATCTTTAAAATTTACACTCAGATTGTTCCAAAGACTGACCCAGGGCAGTGCCTCAAAGCTCAGATGCCCTACTGTAGACCTCTATTCAGGCTTTTAAAAGGCAAGTGGATCACCTGACTTCAGGTTTTGGGGAAATGTTGCATTTCCACTCATGTCCCTTTCATGAAAAGTGCTATATAAGAGATAAGTAGTAGTATTATTTCCTGAACTCCAGATGCATCTAACTGAAGATTCAGCTTCTCTTCAGGGATTCCACTTCCTTGGATAGGGGTAGAAAGGAAACCAGAGTGGGAAGGAAGACAGACAAAAGGAAATCATTTTCTTTTTGCACTGGAAATAAAAATGAAAAATAAAGTACTTTTCTGAGAGAAAGAGGAACAATACAAAGTTTTCGTACTTATGTTCATACCACAAAGAGAATGCCTAAGATTCCCAGACAGAACTACCACTGAAAGGGAGCCATCTGTATAGTCTTGGATAAACATAACTCACTCTCCCACATCAGGAACTCCATCCTCAGTTCCCTAACCAAAGAAGAGTGGCAAAAAGTTTTCTTGTGCACCACTTAAATAATCCAAAACAAATATACACATGTATAGCATTCTCTCAAGTATGATTTTCATAATTTAGTCAAATGTAAAACAATTTCACCTAGAATGTGTGTGTATTGCTCCTCTGAGGACTATTTTCATACCAAAGATGCAACTCTAAAATTTTAGCCACTTTAAATGTAAGGCCTGTTAAAAGCAAGCAAAATCAAGAACTTTTCTCCCTCAGAAGTGGATGAACATTCAAGAAAACACAACTTCATAAACAGATCATGAAAAATGTAATGCTTAAACACTGTTCAAAGTTATGACAGCTCGAAAATAGGACTTTATTATGGAAATGGTTGTACAACCTTAAATGGTTGCATCTGTCCTACTATATAAAGTATATACAAACAATCTGGAGAATAAAAATGTCAGTAACAGTTCAAGATGTTACAGATAGATTGTTAACTATAAAAGACTATGCATAGATTTCTGGATCTTAAAAATTAGAAATTTTGTAAGTATAGGTGATGCAGAGAACTAGAAAGCTCATCAGAAATTAAAGTAAGCGTTTCCTATTTCAAATAAGGTACTTAACTAGAGTGTCAGAACAATTTATATAGCTGAGCTCACGCTTTGGAAAAGATGACTGCCTGGTAAAGGAAAGGGAGTGATCATGAACATATTCTATATTTATCCTCTGTGCCCTTGTGTGCTCACTGCATTCAAGAGTAAAATGTAGACAACATATTTATATGATCAGGACCCACAGTGCATAACTCTCATACACCAAATGACAAGGATATACAGAAAATGAGGGGGCATTAAACAACTTGTGGTATCCATCTTGCTTATTTAAAACATTTCATTGGTGTGGGTATGATGAAGAGAAACCTTTTATAAAGAAGAAAGATGACCATCTTCAGTAGGGATCCATTAAAAATATAAATAGTAAAATTCTCAAACAATAGTTTACTGGTTGTAGGTAAGTTTTTCCTGCTCTACCCACTCCCTCTCAAAACCCCAAAGTGACAGAGGCAACAAGGAAGCATACACAGCTATGTGCAACAAGACTGTTTCTTACTGTTTAATCATGAGAAAGACTGCCTTATTCTTACCTGATAGTCTCATGTTCTTTAATAAAATGATTTACAATAGTGTGAAAACTAAAGTTAACACTGTCTCTCCATACTTCCTGGGGCACTGCAACATTAAGGATAGTTTTGACTTTGAGCAGCTGACCAAGCTGATCAGTGAGACTAAAAAAAATCCTTAGTTTTCTACACATGGTAAGCTTTCATCTTTGTTTCAAAAGCCATATCCAGAAGACAAACTCCTTAGGCCTGCTTAACGCAATGATGAGCTATACTTAGGAAGTAGAGATTAAATAAAGAATATGAGTTTGTAAGTGTTTTAATTAAATAACAGTAAACAATGCTGTTATTTTAAGAATTCATGTTACATCTGAGTAAAAATAAACTGAAGTGTGGTCTACATCTAAAACGCAGATCAACCTAGATAGGTCGCCCAAAGGTGTAAAAAATTCACACCCATGAGACGCATAGTGATGCTGACCTAAGCCCTGCTGTAGGCTACCTAGGTCGACAGTTCTTTCCATTAACCTAGCTACCTATCTCGGGGGGGGGGGGGGGGGGGGGGGGTAGATTTAGTACAGCGATGGAAAAACCCCTGCCATCACCGTAGTAAGTAGTGGTGTGCCGAGTCTTCATTTATTTACTCTAATTTAAGTTTTCGGATGCCAGTAATACATTTTAACATTTTTAGAAGGTCTCTTTCTAGAAGTCTATAATATAGAACTAAACTATTGTTGTATGCAAAGTAAATAAGGTTTTTAAAATGTTTAAGAAGCTTCATTTACAATTAAATTAAAATGTAGAGCCCCCCGGACCGGTGGCCAGGACCCGGGCAGTGTGAGTGCCACTGAAAATCAACTCGTGTGCCGCCTTCGGCACGCGTGCCATAGGTTGCCTACCCCTGATCTACACTAAAGCGGTGCAGCTGCAACGCTTGTAGCATAAATGTACCCTGACTTGTTTCTTCTCCACCTCTCATTGCCCATTTCTGACAAAAAGTAACAGTACCTAAATGGAAATCCAATCTGAATTTGTGACAAGTGCAATTTCATTATTTCACTATTCATTTATTTTTTTAAAAGGAGAAATTAATTTGCGTCTAGCTGTTTATGAAATTCCCAACACAGCCTAACAGTAAACACCTACATCCGTTACAATAAGGCTATTTTTCACTTATATTCAAATATGTTAATAGTCTAAACTATTTGCTCCCCATACTGACATATTTAACATGTATTTATGCAATAGTCCAATACAACAAAGAAAGCTATTATCCATTCCAGACCTTATGTTCAGATAATGAAAAGAAAAAACATGCATTTTTTCAGTTTATACATGAAGCTATGTGTCGAGACAGATTAGAGCAAAATATTTGATAAATACAAAAACAATTTTGAATCAAGACTACCAAAAATCCTCCACTGATTTTTTGTGTACTAAAATCTCTGGGTGCACTTAGCTTCATTTGATCAGTATTACTGACTCACCTGCATTGGAATGGAAGATACCAATAATTTGATAAAGGAAGAATTTTCTACCTGCTTGGTTTTTCCTGTGCCCCAGGGTTTCCAAATGCAGACCAATGGGTTATAACTCCTTGTGCAGATTTCAGATTTCACATGATAGCCAATCAAAAACTTATTTTTTGATCTGCTAGCCAATTCAACTCCACTCACCCCCTTAATCCAGGCTAGGTTTTTTTCCAGTGCTGAAACTTTAATTAATGTAAAACATGGCAGCATGCAAAATTTAAATGGAACTAAATGGGTATACACCCTAAAAGAAACTAGAAGGAAGAGAAGAACTTCTCCTTTATGTATTAGACAAAAGTTACAAGCTAGGATAGAGACAATAATAATAAGTAGACCCTCACTGTGAAGCCACTTTCCTAATATAAATAAAACAGTAAAGGAAGGTTAATTTAACCTCAGCCCCAATAAACAAAACACCTGAGGACTGGAACAGCCTGGGATAGATCTCAATAAGTCTCTATTGAGAGAACATATTTTCTAGTGAATACGGTGTGCCACATCTACACTAGAAACTTTTGCCAGTATGAAAATGTCTGTTAGGGGGATGACTTGTGTTTAAAAACAAACAAAAAAACACACCACCACTGCTCACATTTCTACACCAGCCAAATCCCTAGTGTATATAAAGGTGTGACAATCAGGGTCCTAAGGGGAGAACAGAAGTTTTAAACCCCCAAAATGAACAGTTAAGCCAACTGATTGCATACTGTATTATTGTACTATAAAAGTATATTGAGTACAGTCTTTTATGAAAGCTTGTAATGTTCTGAACTTGGTCATTATGAGCTTTATACAGATTCTATTTATGAATATAGGTATTTATGTATATAGAGAACTGTGCTCATAATCTGTACAATTTCATCTACACCTCACAGCAGGGCAGTGAGCACCTCCCAAGCCAAGTATTTATACAAAACCAAACCATTACAGATTAATAAGAAGACACAGACCATCCAGGCTATCAAATCAAGAGGGAATTTACCCACTCTGAAAGTCCATGGTGACTCTTGGTTAGAGGGTGGGAGATGGGGCAGGCTTTTACAAAAAGGGTTGGTACTGAAGGTTTTTATCCAGAACTGGAGGGACAGCCTCCGGCCAGGAGGCTGTCTGTGAATGTTGGATCCCTCCTATAGGTAAAGGGTATGTCTTAAGGCCATAGATAAATCCCTTTCCTAATACAAGTTATCTAATATGAAAGTGTAAAACTTGAAGTTGCATTTTTATGTTTATTTTCTGTGTAACTTGTAGATGTTTACTTCCCCTTACTATTTTAGCTTTTAATTTGTGATTTTTCATTGAATAAACTTTTATTTTTCACCCCAATCAGGTCTCTGGTGTGCAAACTGCATTGAGTGCGTATGCTAAAGTAAGTTGATACCTGGGGAGGCTGGCTTCACGTCTTCAGGGGTAATGAACCAGGGGAAAGGTCAGAGTGTCTGGTACTTAAGAAATCAGGAAGGATTTATTTAAGGAGACTTGGGATTGGAAGCACTATTGGGGTCTGTTCCCCTATATTGACCCATTTATACAAGACTATGTTAAATATTGTACAAAGCATACTGTGTAAGATATCATTTGAAAACTCATGATTTGCTGATCATTATTTTCCTGTTAAAACATGTGTGGCAATATTTTATGCCAAGATTAGGGCTGTCAATTAATCGCAGTTTTAATCTCACTGTTAAACAATAGAATACCAATTGAAATTTATTAAATATTTTTGGATGTTTTTCTACATTTTCAAATATATTAATTTCAATTACAACAGCGTATACAAAGTAAAGAGTACTCACTTTATAATGTTATTTTTATTACAAATATTTGCACTGTAAAAATGGCAAACAAAAGAAATAGTATTTCAGTTCACCTCATACAAGTACTGTAGTGCAATC
Organism: Malaclemys terrapin pileata; assembly: GCF_027887155.1. Classification (NCBI taxonomy): domain Eukaryota; kingdom Metazoa; phylum Chordata; order Testudines; family Emydidae; genus Malaclemys; species Malaclemys terrapin. The sequence goes on from NC_071511.1 coordinate 122,588,977, forward strand.
TTGATCCTGAAAGTGCAACTTACAAATGTAGAACCTTGTGTTACATAACTGCACTCAAAAACAAAACAATGTAGGTTCTAAAGTTTTACGAGTCCACTCAGTCCTACTTCTTGTTCAGCCAATCACTAAGACAAACAAATTTGTTTACATTTATGGGAGATAATGCTGCCCGCTTTGTATTTACGTCACCTGAAAGTGAGAACAGGTGTTCGCATGGCACTTATGTAGCCCTTTGTGCTTCGGACACCATTCCAAAGGGCATGCTTCCATGCTGATGACACTTGTTAAAAAAAGAATGCATTAATTAAATTTGTGGCTGAACTCCCTGGGAGAGAATTGTATGCTTCCTACTCTGTTTTACCTGTATTCTGCCATATATTTCATGTTATAGCAGTCTTGGATGATGACCCAGCACATGTTCGTTTTAAGAACACTTTCACTGGAGATTTGACAAAAAGCAAAGAAGATTTCATGTGAGATTTCTGAAGATAGCTACATCACTCAACCCAAGTTTAAGAATCTGAAGTGCCTTCTAAAACCTGAGAGGGACGAGGTGTACGGCATGCTTTCAGAAGTCTTAAAAGAGCAACACTCCGATGCGGAAACTACAGAACCCGAACCACCAAAAAAGAAAATCAACCTTCTGCTGGTGGCATCCGACTCAGATGATGAAAATGAGCATGCGTCAGTCCATACTGCTTTGGATGGTTATCAAGCAGAACCCATTATCAGCATGAAATGCATGTCCTCTGGAATGATGGTTGAAGCATGAAGGGACATATGAATCTTTAGTGCATCTAGTGCATAAATATCTTGCGATGTCGGCTACAACAATGCCATGCAAACTCCTGTTCTCACTGTAAACAAGAAGCTGGAAGCATTATCTCCCGTAAATGTAAACACTTTTTTGTCTGAGCGATGGGCTGAACAAGAAGTAGGACTGAGTGGATTTGTAGGCTCTAAAGAGATTGCACTATAGTACTTGTATTAGGTGAATTGAAAAATACTATATTATTTTTATACAACTACTTGCACTGTAAAAAACAAAAATATAAAGTAAGCACTGTGCACTTTTTATTCTGTTATAATTGAAATCAATATATTTCAAAATGTAGAAAGTATCCAAAACCTATTTAAATAAATGGTATTCTATCATTAATCGCACAATTAATTTTTTTAATCGCTTGACAGCCCTAGTAAAGACATAAGATTTCACTGTATAATATAACCAAGACATGTTCCAATATGTTCTGGAGGTCAGTCACAAATAAGTTCACCAGAGACAAAAGGCTAGCCAAATGCCTCATCCAGGTGTCAACAAAATCAAATGGATCACCACCTGATTAAGTGGCCACTCCTCGGCAGGAGAGAGGGGGCAGGTTAAAAAAAAATTCTATATTTCTTTGTAACCAAGTCTGACTTGTATACCTCATTACTTGTAGTCACTTAAAATCTATCTTTCTGTAGTTAATACATTTGTTTTGTTGTTTTATCTACACCAATGTGTTTGGGTTGAAGTGTCTGGGAAATTCCATTTGGGATAACAAGATTTGTGCATATCATTTTCTATTAATAAATGACTGACTTTATATGAGCTTGTATTGTCCAGGAGGGTGCTCTGCAATACAAGATGCACATTACTGGGGGGAAGTTTGGGACTGGAAGTTTGCTGGTGTTGTCCTGCAGTGTAATTCATGAGTGGCTGGCTATAGCCCTCACAGTATAGCTGGGAGTGATTTACATGCTGGAGACAGTGTGAGAGCAGACCAGAAGTGATTGCTCTCATAACAAAGTAGTGTAAAAGGCACCCCAGACTGGGGAATTGAGGGGACACAGTTGTCTATCAGTCCAGACTGTACCCTAGGTAATGTCACAGTGTCACCCTGCAAAGAGTAACTAGGCTGGTGAGAGCCTGAGACCTTACGTTTGTGGGCTTGCTACCGGTGTCCAGGATCTGAACTATTTCTGCACAGCATAAAGATCCCCACCCAAGGTTACAGGGCAGCCAGAGACAGAATCCCTTGCTAGTCTTGGTGGACCCCAAAACACCGTAACACGTATAAAGGCATAAAAGTGCTTTTGCTGGTATAGCTTATTTTGCTTGGGGAAACTGTATAAATTATACCATCAAAAGTACTTTTTGCCAATATAAGCTGCATCTACATTAGGTGGGTTTCCCAGTACAACTATACCAGCAAACATTTTCCAGTCTAGATTAGGTTTAGTAGAAAATTTGGAAAAATTGGAGACTGTGGTTGTTCTGGACAACTTTCTCTCTTTCAACCCAAAAAACAACAGTAGAGAGAAGAATGGGCTTTGTTAGGCCAAGAAAATTTCACCACTTCGTATACCTATGCTAAGCCAGCAAAAATGAAGTTGGGAAACTCTTGTTGCCTTCATATAGAGCAAAACAGGATTTGGATTTTCTGAATTCTGATAAGAAAACAGTACAGGTCCTGTGAACATCTAACATGAGCCAAAGTTTTGTCACCCTAGACCTAGGACAATAACTGGTGTGACAAAGTTCCTCCTCTACCTTGGTGGGTCCTGCGCTTATTGGCGGATTTGCTCGCCTCACAGATTCACCCTGTGGGTCAGGAAACAATCCAGAGACCTTCCCCTCTGGTAGAAGCTACTGTCCATGTCAACTCCTCCTATGTTTGATCAGGAGTTGGGAGGTTTGGGGGGAACCCGGGCCCGCCCTCTACTCTGGGTTCCAGCCCAGGGCCCTGTGGACTGCAGCTGTCTAGAGTGCCTCCTGGTACAGTTGCACAACAGCTACAACTCCCTGGGCTACTTCCCCACGGCCTCCTCCCAACACCTTCTTTGTCCTCACCACCGGACCTTCCTCCTGATGTCTGATAACGCTTGTACTTCTCAGTCCTCCAGCAGTACGCCTACTCACTCTCAGCTTCTTGCACACCTCTTGCTCCCAGTTCCTCACACGCACGTCCTCTCCCCTAACTTCTTCTGGCCTGACTGGAGTGAGCCCTTTTATAGCATCAGAGGAGCCTTAATTAGAGTCAGGTGCTTAACTGCCTCACCTGACTCTTAGCAGGTTAATTGGAGTCAGGTGTTCTCATTAGCCTGGAGCAGCCCCTGCTCTGGTCACTCAGGGAACAGAAAACTGCTTATCCAGTGGCCAGTATATCTCCCTTCTACTACTCTGCTGTTCCCAACTGGTCTGGATCTATCACACTGGACAAAACAAGAAGCATGAACATTTTTGAAGAATTAAAATATTTGCAAGACAACTTTTTCTGATGAACAACTGTATATAGAAATAGGATACTGCACTTAGGCCAAGAGATTGTAGGGAGTAGACTTATTGGCAGAGCGTCCTCTAGAGGAGCCTGGGTGGAAAACACTTCCAAGAGGTTAGGAAAGATCATACCCTTCTGTAAGCTAATGAAGTGTTAAGTAATTTTCTTCTCACAAGCCAAACTGGCAGATTAAACTGGAAGTGGATCTTGGCCACTTCTGATTGATTCAGAGGGCTAAGTGGGGCATTCTTGCCGTTAAATTAGTCATTCATACACGTAAAATACAGGATCCTTAGCAGTGAATTTTAGGAGTATAGCAAGACCAACCCATGAACAACATTATGTACACCAAAGGCTTGTTTACCCACAATCTGAACACCATATTAAATAAATCAGTTTATAAAGTGATTTGATGAAACCTGTTATGTGGTAGCTCTTAATTTCAGTTTGAGTTCCCTATATTGATTTAGTTTAAAACAATTCCTTATTGAATTGAATTAAATATATGGCCTTTTAATCTGAAAAAAGAGAGACCACATGAGTATCACCAATTTAACCAAATCACTTTCTAAATCAATTTAAATTGTAGCTACAACCACGAGTAGACCACCCCCCAAATGATTTTCCAAAGAGTCAGACCTTGATGAAATCAAAGAATTTGCATCAGAACTATTTCCCCCCCCTAAAAAAAAAAGTGATTTTAATTCTCCCTGAAAATTTTCAAATATATAAAAACAATAGGGAAAGTTTTCCCCCCCCACTCTCCTCATACTCAGAAGTAACAATTGTTTTTGTTCAAACTCCCTAAACAATTAACCCCCCAGCACCCTGATCTAGCTGGGAGATATTTACAGTGGGAATATTAGTTTTTAATTGAACTATTTATAAGTTTTACCTAACTAGTATCAAATATATTGCTAAATGTTATTTAGAAGTTCAGTAAGTTAATGAACCTGAATGCATGGATAGCCCATTTCAGCCTGTCTGGGCTAAGACGACATGAGCAGATCAGTACAAATGCTTTCAGGACCAGAAAATTTGTACTATTTATTGAACTGGAATATAGTAACAAGAGTTATCCCGATGACATGGTTGTTTTATTGCTAACTTCAAGAGGACTCTGCCAGTTATAAGATCTTTTTAGTGCACTTTGAGACCTGGTTCTCAATTAGAATAAGACCATCATCATGATATTTAGGAAGAATCCTCTTGAAATTGAGTGGAAGATAGAAGGCCACCTTGTAGAACAAGTCTCTGCTTTTACTTACTTAGGGATAAAGTTTCATCATCCGGGCCATTCGTCACGTTCTCATAAAGACTTAAAACAAAAGGCCTTTAGTTCTGCTCAAGGGGTGCTCTGTTCTACCTGCTTGCATGGGGGAACAGAGTTGCCACAGCGCCAGGAATTTGTAATGCTGAAATAAGGCAGATTCTCTGCGGGGTCGAAGTTTGGTTTAGAGGCCAAGTTTTGGCCTTAGCGATCATTCAAATAATTTAAGAAACTTTATTCCTTCATTTTCTCACCCCCTCCGCCTTGGCTTTTATGTGACATGGTAGGTGTTTTTATTAGTAGAGCTGTACATAGTAGAGCTTGTATTGCTTTTCTTAAATTTTGGTTTAAGATCTGTACTCTTTCAGATTATAGACTGCCCCATCTTTGCCTTCAGGAGATAGGAGGAACAACCTGTGTATTGTTTCCATGGTATAAGACTCTCCAATTTATTATAGCTAGCTTGAGATTTTATATTACTCAGTTATTGTCAATATATTTTAATCAGCATCATCAACTACTCCAACAGACAGTGAAAGATATTACCCAAAAAGAAGATCTGGCTGTGATTCAGGAGTCTAAGTTTGTCTTTTGGTTCTCTACTTTGAAGATGGTCATGTTTTTATTTTAATGAGTTATCAAATCCTCATTTAACCAAGATTCCAAACCATGGAAATTGCTATCCTTAGAGGCAGATATGAACAAGTTCCTTCACATTTTTATTTTTGCCCATGTAAATCTAGAGTGTTGGAAGAGCTACCTCATTATTTTTGAACTACAGAATTTTTCAGCTTCTGAGAGCACAGTGGATTTTACCTCTCCCTCTTTTTTTTTTTTTTTAACATCATTTCAAAAGATGTTTTAAGTATTTTCTCACTCCCTAGTAGTAATTACATCGGTGGCAATTTTTGGTCTTTTAGCATTGTACCAAAGAAGAGTTTTTATGCATTTCTGATTGACATTTTAAATTATATGGATGTTTTTGTTTTAGATTGTGTATATTTTTCTTTTTGTATTTGCAAGAGACATGTCATATGCAATCTAATAAAACTGAATTGAACTGGGAGCAGATAAATGATTAGGAAGAGAAAAAGAACCATACCATTAGCAGAAAAAAATTTAACCCACAAATTAGATATCCTAAAGACTTCAACTACATTTTGTTAGGTTAATATATCCTGTATTAAATAAATTTATATTAATAAAATTAATCAAGTCAATTTCATATGACCAATAGTAACAAATATGTTCAAGAAAAATGTTTTAGGGGGTTGTTTAAGCATATTTTGTCAACTGAAAATGAATAATGACTACTTAAAAGATGTTTCTATAAATGTTAGCTATATCAAGTAAGCACCCTGATCTTTGTTTTGCATTAAATACCCAAGAAACAAAATCTGATTTGTTTAGCGTTCTTTTATTGTAAATCTGCTGAAACTTTGAGAATACGGACATTTACACAAAGGTTCCTAGGGTCTTAACATAAAAAGATGTTTTAGTCTACTTAAATCCAATTCAGAGAAAACTGGGCTGTGGAAGTAGTATGTTATTTCCCTTAAGCTTTTGACATTCAGGTATCCATGAAAATTATGTTCACTCAAGGAATAAAAACTCATACTTCTATGAGAAGACACTTGAGTACTCTTCACTGCTTTTATGCAAGATAACAAAGGTGGCTTGATTTAGATTCACTGGGTAAAAAGGCTTTGAGATCCGGGATCTACTTAACTAACATGGTTTGGCTGTTAGTTTCAGAATGGAATTGTGACTGAACAGCTCTATTTGCCCCACCCCATTCTGGATGCCAGATAAAGCTTAGCTCTAATCACTTTTCAGCAGATTTATTTATACTTGCTTTGTAATTTAACCATTTATTGGTATTCAAGATGTAGTTAGTATATATATATACACACACACACACAGTACTAAAGCACATTAATGACATTAGCAAAGAATGGCATGCTCAAAAAGATAATTTGGGGGGGGGGGGGGAGGAAGGAGGCGAGGAAGTAGTTTTTCCAAAATGTGTTGGTATGAATTCGTTGTTTTATAAATCACTAAATACAAATTGTCTTTAAAAGGCAACAGGTCTGCTTTATTGAAATAATTCAACATCTTTCCAATAATTTTAGTCAAACATGTTATGCGTCTCTGTTTAGAAACCGCCAGGATATGTAAAGGAGTTAAGATTGTGACGTACTCCAACACTTGGAACTAAGAAGTTTCTGTGTAACAGCCTCAGTGAACAAGCTACAATACATATAGGATGTGTAGTTTAGACATCTTCCTCAGAAAATATGAGCAATCCTACTGCTAGTTATCTGCCAGTTTCCATTTTTTAAAATTGAGGGAGTTTTCAGTAGTGTTAAAATATGTGAAAATTGACAAATTTTTGCATTCAACTAAAAAAGTTTGTTATTTGTTCTCTCACAAGACTGTGGAATTCCAAGTGTCATTCTTAATACTATAATCTAAATACCAATAGTCTTTAAAAATATTTTTAGTTTGAAAATTGTTAAAATTGTGAACAACTTCAGCATTTAAAAGTTTTGTTTTCTGAATGCAGAGACATCATCAAATTAGAAGTCACACTTTCTGCTGAAAAATGTGTACTTACTGTGGGGGGAGCTAAATCTCTTATTATGTTTACTTCGTTCATACTCAAAATGCCAAAATGAACAATTTCACTGTTCTGCATCATACACTGGTATCACAAGATCACTGGTGCTGCTCTCAGGGGAGCTCACTACATGATTTTACCCAGATTTGATTGACATTTTCAAAACAATCTAACGGATTTAGATACACATCATCCATTCATTTTCTTGGAAGATGTACCAATCCCTGCTTTGAAAATCTCAACTTTGCTTTTAAAAAAATAAAATAATCAAGTTCTGTGTTCCTTTAAAAGGATGTTATTTACATAGAAGAGTCCTGAAAACCAGACTCTGGAATTAGAAGAAGTTTTCTGAGTTTGGCTATATCTTACACTACAGATTATGTCGGCAAAACTTACGCTGCTCAGGTTTGTAAATATTACAACCCCCGAGCGACATAAGTTACAGCGACATAAGCGCTTGTGTGCACAGTGCCATGTCAGTGGAAGAGCTTCTCCCATCGACATACCTTCTGCCACTCGCAGAGGTGAGTTTTTTTACACTGACGGGAGAGCTCTTCAACAGATGCGCTGCAGTGGCGCAGCTGTATCGGTACAACTACGTCACTGCAGCGCTGTACGCAGACATGGCTCTAATGAAAAGGAAAGCATGCAACAGATGCAATTTAAAAAAACATTAATGGAAAGCGTTATTCCCTCTAACAATCTGGAAAAGAAACATAAGAAAATGCCAGGATTGCTTCTGTCCAGAATAGCAGCTATTTGCTGGAGGAAAAGGAAACTGTGTAAACCAGTAAAAAGAAGAACAGGAGTACTTGTGGCACCTTAGAGACTAACAAATTTATTAGAGCATAAGCTTTCGTGGACTACAGCCCACTTAAACCAGTGGTTCTCAACCAGGATCCAGGGCCTCCTGGGGGGCCGCGAGTAGGTTTCAGGGGTCTGCCAAGCAGGGCTGACATTAGGCTTGCTGGGTCCCAGGGCAGAAAGCCAAAGCCCCACAGCCTGGAGCTGAAGCCTGGGGCTCCAAGCTCCGCCACCTAGGGCCGAAGGCAAAGTCTGAGCAACTTAGCTTCATAGGGCCCCCTGTGGCAAAGGGCCCCAAGCTATTGCCCTGCTTGCTACCCCCTAACCCTGGCTTTTATATACAGAAAAACAGTTGTTGTGGCACAGGTGGGCCGTGGAGTTTTTATAGCATGCTGGGGGGAGGGGGACTCAAAAAGAAAAAGGCTGAGAACCCCTGGTATAAACCATTTTGTATTCCCACTGAAATGTAGTATTTTAAACATGAAAACTTCTTGACTGAAACAGTTACTTTCCAGCAACAATGCATCATCCTTTTTTCTACACTTTATCCCTATCCCATGAATCTGCTCAAGATATCACCTTCCTGCATCATATCTGTTCCCTAATGAGCTTGAGGCTGCAGTTCCCTCCTTGCCATCAAGAAACATCAAACACCACGCACTCCATAAAACAAACTAGAGGCACTGACACCCTGTGTGAAACCCAAAGTCAGCAGAGAAGAATGTTTGAAGGCATGAGTTTATTTCTTGACATCTGATAGTGTCTTTATGAAACAAATTTAAAACTATTACAATGTAGGTTTCTTCTGTGAAGTTTCAGATAGTAAATAGCCTATACAAATATAACTTATATTGCTATATTTCAACATTTTATATCAAGTCATTGAAACAAGTTAGGACAGCCAGCACACACATCCTTAAAAAAGAAAAACCTGGATAGCCCTGGGGCATTTAATTCGATCTGATAAGAGAACAAGATATTCTATTAAGGCAAATGAACTCATTAAAAATATCACAAGATCAGCACTCATGCTACTATAAGAGACATTTAAGTCTATTTTACTTTTAAGTTTGATAAAGTAGCCAGGGAAAGAAAACTGAGCTTATGCCTGACTAGAGAAGCCTATCCCTTGACAGATTAAAAGCCAGACTGAACAAAACACTGGAGGGAAAAAAAATGCAGGAGCAGGGAACAACTCAGCAGTGGCGGGTTGGAGGAGAGGGCGGGCCGATGACCTAATAGGACTTTTCCATCTCCAGTTTCTATGATTCTTTGTGATGATTAGGAATTTCAGGTAGCACAGTGTTGTCAATGTTTGGCTATGCGACTGGGCAAATCACAACCTATTTGCCTCAGTTTCCCAAAGTGTAAAATGGGCATAATACTTACCTAGGTTAGAAGGATGCTTTGAGATCCTCAAACAACAGGCTGTATAGAAGGGTAAGCTTGCGATGCACTTATTTCAAGAACCAATATCACATGAGGCTTAGTTGCCACTTGTCAAGCTCTCTCTTACCTTGAACACTTTACCAAAAGCACCATCTCCCAGCTCTCCTATAATCTCCCAGAACTCCTCCGGATTCAAGTCTCTCTTGACGTTCTCATATTGTTTCTTTTTCTTCTCGCCACCGAGCTTAAAGATTTTACGAAAGTTAAAGAAAGACATTTTTTCCTCCCTTCAAAAAAAACCAAACTTGTTCCAAAATTAAAAGAAAACCGCAGAGGGTGGGAACGGCAGCAGCTCTCGGAGCAGCGTCTCACGAGGTCTCACTCCACCAAGGGAAAAGCTCAGAAGTGTCTTGCCGGTGCGCTGCCCCGCACGAGCCCCCCACGCGGCCGCGCGTGGAAAGCCCCTGGCCCGGTGGTGCAGCGCGGAGGCAGGGGGCGGGATGCGATCCCCCTCGGTGCTTAGCGGGCTGGGTTATTTCCCCCACTCGAGTCTCTCCCTGAATCGCTATTCGACAACAGCCGGCTGCGGGGCCGTCACATCGGCGACAAGCGCCCGGGTCTCCGCGCGCCCCGGGAACGGAGGCTTCAGCGTCCGAGGCTGGGTGGGGACGAAGCACGAACTTCCTCACTCACATCCTGGGTGGAGGCTCCTACCCCACTGGAGACGGCTCGCTGGCGCGGGGGGGAGCCGGCACCTGGGGCCCCCTCTCCCCGCAGTGGGATTCGCCTCCTTTCCCTGAGCGGCGCGGGGTCCCCCGGCAGCCCCCGAGGAAGGGATGTCCGGTCCCCCTAGTTACACCGGGGAGGGCGGCAGGGTCCCGGGGCAGGAGACGGCGTCTCCCCGCTTCCTCCTCACCGGCGCAGAGCCCAGGCGGCCGCTCTCTCTCCGGGCGGCAACCGGCGTCTCCGCGCTCAGGGCCGGCTGGGGGAAGGGCGGAGCGTCAGGCTCCTCCAGCCGCGGCGGCCTCCGTCTTCTCCCTCAGTCAGTCAGTCGCTCGCTCGCGCCTCTCGCCCCCATGTCCGGAACCGTCTCTCGCGGCGCGCTCGCCCAGCCGGGCCTCACCTCTCTAGCGCGCGCGCACCCCACTCCATTTACCGACTTCCCACCCCCCCTTGGCGCATGCGCACGGACAGGCGAGCCCGGAGACGTTTTCCCCTCCCCTCACGCTCACTCGCCGGCTGGAGAAAAGGGCGGGGTTAGAGGGCCGGCTTAAACGGCCGAACGGTCGTTAACGTCCTCTTCCACGTGATCCCGGAGAGCCCGCGAGGGGCCAATAGGAGCGCGCTGAGCTCTCGGGCGGGTAAGATGGTGTTTTTTCCCTCAGGGGGGCGCCCTTCTTTCTGACTGCCCCGCGTGGGGGGAGGGGACGGGTGTACTCCCCTTTCCTGTCCCCCCCCCCCAGTTGGCCCCTCCCTGGCAGCGACGTGGGCAGGGGACAGGTTGGGGCAGGGTGTGGGTGGTTCACCGCCATCCCCTGAGGGAGGGCACACGGTCCAGGGCGTGATGGGAGAGCGCGCGGGTGGGAGGGTGTAAGTTTGGGGGGGCAGTTTAGCTGGAGGGGGGGGGGGGTTGTGCCAGGGGCTCTGGCCCTGTACTTGGTTTCTGGAGCAGAGTGGTTTCTAGACTAGCGCTTGGGCTCACAGCAGGGCCCCCTACTTGCTTCTCCTGCTCCCCCACTCACTGTGTCAGGGATCCTGTTGTAATGCTACTGTTGTTTATATGACACAAAGTGTCTGGTGTGTTACGCACAAAGAAGGTGAGCCGGCTGTCCAAGTCAAACAGACAATCCTAGACAAGGGGTAGGATGCAAAGGGGAGGCAGGATGGCCTTGAATTGAGACACTGGATGGGGACTTGAGAGAGCTGGATTCCCACCTCTGCCTCCCACCTTGGTCACTTCCTGTGTGACATTGGGCAAACGGTGTAGCGTTTGATTCTCAGATGGGCCAAGCACCTCTAGTTGCCATTGACTTAGATTGGGCATTCTGGATACTCAGGACCTCCAAAGATCAGACCCTTCATCTCTCTGTGCCTCAGTTCTCCGTCTAAAATGGGGATGATGATGCATTCCTATCTCACAGAGGGATGAATATAAATTCATGAATGTCCATGAGGTATAGTACTAAGATATTACAATGATTATATTCTCTTTTAACCATTTAGGGCTTGTCTACACTTGAAACACTACAGTGGCACAGCTGCAGCTGTTATAGTGCTTCAGTGTAGACGTTATCTATGCTGACGAGAGGGATTCTCCTGTCGGTGTAAGTAATCCTACTCCCGGAGAGGCAGTAGGTAGGTTGATGGAAGAATTCACAGGGATTTAAATTGGCTTAAGTATGCCACTCAGGGCTGTGGATTTTTCAAACCTCTGAGCTATTTAGCTAAGCCGACTTAATTTTATAGTGTAGACCAGACCTCAGATAGAAAAGCAGCTTGAGCAGTAATGTCAACGACTTCTTGTTAGTTAAATTTTTTTTTAAGTCTCTCATCTGTTTTATTCTCTACTATGGGAAGGGCTAAGACTTATAATATTCTTGAAAGAAGTATTATTTAAGGAGGGTCTTAGAAAATGATAATGTGGTGGGGGGTACATTAGGAAGAAGGTTGCATGGAATAAGTCACAGCTAATATGAAGAAGGGCACAATGAAGACTGGGGAAGTGGAATAAAAAGAAATAAGGGCAGAGCGGTAGGTAGGAGCTGAACTTGGTATCAAACTGTTTGTGGAGGAATGGAAAACCTTTCAGTTCCAGAAAGTTGCTGACATTGCATTAATTAGTGATAAGGATATGATTTGTATTGCAGTAGTACTCAGGAACCCCCTGGCATGGACCGGTGTCATATAGTGCCAGATGCTGTCCCAACACAGAACAAAATGACAGTCCCTGCCCCAAAGAGCTTATAATCTAAGTATTAACACAATGTCATGCATGACCTAAGGTTCTATTACCAGTCCAGAATTATTTGCTAGCACTGACAGAACAAGGGGCCTCCCAAATATTTCTGAGGAGATGGATGGTAAAACTGATCTCAAGGAGAATCTTGGGCTTCGTAGTTTTTCTCTCTGTGTTGACTCCTTCCCAACACAGGTGGCAGGTACCAGAGCTGTGCTGCCCAGTTATGGATGTGAGGTAGTGATAAAATGACAACAGCCATCCAGACTATTCTGTTTTCCCACCACACCTGGATTCCGATTGGCCAGTCACAGCTACCAGGTTCATTTGGAAGTTGCATGAAGATGGTTTGGAGAAAGAAACCGTTATGGCTGAATATTTTTTTTAAAAATTGATTTTCCTGGGTTCTCAATGTTTCCCACTTTAAATTATGAAATCTCCGGATTTTAACCGTCCAATTTTCCCTCAGGCTGAATAATAACAAAGTCAGTTTGGTTTTAAAAATAAAAGTTGAATTTTTTTTAAAAAGCATTTCTATTGGCATTCAGTTATGTAAAAGCTTGCTTTTTACAAAGCTTGATATTTGGCTCCAAACCAAGATTAACATCCTTTGAACCAGTCCATTGACAGGACATCAAAACAAGTGGAAAGTGTAAGCACAAGTTTTATCCTGTAGCCCTAAAACCAGTCCAGCTACCATTTTCTTCAACAGAAGTTGGATTAAGCCCAAGAGCTTATGTCAGAAGTAGGTGGGTCAAGCCCAAAGACAGGAACTTTTCTAGTGTCGCTTGAGAGTGAATGTAGTTGTGAGGATGCTCTGTTGGATAGAGCAGGGGTTAGGGAATTGGGACTCTTGTGTCCTGTGACTAACTTACTCTGTAAGCAATTCACTTTACCCTTCTGTGCATCAGTTTATCCCTATGTAATATGGGTGTCATGGAATTGGAACTGCTCTGAAATAATTTATGAATATTGTATGTTGACCTGGTTCTTAGACCATTTATTCTATGAATATTTTGGTGTAGTTTAATATGAGTTGTAAGTAAAGACAAGCAGAGAGTGAACAAATGGCTCAAGATAAGTTACTTCTCTGCAGATACTTGAGGGATGTTATGAGATAATACCAGTGCAGGAAAAGGCCCACACATACTGGAGATCAAAAGGTTTAAAAAGGAACATATTATCAAAAGAGGTACGAGGAGAGGAGCATTTTGGGGCAACCAAACTAAGATAGGCACCTTCTGGGATTTCTGAAAAAGTTAGGCCTGCCAAGGTTACCGTCAGCGGATGGTAAGCCTTTAAGTCAGAGAGAAATAAGTGTAGATTGTTTTTAAAACCTTTTTTCTCTAAATGCTTTGTTCCTACTGTTTAAAATAAACAATACTTTGGTTTTAAGAAGGCTGTCTGATCACAATATATTACTGGTCACAGACTCCCGAAGGAAAGAAGAACTGTGGGTACTTAAATTCAGTCAGATTTGCAAAATAAAAAGGAGGTGATGCACAAGGTCCTGTAGCCCAGGGCCTGGTTTATGAGTGGGGAGAATTGCACAATTCCAGCCTGGGACAGGTAAAGGCACCAGGCCTGAGACCTGGTGCACTCAGAGACCAGAAGCGGGGAGAGGTAGAGGTGCAGCCAGCCCTGTAACCATGTCAATAGATAGAGAATTACACATTATATAAAGCCCCAAATGTGCTTTGTGCTTTAAACTGGTATGTAGACAATCTCCCTGCTTCCAAGTTCCAGGAGATCTACAAATCACATAAACAATGAAGTACCAGTATGTGGTGAAGAGATGCCATAAAAACTCAGTGATTGAGCAATAAGGTTTGACATGTTGTAGTTCCACTTTTTTCTTGTACTTAATGTTTGTAAAGCGATTTCAGATCCTCAGATGAAAGGTTTTTGTAGTCATAGAATCATAGAATATCAGGGTTGGAAGGGACCTCAGGATGTCATCTAGTCCAACCCCCTGCTCAAAGCAGGACCAATTCCCAACTAAATCATCCCAGCCAGGGCTTTGTCAAGCCTGACCTTAAAAACCTCTAAGGAAGGAGATTCCACCACCTCCCTAGGGAACCCATTCCAGTGCTTCACCACCCTCCTAGTGAAAAAGTTTTTCCTAATATCCAACCTAAACCTCCCCAACTGCAACTTGAGACAATTACTCCTTGTTCTGTCATCAGATACCACTGAGAACAGTCTAGATCCATCCTCTTTGGAACCCCCCTTTCAGGTAGTTGAAAGCAGCTATCAAATTCCCCCTCATTCTTCTCTTCTGCAGACTAAACATCTCAGTTCCCTCAGCCTCTCCTCATAAGTCATGTGCTCCAGCCCCCTAATCATTTTTGTTGCCCTCTGCTGGACTCTTTCCAATTTTTCCACATCCTTCTTGTAGTGTGGGGCCCAAAACTGGACACAGTACTCCAGATGAGGCCTCACCAATGTCGAATAGAGGGGAATGATCACGTCCCTCGATCTGCTGGCAATGCCCCTACTTATACAGCCCAAAATGCCGTTGGCCTTCTTGGCAACAAGGGCACACTGTTGACTCATATCCAGCTTCTCGTCCACTGTAATCCCCAGGTCCTTTTCTGCAGAACTGCTGCTTGGCCAGTCGGTCCCCAGCCTGTAGCGGTGCATGGCATTCTTCCATCCTAAGTTCAGGACTCTGCACTTGTTCTTGTTGAACCTCATCAGATTTCTTTTGGCCCAATCCTCCAATTTGTCTAGGTCACCCTGGACCCTATTCCCTACCCTCCAGCATATCTACCTCTCCCCCCAGCTTAGTGTCATCCACGAACTTGGTGAGGGTGCTATCTATCCCATCATCCAGATCATTAATAAAGATGTTGAACAAAACCGGCCCCAGGACCAACCCCTGGGGCACTTCGCTTGATACGGGCTGCCAACTAGATATCGAGCCATTGATCACTACCCATTGAGCCCAACAATCTAGCCAGCTTACTATCCATCTTATAGTCCATTCATCCAATCCATACTTTTTTAACTTGCTGGCAAGAATACTGTGGGAGGCCGTATCAAAAGCTTTGCTAAAGTCAAGATAGATCACGTCCACTGCTTTCCCCATATCCACAGAGCCAATTATCTCATCATAGAAGGCAATCAGGTTGGTCAGGCATGATTTGCCCTTTGTGAATCCATGTTGACTGTTTCTGATCACCTTCCTTTCCTCCAAGTGTTTCAAAATGGTTTCCTTGAGGATCTGGTCCATGATTTTTTTTCCAGGAACTGAGATGAGGCTGACCGGTCTGTATTTCCCCAGGTTCTCCTTCCCTTTTTTAAAGATGGGCACTATGTTTGCCTTTTCCCAATCATCCAGGACCTCCCCCAATCGCCAGGAGTTTTCAAAGATAATGGCCAATGGCTCTGCAATTACATCAGCCAATTCCCTCAACACCCTCGGCTGCATAATATCTGGACTCATGGACTTGTGCATGTTCAGCTTTTCTAAATAGTTCTTAACCTGTTCTTTCACCACTGAGGGCTGCTCACCTCCTCCCCATACTGTGTTGCCCAGTGCAGCAGTCTGGGCGCTGACCTTGCCTGTGAAGACCGAGGCAAAAAAAGCATTGAGTACTTCAGCTTTTTCCACATCACTTGTGACTAGGTTGCCTACCCATTCATTAAGGGTCCCACACTTTTCCTGACCTTTTTCTTGTTGCTAACATACCTGTAGAAACCCTTCTTGTTACCTTTCACATCCCTTGCTAGCTGCAACTCCAGTTGTGTTTTGGCATTCCTGATTACACCCCTGCATGCTCAAGCAATATTTTTATACTCCTCCCTTTAGTCATCTGACCAAGTCATGGAAAGTCTGAGACACAAGTTTCTCTTCCCTTATTTCTGCTATAACAGAGTAATATCTTGCCAGACAATCCTAAAAATATACACTATAAGATGAAGGTTAAGTGGCAGTAGCAACTCCTTCCCTATTTGTACTGATTTCCTGGTCCGGAGTAGGATATATGGAACTCAATCTATTTCTGGAGGCAAGAGGTTTTTAGCAACTGTAAATGCTTCCAAATGCTAGAGATGAAAAGTAAAAGTGACCGATAGGTAAATTACAATTCCTCCTTCACCAATTTACTTCAGTAGCCTTTGAAAGTTGGTCAGGGATTTATTTCACTGAAGCAGATTAATGTCAAGTCTTGCAAAAAGAAAACTATTTCGGTTCTGCATTGAATATATTGACCTAGAAATATCTTTCACTCCTGATCCATCACTAAAACCCTAATTCCACTGCCACCTCCTTTGTTTCCGACTCTGAAGTCTCTCTCCTACTTTCTTATTCTAAAGTCTAAACTCTGTCTGCCCCCTTGACCTCATTCCTTCTCACTTCCCTCTGTCCCTAGTTCCCCCTTTAATACTACCCTTTAACTGATCTCTCCTCTGCTTTATTTTGTGATCCCTGCACCAAGATAAAACTAAAATATTGTGCAAACTAACATGACCCTCTAACTGCTGCCCTATTTCCTCTTCACCTTTCCAAAATTCTTAACTGTGTAGTGTACGCATTTTATTTATTTATTTATTTTTAAAGTTTTGCTGTCTTGATTTCCTGTCCACCCACTCTTTGGGTGATCTCTTCCAATCTGTCTAAGGGTTTCCATTGCCTCCACTCCACTGAAACTGCCATGAACAAGGTCACCAATTTTACTGGCTTCTAGCTAACTCTAAGGGACCTATCTAGTCTCATCCTCCTGTATCTGTCTGCCACCTTTGACACTTAATCACAGTGTGACACTTAATCACAGTGTGACACTTAATCACAGTGTGACACCCTTTCTTGTTTTTTCTCAGGCCCTACTGACTCTTCCTTCATGGCTTCCCCATTCTCAGAGTCCGTTCATTCCTCTACCCTGTTCAGTTGCTTCAGCTACCATCTTTACCAGGGTAACTCCTAATTCTTCTCTTTAACACACCCAACCCTTTCTTGAATCTCTAGCTGCCCCTCTGACATCTCTTCTTGGTGTCAGCTGCCATCTCCAAAATTATTTCCATTGACCTCTCCAATATCTATCTTGTCTGTGTCATTTGACTCTTTTTCTTTACCCTTGTCCATAAGCTACTCTTATCTCACTTTGATTACCAAAAAAAAGAACAGGAGTACTTGTGGCACCTTAGAGACTAACAAATTTATTAGAGCATAAGCTTTCGTGGACTACAGCCCACTTACCATCTGTCTGACCTCCCTGCTTCTCATCTCTTCCCATTGCATCATCAGCCATCTGCCTCTCCCACTGCTCTGACCATGTCACCCTCCTCTTTGAATTCCTCCATTCACTCACTGTCTCTTATCACATCAATTTAAGCCCATTCCAGCTCACCTAGAGGCTTCTATGTAATACTTTCTTCACCTGCGTCTCTGCTGTCATTTCATTCTCTTTTCCGCTTCCTTGCTATGCTCATCTTAATCTCTACATTTTACTCCTCCCTTTGAGGCCTCTTCCCTATTCTCAACTTCACACTCTTTACCATGCTGCCCCCTTCTCCTGGGCTCTAGTTTTATTTACATAACAAGTGTCAACAGTGTGCTAGGCACTTGTTTACCAGTCCTAAATAACGCACTTCTTTGTCTTGTTTTTGACTTGCTAGTCCCGTACAGCAAAGTCTGTGAGGAGTTTCTAGTATCATCAGAGGGTGCATGCACACAAACCCAGGTCAGTAACGGTGATCTGAATATGAGAAAATAAATGGATTTGTACCCTCTTTAGTTTCTTTGATGTATAAGGAAGGCCTGAGAGGCTGTTTTTCTGCCGCACTCCCACCCAAAAAAGTCACAAATGTCAAATCATATTTTCCCATTTCTTGCTGGAAGTCTTGAATGACTCAGCAGTGCCTATGCAAAGCTCTCAGCTGTTAATTGAAGGAGTGTGGTTGCTAAATCTAGGGTAAAAAGAAACCCTCATTCCGGGGGGTGGGGGAAGACTTTCATGGCTAGTTCATAAAGAATCCATAGAAAGGCACAAACCCATTTTTTTTACGTTCTTGATTGCTGTCATTAAGTCTCTGTTTGTATAATGGAAATAATTCAGGAATTTATGGGGCAGATAAGAAGAAAGAATAATGCTGGAGGTCAGTCTCTGAAAGAACAGGTTCCAGGGCTATCATTACATTGTTAATCTGAATCAATATTCTGGCTCATAACAATGACCTTGAAACAATCCATTGCATGGCTCCTTGTTTGCTTCTGATGGATTTATATAGGGTTGTTTTTTAATCTGGGGAAACTGCTATGGAATTATTTGGTATTTGTGCTGTGAAAACTTCAATACACAGAACACATTTATTATTATTTAATTTGTAACCCTTCTGCCAGCTGGAGTCGGCAGCAAGTAGGGCTGGATTCAATATCTAGGGGTTCCTTTTCAACATACAACACAGAACCAGCTCGAGCCCACACCCAGTAATCTGGCACAATTACACACCACCCATTGGGTGCCTCTAAGAGGCAATACTTCCCCTCTCGCGAGCACAGAGTCTGAGTGTAGAATAGAAAATGTTAATAAAAACGAGGGAAGTAACCTGGCATTAACTTGGGAAAATGCCGCAAGAAGGATTCATAAGCATAAAACTGTGAGCAAAACACCCAACCCAGAGTATGTTGGACAGTGTCCTTTTGCCTCAGGTTTTAAAGTCCAACAACCAAAAGCTCCTTTAATGTGCCCCTCCCTTCTCTCTCCACCATACAGTTGTCCATGGTCAGTGAAGACCCAGAGGTCAGAAGTGCATCTGTGTGAGTTCACCTCCCAACCTGGGCAGGGGTGGAGGGTAGGCACCTTGCTTGCTTCACTGTCCAGGCACTCGCTCTGGCATCAGCTGCTCTGCCAGCTGCTCGCCACACCGCATGCTCTGGAATGTCTTAACCATGTAACACAGCTGTCAGTGATTTCCACTGTTAACGGGGAAACCTCACTGCTAGTGCAGACTGGGCAGCCTCTTGCATCAGACACACTGCCCAAAGCAAGTCTAATGCTTAGACCTGGTTATCATTGTCTTCAGCTCTACTGGTCTGCACCAAAAGACTCAACTGAGTCTTAATCCACTCTGTTATTACACAGTGGAGAGAGGAAGAGTCAAATGGTGTTTAGGATCCTTAGGCAGAGCCCACACCACCAAATACTTGTCCCCACCCCACTTGTCTCTCAACTCCACTGTTCTTTGGCACTCTTGTGGCCTGTCTAGCGAGTGCAGATTAGTTGAGGGTGAGTCCCTCAATCAGGGTATGCCACGCACAGTTCTGATGCCCTTAGTTCACACAACAAGGATAACATCCCTTTATTATAAGGGTTTTACATAGTAACAAGCCTTGTGGATGGGGGGAAGTGATAAAGGTGGCATATCTTGAATTTAGTAAGCCTTTTTATACTGTCTCTCATAAACAAAGTAGGGAAATACAACCTAGATCGAGCAACTATAAGGTGGGTGCAGAACTGATTAGAAAACCATTTCCAGAGAGCAGTTATCAGTGGCTCACGGTCAAGCTGGAAGCACATATTGAGTGGGATCCTGCAGGGATCAGTTCTGGGTCCAGTTCTGTTCAATACCTTCGTCAATGATTTAGATAATGGCAGAGAGTACACTTATAACATTTGCGGATGATACCAAGGTAGGAGGGGTTGTAAGTGCTTTGGAGGATAGGATTAAAATTCAAAATGATCTGGACAAACTGGAGAAATGGTCTGAAGTAAACAGAATGAAATTCAATAAGGACAAATGCAAAGTACTCCACTCAGGAAGGAACAATCAGTTGCACACATACAAAATGGGAAATGACTGTCTAGGAAGGAGTACTACGGAAAGGGATCTGGGACTCCTAGTGGATCACAAGCTAACTATGAGTCAACAGTGTAACACTGTTACAAAAAAAGCAAACATCATTCTGGGATATATTACCCGGAGTGTTGTAAGCAAGACACGAGAAGTAATTCTTCCGCTCTACTCTGTGCAGATTAGGCCTCAACTGGAATATTGTGTCCAGTTCTGGGCGCCACATTTCAGGAAAGATGTGGACAAACTGGAGAAAATCCAGAGAAGAGCAACAAAAATGATTAAAGGTCTAGAAAACATGACCTATGAGGGAAGACTGAAAAAAATTGCGTTTGTTTAGTCTGCAGAAGAGAAGACTGAGGGGGGAGATAACAGTTTTCAACTACATCAAAGGTTGTTACCAGGAGGAGGGAGAAAAATTGTTCTCCTTAGCCTCTGAGGATAGGACAAGAAACAATGGGCTTAACTTGCAGCAAGGTCCGTTTAGGTTGGACATTAGGAAAAACTTCCTAACTGTCAGAGGGGTTAAGCACTGGAATAAACTGCCTAGGGAGGTTGTGGAATCTCCATTGTTGGAGATTTTTAAGAGCAGGTTAGACAAACACCCGTCAGGGATGGTCTAGTTAATACTTAGCCCTGCCATGAGTGCAGGGGACTGGACTAGGTGACCTCTGGAGGTCCCTTCCATTCCTAGGATTCTATGATTAGCCTTGCTCCCAATAACAAGGTGAGTTGTAATCCAACACCAGCGAAAAATGATCATTTGAGCAAAACATTGCCGTCATGCTGCGTTCCTAGGCAGAATGGACATAGCTATGCAAACAAGGTGAGTTCATGAAGTCGTCTTCCTCAGCTCATCACTAAATACCAGGGGAGAGCTCAAGTGCAGACCCTGCTTACAAATTGATTGATTGTATTATCGTAGGGCCTAATTGCCCTAGTCATGGGCTGGGACCTCATTGTGCTAGGTGCTGTAAATACACATAACAAAAAGACAGTCTCTGCCCCAAGAGTTTACAGTCCAAGCGTAAGGCAAGAGGCAGCAAATTGATGCAGACTGATAGAGTACAAGGTAGTGAGCTCAACACACCAGCAGCCTAGGGTCTTAGTGGGTATTTTCTGCAGAATTTTAGATTGTTTAACAACATTACTAGCCCTTCTGTCTGTGAATAAATCCTTCTCAATGTAGAACTGATGTAGGGCTGCCTTGTAGGGTCTTCAAACAGCTAGTTGCCTTCATCTCAGTTGGATGTTAAATTTTGAGGCTGAATGACAAATAAAATGTCAACATTACTAAATTATCAGCATACCTAGAAACCTTTAGATGATACACTTTATCCAGTTGGTTTTATTTGAAATTAAATATCATTGAATAAAGTTGGGAAATTTTAAAGATGCAAATCCTTGAAGGGCTATCAAATATTTGATTTTTATTTAAGAACTGACATTGAAAAAAGGGATTTTTTTTCTACTTCAGCAAAATGTATTAGACCAAATGTATTCCTGGTTAACTTATTAACTTCAGTGGAGTTGTTACAGAAGTTATATATTTGACCCCGTATTTCTAGCTGGCTAACTACAATGTCACGTTCAGGAATGGGATGCTGAAATAGACTGTCGATCCTGCATACAATATGACAGCTAAACTGTGCTGCTATGCTTATTAGAATTGATAAACTAAGTATTGCCTCATAGATGTAATGTGAATATGCATCAACTGCTTGACAATTGCATAATCAAACTTCCCTTTTTTTGAAATTCAAACATTAGTATGTCAGATAAAAGCCCTTTCAAATACACGTGTAGCTCAAAATGTGATATCCAGTGGACTAATAGGTTTACATTAGACAGCTGGCTACATTAGGAAATGTATATTCCTCTAACTTTCCTATTGTAAGATTGTTGCTTTTGTATGAATATGTTGACTACAGTGTGCATTTAGTAGATCTCTGTTAGGTAACTCTCTTAATTGAGTAACAAGCATAACTTCTAATAAATTACTGTTCCCAGGGGAACCTGTAGGTTTTAAATAGGTATATCTTTCAAAAAATATTAATCACTATTTTTGGAATATACCTATATATTAAACTGAACATTTTAAAATACTTCTTATAAAAGTCTTTCACAGCATTAATGAAGTACACCAGTAAATCGGTAATCTGATTTTCTTTAGAAATAACATATAATTATTTTTGTTTAATTAAATGTCTATAATATTACCAAAAGGAATAATAATACTCTAGTCCCTTTAACCAGTTTTAATCAATTGAGATTATCTTTTATTTAAATCAAAGGCATCTTGTAGCTCTTCTGAGGGTATTGGATCAAAACTTCATTATGCAGTATATGAACATGAGAAAAGGTACTTAAATCCTGTAGAGCACCATCCATCTGATAAGTATTAAAAGGCTTAGTTCAGTCACATGAAAGCATGCACTGCAAATGCTACACCACGGTTGTCTTACCACCAAATGGTAATTAGACCTTTCCTCTTGCACAGGAGCACAAGCTGATTTGCTTTGTTTGTTCGTGGCTTTAAAATTTTCACTAGTTCACATAATAGTTAGGATTAGGAATTTATTAAGGGATAAAGACAGCTTTGCATCTTAATATTGCTTTCAGTCAACAATGGCACAACCATTTCTGAACATATTATATCTACAAGCATGGCTTTTCTTGTTCCAAATCTGATTTCCCTCCTCCATACTACAGGTTCTTCTTTCCAAAATTGATGACATGTTCTTTTATGTCCTGATGGGCTGCAGAGTCTCAAGATAAAACAATTTGTAATGTGATACGCTATTGTAACTAGGTTATTTTTAAATTATCTTTTTTATATTAAGGCCACCAAGTCAACCTAGTTCAGGTTTTGCTGTAAACATGGTCTAGAAGGTGATCTGATTCTTTACATATACCATTTAAAAAAATCCCCCATTTCTCAGTAAAATTTATTTCCAAAATCTAGAACATTTTGACACACAAAAATTACTAAAGACTATTAGTTTTTCAGTAAGATATGCTTTAATCACAAGATGCAATGTGGTAGAATCAAATTTGGTTAGTAACACAAAGGAAATAATGACACTAAATATTAATTAATGCAAAGGTAAAGTTGAAAGTCTGAACAAAATTAGAATTGGGAAACAGTTAAAATACAGGTAAGTTTATGGTTGTTTTGTGTGTGTGTGTGTGTGTGTGTGTGTGTGTGTGTGTGTGTGTGTGTGTGTGAAAAGTGACTTAAAAGAAATGGCATTTTAGGGTTGCATGTTTAATGATACATTACACATACAGAACCATAATTTTAAATGCAGAATGTTGCTTGGATTACTTGAGTTTTCATAATAGATATTCTCCAATATTTATTTTTGAAGGCAAAGATACCATTATATTGTAGAATAAAAAATGGTTTTATTTAGCATTTTTAAGCTTCCATAGTAATGAAATAGATACTAATAGTGTGATTGTTTAGGCAAAACACAGCAGCTGTTGTGTGTTCAGCAATAGCTCATGCAAACCGTTGGACACTAGGATCTGCTTTTTGGAATACAGATAACTAGCAAACTGATTTTATTCCTCCTTTTTCTTAAATGACTTGGAATCTTTAATTTGCAGAATGAAGGGATTTTAATTTACAGTGCAGATCACCACAATATTAATACATTAAGACCAGAAGAGACTATTAGGATCATCTAGTCTGACTATCTGCATAAGATAAGCCCATATAATTTCATCCAGTAATTTCTGCAGCTTTTGATTGAGCTACACATGTTGTATCTGTTGTAATTCATGGAGGCGGTTTGTGGTGAAACGATGCAAAATAAAATTTCAGCAACATTTAGAGTGGTGTTTACAAAAGCTGAAGTACAATTAAACCAAACCACATTTCAAACCTGCTTATCAAAAGGATGCTTGTTTACCGTTTCTAAGTATGTGAAGCAATAATAGGGAGTCACGAATGTCCTGCATATCCATAACATCAGTATTCTAAATGAGTGACTTGCCAAGAGATCTGAGCAAATTAAAGTTGTGGTAGGGAATGGTCCAGGAGGTATTTGCACTCAGAAAATCTTATTACATGCCATTTGGTGCCATCCTAGTGGACTCAAAATGTTCTTTACAAGGCAGAGAGAGTCAGCAAAGGCTTAGCAGAATCTGGAGACTGGCTAATTACGTTAGAGTTGGGGAAACACAAATACTGCAAAGCGGGGGTTCTCAAATCTTTTTATAGTTTGCACATTTTAACATATAGATGGGGCAATGAGACATTCAGTCAGAACATCATGTGGCAAATACAGCAATTGCTTACACAAAAATTAATAGTAGGAAAGAAACTGGACTTTAGCAGCTGGGGTTAGGAGAGCCAGCACTGTGTGACCAGCCAGTTCTTCTAGTCCCCAGATTATCAGAAAGTGCTTCATCGGCTACCAGACAGGGCCGGCTCCAGGACCAGCAAAGGAAGCAGGTGCTTGGGGCAGCCAATGGAAAGGGGTGGCACGTCCGGGTCTTCAGGGGCAATTCGGCGGCGGGTCCTTCAGTCCCTCTCGGAGCGAAGGACCCGCCGCCAAATTGCCACCGAAGAATGAAGCGGCGCGGTAGAGCTGCTGCTGAAGTGCCACCAATCTTGGCTTTATCTCCCCCCCCCCGCTTCGCCGCTTGGGGCGGCAAAAAAGCTGGAGCCGGCCACGCTACCAGAGGTCCATCATCTGCAGCTTGAGAACAACTAATGCAGCATGCTGTAAGTAGGGTTACCATATTTTGAGCCTCCAAAAGGAGGACACTCCACGGGCCCCCAGCCCCGCCCACGCCCCAACTCCACCCCTTCCCCTGCTTCCCGCGAAC
The DNA here is from genome assembly GCF_027887155.1 of Malaclemys terrapin pileata. Lineage (NCBI taxonomy): Eukaryota > Metazoa > Chordata > Testudines > Emydidae > Malaclemys > Malaclemys terrapin. Next base: position 122,613,912 of record NC_071511.1, read on the forward strand.
ATTTGATTCGTGGGAAGCCTGAAGCAGGTAAGGGAGGTGTGGGGGGAGGAGGCGCGGCCCAGTCTGGCCCCCCCCGGCCTCTCCAGCTTGGGTCGGCTCGGGCCCTGGGGTGACGGCCCCGAGCACCCCCGGCCCGCCCAGCACTGCCGGTCCCCGGGCCTCTGACCGAGCACCCCGGCCTGCTCAGCACCCCCCGGCCCATCCCCCGGGCCCCCGGCCCGCTCAGCGCCCCCCGGCCCGCTCAGCGCCCCCCGGCGCTCGGCACCGCCGGCGCTCGGCGCCCCCGGCACCGCCGGCCCCAGGCACCCCCGGCGCTCAGCCCCGCCGGTCCCAATTTTCCCGGACATGTCCGGCTTTTTGGGATTTCCCCCCAGACGGGGATTTGGAGCCCAAAAAGCCGGACATGTCCGGGAAAATCCGGATGTATGGTAACCCTAGCTGTAAGAAACGTATCAAAAGAATCTACACAGATCCAGAAGCTCTTGTTGACAGTGACTATTACTTTTCTAGCCTTGGAAGGCCTGCAGTTAACTGAAATACAACATTGTCTTTACCGAGCAGAGCTGTTTATCTTTGTATATCATAGCAGATATTTTTGTTTTGAAGAAGAAAGTGGAGGGAGGGCCTTGATCTCAGGCTGCCTAAATGTACAGTAGTTTGTGATGAGGCGCAGCAATGGCTTCCTATAATGAAGTGCTACAGGAAATTGCTGACTTTATCCCAATTTGTATTATATCTGTTTTGCAAAGAGTTATGGCTGTTTGAGCTGCTTTCGTACAGTTTATCCCATATGAACTTTATTGAGTTCAGCAAAACATTCTCTTGGTATCTTTCTCATAGCCTTGGCTAACAGAGCCTGAGAACAAGCAGTGTGAGAGAAGCTAATCTTTGAGAAGCATAACAGAAACTTGTTTTCACATGGCTGAATGGGTCAGGGGATTGCCCTAGGTAAAACTGAAAGTAATGTGTCTGTGAGGTGGAAAGAAGCCTCAAAGCAATTCTTCCCATTCAACTCAGCTTTCACAGGCTTGTTTCTGTAGATGCATCTGCAAATCTTTTTGCTGCAAGAGGTGTCTTCAGACAGGAAGTGCGATAAGCCTTCATTTAGGGACGTGATAAAGATACAAGAAAACGCTTTCCATATGGAAACCAAATGCTCGGGTTTAGAAATGGTCAGGATCAAGTTACTTTTATTTCTCCTCTAAGTGAAAACAAAGTTAGGCCCCAATCCTGCAAGGAGCTCTGGGTGGGCAAATCCCTGCATCTATGTGGTGCCCCATTGACTCCAGTCACATTTTCTGCCTGCGTGGGGCAGAATTGGGGCCTTAAAGGTTATTCTGTCTAGAATGAACTCTTATCTACACTCAACAACTACAGTTTGGGGAGACTTGATTACTAGGGCCACCCTGCCAACTCCTGATGTGTTTAAAACATGGTTTATTCTTGCAGCATAGATGGAACTGGACTGTGTTTAAAAAATGTTGAACGGTTCTACTAAAGTCTAACACTTAAGGTTACCATTCGTCCAGGTTTTCCTGGACATTGCCTCTTTTTTGAGACTCCATCCTCTGTCCTGGTGGGATTTTTCAGATGTCCGGATTTTTTCAGAGCAGACGCTGCAGCTCAGAAAGAGCCCTGATTGGTCCCCTTCCTGACTGGTTCCTCCTCTGCATTGGCAACTGATTGGTCCATTCTCTCCTCCCTCGTCACCACCACAACAGCTGCCAGATCCTGTCCACCCATGCCCTGGAGTCCTGCAGGGAGGCGCTGATTGACAGCTGTTCCTGCATCCTGGACTTGTGCCAGCTGCCCTACCATCACGACAGAGAGTGACACTGCCCCCCCTCCAGTGATTACCCCTGCTGCAGGTAACCCCTCCAGCTCCCCCAACTGTATTCCCCCTTCAGCTCCCACTCCCAACCACACAGCATCCTCTTTTTTTGGGAACTTGAAATATGGTAACCCTAGACATTGTTAAAATATGGTACCATCTCACCTATACTTTAACACCAAATCACACTTGAACATCAAATCATATTTGAACAATGTAGGAGACTACCCTGTTGTAACTCAATCCCTAAGCAGAGTAGTTTTTGAATTGTAGACTAGACCTTAATTCAGCTGCTGCTTTAACTCACTAGGACAGCATGTGCACAGAGTACCACAGAAACCAGGGAACATTGCTGCAGAATTTAGGTCAAACTTGCTTTGGTGTATGGAAGTCTTTTACCGTGTCTTAATGAATAACTAATGGTAGACAATTCCACCCAAGATTTCAATGTTACTAATTAAATTAAGCTTTAAAACCAGATAGGTATTATACTCATTTTAGAGATGGCTAAATTAAAATACTGTATGTAGAAGCTAAATGACTTGCCTAAGGTCACAGAGTGAGTCCTTGGCAGAGCTGGGAATATAAGGAATCTTGACTTTCAGTTCTTTGCTCTATCTTCCAGACAACATTGTCGAGGAAGCTAATATCCTGTTACGTTTGGATCAATAAATGATGCATAATATATGTTTAGGCACTACAGTAATACAAATAATTTAATGTCCAAGAAATACCTTTATAAGGAACCTGGAATCTTCTTGCTCTCAATTTTCACATAGTTGGTGCTTTACAAATAATAAATTCGCTGGTCCAAAAAAAGCTATCCTCTGCCTTGTCTATTTTTCCTCAGGGAATAATGAAGTTACAAACTCCCCCTCCATCCTAATGGCAGCCTTTCTTTCTTTCTTTCTTTCTTTCTTTCTTAGATTCATAGATTCATAGATTCTAGGACTGGAAGGGACCTTGAGAGGTCATCGAGTCCAGTCCCCTGCCTGCATGGCAGGACCAAATACTGTCTAGACCATCCCTGATAGACATTTATCTAACCTACTCTTAAATATCTCCAGAGATGGAGATTCCACAACTTCCCTAGGCAATTTATTCCAGTGTTTAACCACCCTGACAGTTAGGAACTTTTTCCTAATGTCCAACCTAGACCTCCCTTGCTACAGTTTAAACCCATTGCTTCTGGTTCTATCCATAGAGGCTAAGGTGAACAAGTTTTCTCCCTCCTCCTTATGACACCCTTTTAGATACCTGAAAACTGCTATCATGTCCCCTCTCAGTCTTCTCTTTTCCAAACTTTCTTTCTTTCTTTCTTTCTTTTTCTTTTCTTTCGCTCATTCCAACAGCACTGCAAGTGATAGAGAATTAATTATCTCCTCCTGCTCTCACTCCAAAAAGGTTACAGAATTAGTAGGAGCAGAAATAGTCTTAAGCATGATTCTTAAATACCTTTTAAGATACAGAAGGCAAATGGAGCTTTCTGCCAAGCTGTCAATAGTTAGTAAATGTCTGATAGCTTATCGCTTCTGGCTATTCTGCATAAACAGTAAATGCACAGATGTCAGTAACGTCTACTAAATTTATAGAGCTAACTTATTTCTTTTCCAGGTATTTTTACTGATTTATTGATACATAGGAGAATGACCTTGTGACTAAAGCAGAGGACAAGGAATTGAAAAAACTAAGTTCTATTCCCTGCTCTACCTTGCACTTCCTGTGTAACTCTTGGGTAAGTCACAATCTGCAAAATGGGAATAAAATGATGTCGTGAGGCTTAATTAATGTTTGTAAAATGGTTCAAGATCCTCCAATCTTGCACTTCCATAGTGCCTTTCCTATGTCTCTGATCCTTGCATGCATTATATAGGTCTGCTCACAAAGATCGATTGGCAGCACTAGGGGTTCTATTGTAAAAGAAATGCAGTATGACACAGTATTATGTAAACAAAGTGTTTCTCTAGCAGATTACTGTCCCAATCACAAGAGTATTCATCACAGAGTACACGTAAACATCAGGTTGGTAATCCGATACAAGACTATTTTTTCCTCCAATCCATATAATACCCTTTCTATGATGATGCACTAACGCCTCACAGGAAATTCTGTACATGTAGTGAACTGGGTACTGGTAGTATGGCAAAAAGTTATTTGCTCAACAATAACTCTTATATAGTTATGGGTAATTATCATAGATGCTGACTCCGTGGGTGTTCTGGGGCTGGAGAACCCCTGGAAAAATAATAGCGGGTGCTCGGCACCAACCAGCCACTCACCGATCAGCTGTTTGGCAGGCCCTGCTGATCAGTTTGATGCTATGGTCAAAAGAGCCAATGCAGTCCTGGGAAGTATAAACCAGGAAATCTCAAGTAGGGATAGAGAAGTTATTTTGTCTCTGTATTTTGCACTGGTGCAACTGCTGCTGGATTACTGTGTCCAGTTCTGGTTCCCACAATTCAAGAAGGATGTTGATAAATTGGAAAGGGGTTCAGAGAAAAGCCAAGAGAATGATAAAGGATTAGAAAAGATGTCCTAACGTGGTAGACTCAAGGATCTCAATCTACTTAGCTTAGCAAAGAGAATGTTAGGGGGTGACTTGATTACAACCTGTAAGTATGTATGTGGGGAACCAATATTTGATAATGGGCTCTTCAGTCTAGCAGAGAGAGAATCCAGTGGCTTGAAGCTGAAGCTAGACAAATTCAGACTAGAAATAAATTTTTAACAGAGTTATTAATCATTGGAACAGTTTACCCAGGGTCGCTGTGGATTCTCCATCACTGACCATTTTAAAATCAAGATTTGATGTTTTTCTAGAGGATCTGCTCTAGGAATGATTTTGGGAGTTCTATGGCATGTGTTATACAGGGAGTCAGACTAGATAATCCCAATGGTCTCTTCTGGCCTTGAAATCTATGAACCATGATACAATGCTCCAAACAGCGGACTATCCTGTTTTTGTTTTTATTGTGGCTGTACCATCTATCTCTGGAGTAGAAATGTTTTCTATATCTAACAAACTCACGCATCCAAGCCATTCTCTTCCTCCAGCAGGATTGAAGCTCTAACACTGCAACAGCAAAATCCTTAAGACAGTGGTCCCCAAACTTTTTATGTTGTGCCCCCCCAACCCATAATGGAATCTGTGTGCACCCGCGTGGGATCCAGTGTCTGGAGCCGGGGACCCAGGATCGGGGCCATGAGTGGAGCTGCACTGTGGTCAGAGCCAGGGGCTGAGGCTGGGACCGGAGCTTGGGGCAGAATGGGGCTATGTGACGTTCCTTCCCTGCCCCCTGTGGGGGTTGGCCTGGACCCCACTGTGTCCTCCACACCCCCCTATAGGGACACACCTCACAGTTTGAGGACCACTGCCCTAAGGTCTACACCATGTGTATGCAATGAAGTCGAAGAGGGGCTAACCTTTTGGTGGGGCTCTGTAGTGTTTACATTGCTAAGAATTGTCACAGCATTTTGGTATTTAAAGTATTAAGTGTGCATAGCATCTACTCAGAATTGTCTGTTAGCATTGTGATCGATAATGGCACAAATATCTACACATCTCCAGGGAACCTGCTATGTCCCTAAACCTTCAGTATACAGGGTAGCTGCTATCTTCCTTCCAGATAACAATTAACCAGTGCTAATTAGGCGTTTAAAGCCACTACTAGAATAATGGAAAGTTCCACTTTCTCCCCAGGTGACTTACTAATTAATAAACCCCTGGGATACTCTGCCTCGGGTGTCAAAACTTCCGGTGTCAATTTTCAGGCATAGGAAGACCATGTACTTTAGCTAGGCGTTAGGGGATCCTATGGGTAGGGGTCCCTGCCCTAGGGTTAGGGTTCCTATGGGTAGGTACTTGGAGCTAGGGTCAAGTTTCCTATGGGTAGGGCAGACAGCATTTGTTTTAACTTATGTTTTCTTTCTTCTCTTCTCCTAGCTGGAAGCACATTTGTGAATGACATTATAAATGTGCATGAAGTAATGAAAAATATTGCCCAGTAGGTGCATTGAAAAGTTTCTTTTCCATCCCTCTCTTGGAGTAGGAGAGAAAAAGGGAGGCCTTTCGTAAGGTAAGCCCAGATGGTGGTATGTTCCCAATGTGCTTATAAGGAATGACAGGGATAATTCAATACAGAACTGTTGTGGAGATCCATGATACTAGATGAATAGAAGTCACAGCAGGGGTGGAGAGGTATAGCATCATGAGTCCCTGTATACTTGTGTTCTCCTTTAGATCTCTAGGGGACCAAAGAATTGCCAAAGTAGGTCCTAACAGGGTAAACTGCTCAAATTAGAGCAATGCATGCTGGATCCTTCTCTCTGCTGGATGGGGGAGAAGGAAAAGTTGCGGGCAGATGCTTCACTTCATGCAAACTGTGTACGGGGCCAGGATTTCAGGAAAGTGCCAGTCCAGCCTATATACATTTTGGGAATGTTTGACCATCCTTAAAATACAGTAATTGCTATTGAACTCATAAATACTTCCTTATTTCCCGGGCTACTGATGGAAAGTCCTTCATTAATTATCCCAGGGATTCACGTGTGCCACTGGTGACTTTCTTCTTCTGCTCCACCCCCAGCACTTGTGAATTTATGCAGTAAAATGTAGTCAGACCTGCTTGTTGCCTAACTCTTCCCTTGTTGCTTTTAGGTCTAGAAGTGTCATCTTGGGCTTGGCTCAGAGAAATGTCTTCTATTGTAAAATTGTGACAGATGCTGGAATTCAATGTGTGGGATATACCTGATGACTTTTGTTTGGGAGATACTGATTTATACAAAAAGAAAAATTTCCCTAGGGAACCAAAACCATCTGCTTGTGTTAGGTTACTTTCCAGGGAAGAAGTTTCCCTAAAATTGAATAGTTTATATCATAGCATCATGAGACAGGCATGATATCTTAACCCTTCTTCCTTCTGGGTGGGAGAGGGTTAAGCGGAACTGCTTCCTCTCACCTGGTGTCAGGAATAAGGCCCTGCGGCTGTACCTGCTCAGACTCCTGACAGTCTGAAGAAGAACAGGAGTACTTGTGGCACCTTAGAGACTAACAAATTTATTAGAGCATAAGCTTTCGTGGACTACAGCCCACTTCTATCCGAAGAAGTGGGCTGTAGTCCACGAAAGCTTATGCTCTAATAAATTTGTTAGTCTCTAAGGTGCCACAAGTACTCCTGTTCTTCTTTTTGCGGATACAGACTAACACGGCTGTTACTCTGAAACCTGACAGTCTGAGGAGTCAGCTAGGCTGCCTGGTTCACTGAGGAAGCTATCAGGCCAGATCTTAAGCCAGGCAGTAACTTTCTGGCTCAATGCACAGGCCTGTGAATTCTCTGCCTCGCTCCAAGCCCTGCTTCGGTCCTGCTCCAACCTAGACCCTGCCCTGCACCTTGCCTTGTTCCAGTCCTGTCCCAGCCTCACTCCTGCTTCTGAAACAACCCTGCTCCTGCCTTTTCCGACTCCACATCTGTCCCTTGGCTCCAGTTCCTCGCTCTGACTCTGTCTTGATCCTGAGCTCTGGCATTTGAACTCGGATGGCTGTTCTTATCTCTTGCTTTGACCTCTGATAGTAATAATTTTGCCATGCCTATAGGCGTGCTAGGTACCCTACAAAACACACAATTTGCCAACAACCTTGCTTTGTAAAGCTTACAATCTAGATTTCATACAGGCATAATGAGCAATGGTGAGTACAGCTCCAAAAAGGAACAAGGACGGGTGAGGTGGACCAGAGTTAAATTGATAAGATCATACAGTGACTGAATTAGTTCATGTATGCTACTTGGTAGGGTTTGATCTAAACATCGTGTAGTTCAGCGGTTCTCAACCCTGGGTCTGGGGCTCTCTGGGGGCTGTGAGCAGGTTTCATGGGGTCCTGCAAGCAGGGCCAGCGTGACTCACTGGGGCCCAGGGCAGAAAGCCAAAGCCCCACCATGGGGGGCTGAAGCCCGGGGCCCCGAGCGCTGCCACCTGGGGCTGAATCAACTTAGCATTGCGGGACCTCCTATAGCATGGGGCCGGGAGAAATTGCCCTGTTTGCTACACCCTAATGCCGGCGCTGGCTTTTATATGCAGAAAAACAATTGTGGCACAGGTGGGCTGTGGAGTTTTTATAGAATGTTGGGGCAGGGGATAAGAAAGAAAAAGGTCAAGACCCCTGATGTAATTCACACCTTTGTAGGTTTCATGGGAGACATTAACTTCGTGGAGGGATTTGATGAGGAGAGGGTGGTTGGGTAGGTTTTGGAAGGCCTTCCATATGTAAGGGTCAGCATGGAAGAAAGTAGAGTTGCCTGTGGGAGGAGGAAACAAAAATAAATCCAGGCACAGCAAACTGGTATTAATTTTGCATAAACAAAAGGGAGTGGCTGCATTGAGGAACTTGAGCAATAAAAATGTCTTCACCTTTATACCAGCATGAATGACTGTTGCACTTAAAACTGGGGAGGTTGAAGGAGAGTGGTATTCTCATTTGTTCTTCCCCAGCAAAAGGGGACAAATAGAACTATTTTTTACCGTTCCTTTCATACTCTGGGGCAACCTGGAGTACTTTACAGGAACAAGTTAAATGCCAGCAAAGGGGAAGTTAACAAAAATGCATGTTAAGGCTCAAAATTCCTACTGGGTGTCCCCGGGCAGGTATTTTTGGGCAGAACACCTGTTTTCTGAAATTATCTGCCTCGTGGGATGTCTAAATTAGTCATGATGGTGGTGAGAGAAGAGAACAAGACAGTAATCAGAATGAAAGGGAAGGGGAGGTAACCAGTATGAAGCATTGAAGGTTTTGTGGTATAAAATGGGGAAGAGGTGGCTGCTTTCATTTTGTTCCAATAAAATAAGATAATTTTTCAGTAAAATATTCAAGTAGATGAATAGGGGAAGATACTTTTTTATGGGGTGAGGGGGAAGGGGAAGAAAACCATAAACAAAAAGAGAAATAGAAAAGTAAAAAAGGTAAAAAGAAGGCATGTGATGCTCCAACTCTATTAGTGAAATATATTTTGGACATCTTTCTATCATTGTACTTCTGTAGGGAAATCCCCTTAATTTGTGTTTTAATTTGAAGGAGTTGATGGCAGAATGCTATTGGTGCTACTACTGGTCACTCGCTTCAAGTAAGCTAGAACAGCAGATATTTTACCATGTTTTGTGCTACAGTTTCCGGAAACTCACTATCAATTTCTGAGGGCTGTATGTAATAGCATCTTTTTACCTGTGTAGATAAAGATCATCAGCAATCCTTGTTCATGGGAATTGGTCACTTGATTTCTGAATGCAGTCCGACCTTGTGAAGTATGAAGCAGAGATGCCTTCCCTGTTATGGGGGTTGGATCCTGTCTTTTCTGCATTTGCAAGACTTTACATTAAGGATATAAAGGAAATGAAAGAATCTAAGCAGGTTCCAGGTATGTGTGTCTGATTTCTTTGGTGTGTATAGAAATGTAATGGGTTTAATTAGTAATGGGTGTTATTGTAGAACAGTATCAGCTTTACAAAGTTGCAGTCTTAGTTATGTAGCACTGACTGTCCAAGGATCTCAGAGTCTTTTTGAATGCTGATGAGTGAGTCCTCAACACTCCTGTGAGGTAGGTCAGTATTGTCTCCATCAGGACAGCTGAGACACAGAAGTCAAAGAACATGTATTAATTTATGTAGAATTGTAGTGGCAGTGCTGGAAATGGAACTTAGGAGACCTGATGCCTTCTCCATTGTTTTAACTGGTATGAATAAATCTCTCTAAAATTAAGAGACTTGTTTGGCAGAGCAGAAAGGCTTCACTAACTTTCTCTGTATGTGTGTTGTTGGGATCTAATAAAGCTTAATTGTTTAAAAAAAATTGTTATGCTTTCTCCCCCTCAAACCATTTAAAAATGTTTATGGAGGATTTCCAGACTTTTCTTTTATTGCCTTCATGTTGAAAGGTGGCCACTTTATTGTATTTAAATGTTGTAAAAAAGCAGTGTGTTTTGTCTGGGCACATTCATAGGTAGTAAGAAATAGGAATGGGCTTTGCCTGTTTGGTTTCTAAATATGAATGAAGGATACTTCATGTATTTGGAAGCCTTGTGGTTCATTCTAGTTTCTGTGCTGACTCTTATGCCACACCTTTTATTTCCTAACCATTGTTTGAAATTGTATGCTTTGCTGTCTGTTTCCTGTGGAGCTCCAGCCAATATCGCCCACATATATACATTTTCTAATGCAGCATAGGGCTGACATTGGGTTGCTGTTATCACTAGGAAGAACCTAAACAGGCTGTAATGGGGTCTATGTACCCCAAACTATTTCGGGCAGGACTTAAGACTGTTCTTGTGGGGAGGGACAAGGGAAGGAAAACCCATAGGGAAACCTAGAGAGTTAATCATGAAAACCAGCTAGTCCTGAGTAGGTTTATCTACAAGAAAAGCTAGGTATATATATTTATCCCCTTGAATAAAAGAAGGTCCTTGGCATGCTTTACCCTTGAAGCACTGCTCTTGATTTTTGTTAATATATTAACTTTTCATTGACAATAGGAATGACGCTAGTCTCCTTCCGGAAGGCAAGAACTGGCTTTGTTATGCTCTCCTGACATCTAGTGTTGTGCCCTTAGGGACAACATGGAGTGTACAAGACCCAGCATATTTACTTCTGTGGAAATAGATATGATGGGTGTTTTCAAAGAACCTGTTGACCTGGGGCAGTGACCAAATATGGAGTTACTGCTGATGGTTAATCTTGTATTTTAAAATCTGAGATAATGGCCCCATTGTGCTAGGTGCTATGCAAACTTCAATGAAAAGAATGTCCTTGCCTTCAAAGAATTGACAGACTGTCATCTTTAATTACTTAATCTTTTCTTGATTTAAAAACAATAATACAGAGACTGTCTCTCTCTGTTCTGTGTGTTGTACATCACCTAGCACAGTGGGGTCCTGGCCCAAGCCTGGGGCTTCTAGATGCTTCTGCAAAACAATTAATAATAGCACACAGTGGAAGAATAAAAATTTTATGATCATCAACAAACATACTCTTGCTCTTCTTTTAACGTCCTAGACAACTACAGCACTTCTTCCTCTCCCAAATATGTTCTTGTATTTCTCATTTGTATGCCATGAGGTTTTATTTGAGAGAGATTCCTCATCTGCCACAATTTTTGTCATTAATCTTATAAATAAGGTGCTCATAAAGATGCCACCCTTTTAAAATTGGGGCATGCAAGTTTTCCCCACTTCCTGTGGATTTGTCTCTTTGCACAACCAAGGTCATTGCAGGTGTGTGTGTGTGTGCGCACACATGTACATGTGTGTATATTAACAGACTTTGCAGTGCCATATAAGGATGAAAAGTCATGGAACAAACAATCCTAATTCTCTTGTCCATCTCTTTGGTGGGGGGTGCACGTGTGCACATTCACTATATGAACCATCACAGGTCCTTCCAGCATGTCTTTTCCCCCCACATTCAATGCCATAGGAATAGAACCATACACAAATAAGTGTTCGGTGGGAGGCTGGTGGGGGAACGGGATGGGCAATGTATACATTTGCTGCCAAAATTCCCCCCTCTAATGGTTTTCTTAAAGACCAGATGCTGTTAAGTATATAATTGGCTAAAAACCAGTCATTAATGATAATTGGGAATGACTTAGGTCGGCACAAAGAGCAATGGGAGGAAATTAAAAAGTAAACATAGGCTGAACTTATGGGAAAACATCCTTGCAGTCAGATCTGTTTGATTGTGAAACAGACTCCCTAGGGAAGGGCCGGAAGGCCCATCACTCAAATTTATTTATGTCGGGATTGTACAGCTCACTAAAGAATGTGCTGTATGGAATGATCCTGCACTGGCACTGGGAGTATGAACTAAATGATCTAATAAGTCTTTTTCCAGGTCTAACTGCTAGGATTCTAGGAAACCATGACTAATCCCTTAGAACAGCACTGGGGAAAACATGTAAACCCAGCCAGCTTCTCTCCTGTTGTATATGGTGACATGAAGGCTGAAAACCACCCAGATAAAAGCAGCAATTGTGATGCCCCAGATGCCTTGAAATGAGAGTGGGTGTCAAATGCAACAACACAATGTAATTACAGCATGGAAATGAGCCTCTTTTTCAGTGTTAAAGTAATCTGGCTAGCTGCACTGACTCTGCAGTGTGACAGCACCTTATCAACAAAAAAGGGAAGCTATGAATAATATAAAAGCAGGTTCACTAACAGCAGTTATTAAAGATTCTATGCTTCTATGATTTTGTACTGCTCAGTTAAAGATACGGGGCTCCAGCTTTTAGCAAAACTTTTAAGATCCCTGACCCTAAAGAGGTCAGCGGGCAGTTCCACATGTATGATCTATCCATTATACCTCTGTTCAGACAGTCTTTGTAATGGGGACAGAGTGATGGCCAGGCTATATACTAGATAACTCTGTATACAGGCTATATTCTGTAGAACTATACACTCCCTTCTTCCTGTACCTCAGCAACTTTTTCTAGAAGCACAGGCCAAAGTTCTGTCTCTTAAAGACTTCTCGGAAAGCATTACACAGAGTTAAATCTTAGGGTTCTAGTATGTAAAACCCAATAAATGGATATTAATAATTTCCAGGGAATTTTCAAAGAGTATTCTGTTTTGCTTAGAAAGTGTAAACATGGTGCACTCAAAACCTTGTAAATAAGTTTTTGGATATTATACATAACTTTTAAACAAAGCTACTAGACAGTACATCTACTGGTATTTAATATATTGACTTTCCCCCTTTTTGTTTCTGTAACAAACATTCAAATACAAGTTTTCAGCATAACATTTTCTATACTTCAGTGCACACACATCAAAACACGTCTCCTCTGATTGTGAGTGATTTCTCAGTCTTTATAGTGTGACCATAGTATGGAATAGCAAAGAGTCCTGTGGCACCTTATAGACTAACAGACGTATTAGAGCATGAGCTTTCGTGGGTGAATACCAACTTCATCAGATGCATGTGATCCGACTAAGTGGGTATTCACCCACGAAAGCTCATGCTCCAATACGTCTGTTAGTCTATAAGGTGCCACAGGACTCTTTGCTATTCCATACTATGGTCACACTATAAAGAGTCCTGTGGCACCTTATAGACTAACAGACGTATTGGAGCATGAGCTTTCGTGGGTGAATACCCACTTAGTCGGATCACATGCATCTGATGAAGTTGGTATTCACCCACGAAAGCTCATGCTCCAATACGTCTGTTAGTCTATAAGGTGCCACAGGACTCTTTAGTCTGGATCTGTAAAAGCCGCAAACATGGCTACCCCTCTGATAGTATGGAATGTGTGTTGTGGACTTTTCAGCGCTTGAGAAATGGCAGAATCTCAGTCCTTTTAAACACTTCAGAATCCTGTCAGGGGATCTCCACAACCAACACCATTCCAGGCTCTGGTTTACTGGCTCACTGGTTCTCTCAGGTGGTGGTGAAACAGAAGACTGTAGCCTGTATCCAAAGAGGTGCAGGGACTGAGACCCAATTCTCACAGCAGACAGACATATCTCTTGGTCCTGCATAGATCAGCCACTGACAGTCTACAGAGCTGTCTGTAACTCTTATATTTATAACCTCCCCCCGCACACACACACACACACACACGCTCCAGCTCAGCTCTCCAAGGGTGACCCATCCAGTTGGGTTGCCCACAGTGAACACATCATATACGGCTTCCAAACAGCTGTTGAACGCATCAAGTCACTGCCACACCCTGTTCTGGAAACTTCTGGGTCCTTCTGAGTTGCCATGACCTGCTCTCTGCATGTGTGTAGAGACATGGAGTGTCCAACTAAGATTTATGTCTCCTTCACACTGCTTCTCGCCTTACCTTCTTTCCCTTCAAGAAACAAAGTCAAATGCTGCAGAATAAAGCATGTGAGTTATATCAGAAATAACTGTAGTGGAGAATTTAAAAATTATAAATGTATATAGCTGTTTACTAAGAGCTTGATTGAGAATATCCTTCACCTCATGCAGGCCACAGGGTGACTGGTAGCTGGTAATGGATTTTGATAGCTACCATTCTGAGCAGAGTTTGAACCAGTGACCTAGAGATGGAGAAACTCCTGATTTAGTTCCTCAAACCATCCAGTTAAATAACTCAACAATATAAAACACCAGTATGTCACCCTTTAAAGAAATGCTGGCAAATGCTGTTTAAATCTCAGTGAGGTGGCTTTCTGTATGTTCTTATAGGGTTTGGGAGTCAGGACTCCCAGATCTATTCCCAGCTGCACAACTTAGTCATTCTGTGCCTCAATGTTCCCATCTGTGAAAAGGGCAGAATAATGTACCGAGGACTGCCTCTGCACTGTACAAAAGTGAAGCAAGGCACAGTCCCTGCCCTGAGATGTTTACAGTGCAGCTGAAACATAATGGTGGTAATATTTGCCTATGTCAAGGGTGGTGAGGTATAATTACTGTATATAAACTGCCTTGGCAACCTTGGAAGAGTTTCTATATAAGCATTAATTGTTGTTTATGATTAAACATAGGGAGAAGACAAAAGGAAAGTGGTCAGTCCTGTAAATGTTTCCTACTCTAGCCCTGATCTGCAGCTGCACAACAAATACACCCAGCTCTGAGATCACAGCAGTGGATAATTCTTCAATGCATGTTGTGAGCTTTTGTCAGCACAACTTCCATATAAATTGTGTGGCTAAACACTTGTGCATCACCTTGAAAACTTGCCTGTGACTCAGAAATGTGAAGAAGTTAATTCCAGGCCCATTGAAGGTTATTGAAGACCTGTTCAGGCTATGTCTCTGGCTATGTAGAATAGGTTATTTTAGGGTTTTAATCAGTTTTGATTCCTCACATTAAACTGACCTCCTGACTCTTGTATGTGCATTAAAATATCCCATGTCTTCCTTCATAAGGTTAGGGATTTGCCTTGGTGTCTTGAGCCAAATCTTTCCCTCTCCAATTCCTAGTTTTGTTCAGCGTGTCGTATGCTAGTTGCCAGCTGTCCATATCATATGGGTCTGCATCTCAGTGGGGCTGCAATCTTCTGAAATGGAAGATACTGTAATATATGCATTTAAAATAATTAGCAGTCCAAGTTATTTAAATCTCTTGAATTACCTTCTCTCTTTTCTACATAGTGTGTTGTTCTGATGGTATGAGCACTAATGCATTCTGTGGTTGTATATATGGCATGTCGCATGAGTGTTTACTTAAGCGTTTTTCGTTTTGTTTCTCGATAAAGGTATTGGGTGGTCATAGTGGCTTCTGTATTTCTTAAGTGAATGCTGGGCAGAAGCTGACAAAAGGGCTTTGAGGTTTCTCAGACATATTTTGATACTGAAAAGCGTTATCAAAGTCTGTTTCATAGAAGCATAGAAATGAAGTCTGGAAGGGATATTTTATGGGGGGACTGGTTGCAGTGGTTAAATGAGCTAGTAGTTTCCCCTGATACCTGCATCTTGTGCTTCAGAATCTAAGTTTGTCTATTTTAAATGGTCCCTTCCTTAACCCTTTTGGTTGTGAAAATAGCCTTAAAAATTTAAAAGATTCAGTGATTTCTGCCTAAATCTGTAGACAGCCTCAAACAGAAGTACAGGGAGATGTATAAACTGCTCATATTTATTTAAAAGAACATTTACTCTGAAGCCTAAAGATGACAAATAAAATCACATTTAACTATTTTGCAGCTAGTCAAAATATTCAAGAAAGGAGAGAGAGGATCAAATTATAAAGACCTGTAGTGTCTGTTGACTACAAAATTCAAAACTGTTGACATCTCCTTTTAAGTGTGTGGCACTAGTACTGTGCCTCAGTGTACTCAGTGTACTAGTACTACTATTTTTTCCCATTTTCATCGATCAGGTATTTTTGATATAAGTAAATATTTGCTAACTTTAAAACTCATTAAAAGAACAAGAGGATCCTCTTTCTAATGACGTGAATGGCTAACCAATGTAGAACTCCTGCAAGCAGTATTCAGTCACACTTAACGGAAATATTCTGTGTCTTTCTCCATAGGTATATTCTTTTATAATGGACATCCAATAAGACAGGTGGATGTTGTTGGGACAGTGGTTCTAACAAAAGAACGAGATGCTTTCTATAACTATGGAGGTAAGAAGAGTTTTTTTTTGTTTCTTAGCATTTCCTGGATTCCAACCTTCATAACCGTTAGAACCTAGAAGTTGTCTCATTGGTTTGGACCATTGTCTGTTCTTGAAAAGACACTCTTTCTTGATTATACTTTTCACTGTTTTATAACACATTTCAGACGAAGATTTCAAAGCACTTTAAAAAGGCAAGAAAGTATTATCCCTGTTTTTCAGGTGGGGAAGCTAAGGAGGCATGATTAAGTATCATTGATTTGCTGTGTGGCCTTGGGTGAGTCAGAGCAGGGAATAGAATCCAGGAACACAGACTCTTGCTGTTAACTTGTATGCAAAACTCTTATCAAATGTAAATAGATCTGATGGTTTCTGCAAAGGGCAAGTCACTTCCCTTTTCTCCTTACTAGCATGAAGGGATCCCTTCTAGTTTTTTTTCCCTTTTGCCCCCATGTCTTAGGACCAGAGTTTTAAAGGTATTTAGATGTGCAAAAATGCAGATAGGTGTCTAGTGGAATTTTCCCATTGGCATTTAGGTGGGTAGGAGCTTTTGAAAATCCACTGGGTGCCTATTTGCATCTCTAGGTGCCAGATAGCTTTAAAAAACTGGGCCTTAGCCATCCTGTTTTGCAAAGGCATGCTAATTGGGATTCTGAATCCACCCGTGCTATTTACTGACTGAAAGGCTGCTGTTCAATGAGACGAGTCACTTGCTCTCTACCCCACTCATAATAGAATATTTATGCTTCCCCAGTGCACCAGTCCTTGCCTTCATCCACAAGGAGCTTCTCCCCTCCACTCCAACTTCTCCCAAACTTCAGACATTTTCACTAACCTAGCTTTTTTTTTTTTTTTTAAACTCTCCTGGCAGGCCCTTGTACTAAATTGGAATTTCTGCTGTAAAGAAGGGCACACTGGAATAGTGATGGCACATCAGGTTGGCGGGGGCACCTGAGGAGAGGAAGGGTGGGATGGGACAGTGGTTATGGCATATGCCTGGGACTGGGGAGATCACCATCCAGTTCCCTGTTTCGCCAAAGTTTTCCTGTATGGGTTTGGGTGAGTCACTTAATCTCTTGTACCTCTGTTCCCCATCTGTAAAATGGGGATTATAACACTTCCTGCCTCGTAGGGGTGTTGTGAGGAGAGATTAAAGACTGTGAAATACTCAGCTGCTATGGTAATAGGGACCATGTAAATACCTAAAATAAGAGGTGGAAGGATGATCCATAGTGAAAGTGAAGTCAGAAATCTAATGAGATCTTGTATTGGACATCACTTCAAATACTGAAGTGTCTCCTGTGTTTAGATTGTCTGTCTGTCTGTCTGTCTGTCTGCTCTGTTTTTGGCAAGCAGTTGGCATGGTTAGATGCTGCTGCAGTATAATAATAAAAGGATCTGAGTTTGCAAGAACATTTGAAGGGAAAGGGGGTTCCACATATTGGTCTAAGATAGCTTAAAACATCTGACCAGTGCAGGATACAGAAAAATAAAAACAAAAGAACCTGAGAATGTGTGGACTTAAGGTCTCTAATGCTAGGTCAGCAGGTTTGAATAGAGCTATCATCTAGCCTGCTCTCCTCCTACCTTTTTGCATTCAACTTTTGCCAAGATATTTGAGCAGTTGGAACAACGGTGGAGAAGGCTTGTCAAAGGCACAAATGGCAGCTAGATGCCCAACTCTCTTTGAAAGTCAGTGGTAGTTAGGGCCTTCACTACCGTTTGTGCTTCTGAAAAATCTCTTCCCTAAATACATGGCTGCATTTGTGAGGGTTGTCTCTTTCACTTTGCAGTTCTGTGACTTAGTCCATCTGAGAATCTTAAAGTACTTTAAAAACATTGAATTAAGCCTTGCTGCACACCTTAAAATGGGTAAATTGCCCCCAATCAGCAAATGGGGCTTGGATGGGGAATGAGGCACAGAGGTAAAGGCCAAATCTTAGAATTCAGGGGGCAGCTGTGAGTGCTCAGCGTTCTGTAAATCAGACCACTTATTTCTGTGCTTAAATATAGATATAGGGGCCAAACTCTAGGAACCCAGCTTCGTAAATCTTGGCCTAAGTGACTTTCCCAAGGTCATGGTAGAATTCTGTTTGGCGGGATCAGAACCTGTATATCTCAGTACCATTCCTTAACTCTAAGACCATCTTTCTGCCTCAGGTCTGACAGCTCAATTTCTGACCTTTTAAAAAAGAATTGGAATGGGGGCAGGGGAAAAAGAGTTGTATTGAGAACATTGGTGTGTCCTCTGCTGTCTCTGAGAGAATACCTAGTTTCATCATGGTTAGCTGAAGAGGAGTGGGAGTCAGGACTCCCAAAGCTTATTTCTGACTGTGGCTGTCTTGCTGTGTAACCCTGGACGAGTCAAACCAGCATTCTCCAAAGTGGCCTCTGATCTTGAGAGCCTCAATTGTTTTGGGTGCCCAACTTGAGATATAGGGCTGGAGGTGCCAAGCAGCGCGGTGATAATTTATGGACGCTCAGCACTCCTGAAAATGTGACCCAAGCTGCCTTGAGTTGACCACTCAAAATTAGAAGCTACTTTTGAAAATGTTAGTTTAAACCCCTTTCTGCTTCCATTAACTTCATTTTTATATATAATATAGTGCAATAACACCTAGAGGCATTGAATCAGGATTGTACTAGGTGCTGTACATACATACATACAAAGACATGGTCTGGTCCCAAAGAATTTACAGTCTAAATGTTAAAGGGTAGTAATACTTGCCTACATTGTGTGGGTTTTGTAAGGCCTAATTAATATAAGATACTCTAAGATTAAAGGGGCTGTAGATGTCCAGAATATGGTAGATGGGTTTTGTTTCAGTGTGTTTATGATTTTACTTAAAATATTTGAGTTAACATTTGCAGTGCAATTTTCAATAGATGCAGAGAGAGGATGCTGCAAAAGTCTAAATTGAGGACTACTTTTGGCACGTGATTCAGAATAAGATGAAGTATTATACTATTTAGAAAAATAATACAAATAACGTGTCCTTCTATGGCTGAGCCAAAGGGGTACTGACAAAACAAGTAGGGCTGTGCTGTGGGTTAAGATCTCTTGGAATGCCAAGACCAATTGTTTCCTTGATTACTGCAATTCTCTTACAGTGGATGACAGTACTGGGGTCATAAACTGCATCTGCTGGAAAAATCCCAGGGAAGCAGAAAAGCCTTTCTCAGGTAATGTATGAGTACATAACAGTTTTCAGCTGTGACTTAATAACACTTCCATTTGTGTGGGGGTTTTTTTGTTTTTCAGATTGTATGGTAAATTATCAAGTCAACACAAGAGCAAATTGCACTCACAGGCACGAAGAATATTTACAAGTACATCCTATAGTCTGGGCTGCTTTGAGAGGCTTACCCTGTAACATAGTTTCTCCCTATACAGTCGTCTTGTGCTGTTACTAATGGTGATGCCAACAATAACATTGCATCTATGACCATTAGTACCACTGCTCATCAGAGTGATGTAGCGTTTGTTTGACAGTACAAAGAATTTTCTTCCTATGGCCCATTGTGTGACCTCATCTGGTTTAAAAAAAAAATATCTTGGAAACTTGCCATTTGTTACAGCTGCAATTTGCAAACCGAACCAGTTGACTTTTGTGGCCTGTTCTGTTTTTTCTCTGATACATCATGCATGTGTGTGCCCACCATTTTTCAGTTTGTGTGGATATTTGTTTTTCCTGCTCCCACATGTATGTGACCATCATTGAGTGCCATGAAAATAGCCTATAACCACCTGAAAACATGAAGGAAATTGTTCAGTGAGCTGAACTGTTCCAAATCTGCAAAAAAGTGGTGATGCAGTCCTTGGAGATCAGTAGTAGTGAAATTGTTTACCTATGTCTGGCTTCCTTTCCTAAGGCATTTCCCCCCTTGCTACTCCCTTAACTGCTTTACACTCAGATTCGGGGTGTGGAAAAGTCCATTGAAGTCTTGCACTGAATTCAAGAGGCTCTAGATCAGACACATTTATAACTGATATCACACTGTCACCCTTGAGGTCAGTTATACGTTGGGGGAGGGGGGGAATTCTCTGCTGGTGTAAATGGGTGGAAGACTTTTGAAGTCAGTGGAACGGTGCTCATTTACACCAGTAGATAATTTGGCCCTGTGTGTTTAACAGAGCTGATTTTCATGCATGTGTCACTCCCAAATAAATATATCAAGGTAAAGCATTAATTTCCAAAATATAATACGCCAATAAGGCCACCAAGTTTCTTCTGGAAGGTGTATTAGTCTGTGTTCGTTCTGAGCAGGTTAGCAAATGGTGCTGCTACCTTTTTGTAGAATATGATCTGTTTTCTTTGGATAATCTCTTTCCATTGGTAAAATGGCTTATAATTTATAAAACCGTCTGTTGGAAGAAACAGGCAGATTCTTTTCCAGCCTGCTGCAGCCATGATTGTAGCTGCCAGGATCATGCTTTAGGTTTCAAACAATTAAGGAATCAGCTTGACTCTCAAGCAAAGGTGTTACATAAATGTGAAGATCTGTCAAGATGCATTCACATCATTACAGGCACAAAATGGCACCACATGACTGCTTTTGTGTTACCTCAGATGACTCAGGCTTTCCCTTCTATATGGAGATATTCCTTCCTATCTCATAGAACTGGAAGGGACCCTGAAAGGTCATCGAGTCCAGCCTGCTGCTTTCACTAGCAGGACCAAGTACTGATTTTGCCCCAGATCCCTAAGTGGCCACCTCAAGGATTGAACTCACAACTCTGGGTTTAGTAGGCCAATGCTCAAACCACTGAGCTATCCCTCCCCCTATATGACAGCGCTGCTGATTTTGCTGAGCCTAACAGTCTGCAAGGGATGCCCAATTTACAATTAAAATCTTTGTTTTTGATCACAGTTCAGGGTATGTTCCTGGTGAGAAATTGAGATGTGTTTTTCCATGAAGAACAATACCTGAATAGTTTTTTAAAAAAACAAATAAGTAACTGCAGAGCCTTAAACTAAAAACGGACACATCAGAGATGTGCTGCCTGGGAACTCCAATGATGCCGAGCATGCTGCCCTCTTTAATAAGATGGCACCATGAAACTTAGGTTCTTCTTCAAGTGCTGTTCCTGTGGGTGCTCCATTTCAGGTGTCTGTGCGTCCTGGTGCCATTGATCGGAGTAGCAGTGTCCCTCTGGATTGCGCATGCACAGTGATTGTCTTGCGGCGCCGTTGGAGCCACATCTAGCACGCGTGCGCCCTGACCCCCTCAGTTCCTTCTCAACTGTTCTCAGCCTGAAATGGAGCTCCGTAGCAGTGTCGACGACAGCATAGGAAAATAATGAGAAATAGTTTGAATTAATTAGTGATATTTAAGTTTTAGTTTGTTAATAGTTTCCCATCTCTTTTTTCCTTTTGGAAAAAAAAAATTCCTCTTTACACTTCAATCAACCGATTCACCTGTCTAAATTTTATCCCAAACCCCACGGGAAAACACAAGAGGCTGTCCTACATACTTTAGATGTCAGGCACACATTAATATTCTACCTGGACAGAACACAGCCCTTCTGAAAATCCCCCCGACTTTTTGTTTCCACAACACAATGTTCCAAGGGCTCTGCAGTATCCACACAGAGACGATTGAAATGGATCTCCAATTGCATCCATGTGTGTTATCAACAGCACAAAACAGAACTCCCATCAGGGATCAGTGCCCATTCAACAAGATCAGTGTCTACCTCAATAGCTTTCTTAAATAACGTACGAGTCGTAGACCTATGCAGAGCGGCCACTGGACCTCTGAACACACATTTACGAACCATTATGCAATTACTCAAGGTTCAAGCTCAGACACAATGCTAGGTCTCACGGTGCTAGCCTCCACTGTGCACACAACTCCGAAGCCCCTTCCATCCACACAAGGGCGCTGCTCTTCAGTCACCTGAAGTGGTGCACCCACAGGGACAGCACTTGGAGAAGAAGAGAAGATTACTCACTCTGTGCAGTAGCTGAGGTTCTTTAAGATGTGTGTCCCTCTGTGTGCTCCACTACCCACTCTCCTCGCCTTTACTTCGGAGTTCGCAGTATGGACTGTACTGTAGAGAAGGAACAGAGGGCGTCGGGTCACGCATGCACTTGATGAAGTGCCAACGTCTCACTGCGCATGCACGACCCAGATGGACACTACTACCAAAAATCTCAAATCAACGGTGCCGGGACGCACTGACACCTGAAGTGGAGCACCCACAGGGACACGCATCTTGAAGAACCTCAACTACTGCACAGGTTAAGTAACCGTCTCCTCTTAGCTGATCTTCTCTGATAACTCTGCCTTGAAATTGTGACAACGAAAGCATCATTCTAAGACTTATCTCTGATTTCCCAACATCTTTTGTATCAGAACTAGGCACATCTTGCAGCAGTGATCTAGTTGAACAGATGAAGAAGCTCCAGGAAGAGGTGCTCCAGAAAACCAAGCTGGAAATTGGGGATGTTGTCAGAGTCCGAGGTCATGTCCGAATCTACAGAGAGCAGCGAGAAATTCAGGCCTCCATCTATTGTGAGCAGTATCTATTTCTCTTAAATAACCACAATACAATAATTAAGTGAACTTGTGACAAGATCACAGTGCTGGATATTAAGTTATTAGCTTCGCTTCAGCTTTATCTCAGAGCATTTCATACATCCTATGTTTGATATGATTTCTGATCTAATACTTCTGCATTGTAATTCTTGGGGTCAAACTGAATGTGTTTTTAATAAGCAACATAATCTTAGTCTCACGGTATGGTTCACTGAACAACATGACTCTTCTTTGTAGATGTTCTAAAACAGTGGTTCTCAATTGGGTACGCAGAGGTCTTACAAGGGTACATCAACTCATCTAGATATTTGCCTAGTTTTACAACAGGCTACATTAAAAGCACTAACAGTCAGTACAAACTAAAATTTCATACAGACAGTGACTTTTTTTATACTTCTCTATATACTATACACTGAAAAGTAAGTACAATATTTGAATTCCAGTTGATTTATTATATAATTCCACCGGACCCTCGCTAGAACGCGGGATTTGGGATTCATGCACGGTACTGCATTAACGCGGGAACAGCGTTAAAATGAATTGCAATTAAAGTAATTACATTTGGGATCCATGGCCGCAACCGCGTTATATACGAATTCGTGCTATACAGACACACGTTCTAGCGAGGGTCCGGTGTATATCATAAAAATGAGACAGCCAGCAATTTTTCAGTAATAGCGTGCTGTGCACTTTTGTATTTTTACGTCTGATTTTTGTAAGCAAATAGTTTTTAAGTTGGGTGAAATTTCAGGGTACACAAGACAAATCAGACTCCGGAAAGGGGTACAGTAGTCTGGAAAGGTTGAGAGCCACTGTTCTAAAAAAAGCTTATGCTCTAAGAAATTTGTTAGTCTCTAAGGTACCACAAGTACTCCTGTTCTTCTTTTTCCCCAACATACAGTTTATTCTTGAAGATAATAACCATAATGTGTAAAAGGATGCTATCCAGATACTGTGATCTTTGTTATGGTGGTTTCAGTATTCAACTTCAGTTTTCTTTGACTTAGGGAAAGGACCTTCCTAAAGTCTTGCAATGTAAATTGTGGATCATTTACACTGCATTTCACCCAGATCCACATCACTTTGGAAAAATAGGTGACAGTTGTCACAACCTAGTCCAGTCTCATTCTCTAGACTGACACTAATTTGTTGTAATGGGATCCAACTGCCCAATCCCATTTGCTGAGAAACCACCTGGGTCTGGATAGTGACTGGTCACAGTTCCTAGTTCTGGGGGTCTTGGGTTCAGTCCCTCTGTTTGACAGCGGGGACCCCCACCAAGTCCAGCTGCCTGGACCCTGGAACTAGTGCCACAGCCCTCCCGAGGCCCCCAGTTGTTTAGACATGTTCCCCCCCCCACCCCAGAATTCATGTGGCAGTGTGAGCTCTGGTTTCCTGCATCCTTCAGGGACCACATGGCAGTAAAGCGTGGAAACACAGGCTTAGCAAAGGAATTTCATAGCCTGGTCTAAACTGGGGGAGCGGGTGTGGGGGAATCTATCTAAGTTAAGCAACGTTAGCTACGTGAATACGTACTTAGATCTACTTACCGCGGTGTCTTCACTGTAGTAAGTCGATGGCTGACGCTCCCCCGTCGACTCCGCCTACACTTCTCGCTCCGGTGGAGTACCGGAGTCGACGGAAGAGTGCTCGGTGGTCGATTTATCGCGTCTACGCTAGACTCGATAAATCGACCCCTGCTGGATCATAATGTAGACATGCCCTAAGATTGACACACTCTCATACTCACTCTCCTTACGCTTAGAAAGCACAAGAGAGTTACAGATAAATGGAAAACAAGCTACTGAATGCAATCCTTTTCTGTCTGATCTCAGCCCTTTCTGTGAGTCTCTCTATTTGATTCATGTCCATTAAGGAGGCAAGGTCCCTTCTTCTGTGCAAGGGTGGCAGAGCCTGCCCAAAAGTGGGGGGGGGGCAGGGCCCCCTGCCCTTCATCTTCTGCCTGAGGCCCTGCCCCCAGCGAAGCAAGAAGCCGGAGCAGGCCGGGAGCTACGGACCCAGGGCAGGAGGGTCCACAGTTCCCTACAACTGCCTGTGCGCTGCACATGGCTCTTACCTGGCCCTGGCTCTGGTTGGGGGGGCTGCAGCCGGACTATGGTAAAAGCCACGTGGGCAGCTGTGGGATGGGGTGGACCCTCCTGCTCTGGGCGGGGGGGGCCCTGTGGGATGGGGACATGGGCCGGGAGCTGCTCTTGACCCCCTCCCCCCACTGCCTGAGGCAGGTGGAGGGTCCATGGCCCCCACAGCTTCCCAGGCTCCCCCGGCAAGGCTCCAGCTCCTGGCCTGGCTGGGAGGGGGGGAGGTGGGACTGCTACCAAAGTGGATAGTCCAGACCTCCCAGCTTTTTAAAAGTGGGAGGGCCATGGCCCACTGGCCCCTCCTATAATGGTGCTTCTGCTTCTGGGTCTTCTGTTTGACTTGAAGCACATCTTTTAAAATAGTCTCTGCCCTTCTGTCAGATGGGCAAATGAGGAAACTGCAGCTCTTCAAGCCATGTGCTCAGGCTAAGGAGGAATCCAGCTCCCCTTTCTCCCCAAACAGGTTTCTGTGCAGAGACTACCTGCAAGGCCTTGCAGATAGGAACCCATTGTTCCACCTGGGGAGGGTCATTCAATGCTGATGGCCTCTTGATTGCTTTGTCACACCTTCCCACACATAGCTCTTCACTTCATGTCAGCGTCCTGCTATCTAATGGGTGATCCAATTCAGAATGACTGTAATAAGTGCAAACAGTGTTCATAAAACCAATTCAAAACTGGACACATCCATTCCCCAAACTATCATAACAATCATTTGCTTCTTTGCAAGATAAAAAGCACTTGGTTTATGGTTGCCTTTTGGTTAAGTAATAACATAAAACATTTTTTCTTTATTGTAGAATAGCAGAGAACAAAATGTGCCAGCTATGTTTGGCATGAGAAACTCTCTTGTGCTGTTCCAGTGTATATGTAGTATTGTAGCAGCTCAGCTGGGCTCATCTAGTGAATTAATATTGAAGTCCTGGTCATGTTTGTGAATTTTTGTCCCCCCCCCCCCTTGCAGATAAAGTGGATGATCCTATGTGTGAGGTTCAGATTTCAAGGATGTTGGAGCTCCCATGCCTCTATAGAGAAGTTTATGATAAGCCTTTCAAAATCCCAGAGGAGGCACAGAGGTAAACAGGATACTGATGTTGGTGTCCAGCTAGGTGTGAAATACCCACACCCCTTAGCAGAACTGAATGTGGATCTCCATCGTGGAGATGAATGTCATGGTAACCAGATTAAAAGCAAAGGCTGTTGTGCAGCGTGCTCTTGCACTGGAAAAGGCTGCCCTTTGGATTTTCATGGCCAAGATCTTTTGGGGCGGGAGACCAAAACAGGAAACATTAGAAGACATCTCCCATTAACCCCACCTCTGCACATACACAGCTAAAAGTATGAACTAATTTCTTTGGAGGGTACAGCCCTTTGACACAACATTCTTTGCTCCAGCCACTGATGTGATACTACAGCAAATGTAACAGGAGTACTTGTGGCACCTTAGAGACTAACAAATTTGTTAGTCTCTAAGGTGCCACAAGTACTCCTGTTCTTTTTGCGGATACAGACTAACATGGCTGCTACTCTGAATACAGCAAATGTGAGAGTCTGTAAAAACAGCTAGTGAGGAATATGGACCGTTCCTGAATGTGATGAAAACAAAATGCATATGCGTTGACACAGCTAACAAAAACAGGATGCAAGTGAGCATGACGATTAACGGAGAAGTTGTAGAGGCAGTAGATTAATTTAATTATCTGAGATCATATCTATCCAACCAGAGAGGCTGTTCCAAGGAAGAAAACTAAGGATTGGCTTGCTAAGCTATGGGCCTCCCTTAAGTGTGGAAAAAATATGGCATCTCAATGTATAAAGGTCTGACTGGTGAAAAGCCTAACTTTCTCCATAGAGATTTATGGATGTGAATCATGGGAAGCTTTACTGCTGACAGGAAAAAATGTAAGCTTTTGAAATGTGGTGCTGGCAAAGGCTCTTGCATGAAGACAAATACCTGTGTTCAAAATATTATTGGAGAGAAGCAGACCCTAGTGTCGGAAATCAACAGATGCAAACTTATGTCCTTTGATCATATTAGGCATAGAGATGGAAATAACCTTGAAAAAGTTATTATGGAAGGAATGGTGGAGGGTTGTTGTAGGGGATGAGCATCAAGGAGATGGATGGATGGTGTGTGGCAGATCACTGGAAATTCAGCTGCTGAGTGCTTGCAGTTAGTGATGGATTGTGAAGGTTTCCAAGAATTCTGTTATAATGTCACCAATATTCAGCCATGAATCAATGGATTTACATACTTACAGCTCCTTAGAAATTGTGAAAGAGGGGAGGCGTGTGTATGTGTCACTCACACTCAGGACTTGTCTATACTACAGATGTTTGCTGGCATAGTTATGCTGGCAGAGTCCCATGGTTGGAGACGCAGCGTAAGCCGACAGGATTTCTTCTGCCAGCATAGCTGAACAACAACACAAGCTCTCTTCTATTGGCAGAGGTGCATGTACACCTGGGGGAGAGGGGTTGCTCCCAGTGCAATGCTGTGTCAAAAAAGCTAATCACTATTCCTCGGTCTATACATCCAAGGGTAGGAATAGGGAGGTATTTTATCTGTGATTATTTTTTTTTTTTTAAACTGTGAGGGTGATTCACCATTAGAACAAACTACCAAGGAGTGTGATGGATTCTCCATCTCTCTTGAAGTCTTCAAGTCAAGACTAGGTGCCCTTCTAGAAGATAATCTTTAGCTAGATGCAAGTTACTGGAATCCATACAGGGCTAAGTAGGTGAAACTTAATGGCCTGTGATATACAGGAAGTCAGACGAGATGATTTGATGGTCCTTCTGGTCTTGAACTCTACGAATATTTTGTGATCAGCCTACATCTATCTAGCAACAAAAATGTAATGCTTTTAGAAAGGAGGATTCCTAGCTCTCTCAACTGGTGTAAAGCTCCTGTTTCTAGCCCTGATGGGTTGAAAGAGAGCAGATATTTAGACCTGTCACTGGTCCAGGAAGGAATATCATCCTGTGCCTCAGATCTGCGTAACTTTGGGGGTAGACATTCCTCGTTTTGGTTTTGGGGATTGGGCGTGGAGAGAGAGTAAATGAGAAAATAGTGTTTTTCTAGCAGAGTTAAGTGGGGAAAAAGACAACTTGTAATTCTTCCCCCAAGTTTAAGATGTTAGTAGTACTTGTGAGGAAAATATGGGTTAGCATCAGAAGGAAGTTGCAAAATGAATACAATTTGTCAGATAGGTTTTCCTACTCTGTGTGAGCATCTATATAAATGGTCAAGATTTTCAACAATGGGCGCTTAAACAAGTAGCTGGATCTCAAAAGTGCTGAGCACCCAGCAGCTTCCATTGACTAGAATCAGAAGCTTTATTCCATCAGAAAGCTATGAATCCCCCTTTCCAATGGTCTGAGATCTTTGTTTCTTGACACCATAGATCATGAGAGATCAGATCTTAAAATAACAACATTATTATATTGCCTGTCTTCTATGGGAGCTGCCGAATACTTGGCACACATGAAAATCAGGCTGTTTATTTTGGTGCCTAAATAAGGATGTGGTGGTGAGATTTTTCAAGAGCACCTAACGAAGTACTCAAGGATAGCTCAGTGGGGGAGGATAGCTCAGTGGTTTGAGCATTGGCCTACTAAACTCAGGGTTGTGAGCTCAATCCTTGAGGGGGTTATTTAGAGAACTGGGGTAAAAATCTGTCTGGGGATTGGTCCTGCTTTGAGCTGGGGGTTGGACTAGATGACCTCCTGAGGTCCCTTCCAACCCTGAGATTCTATGATTCTATTGACTTCTGCTTAGGCACATTTGAAAATCCCACCCTCTGAACTGGTGCCTGTTTTTGAAAAACTTGGCTATGTACTTTTTGTTTTGTGACAAAAGCTTTGTATTCCTATAGTGCCCCAGGTGGTCTGAACCTTAGAAGCTCAATTGACTTGCTGAGCGAGAAAGTGAAAGACTTCTTATTGGAGAACAGAATTCAGACCTTTTACCAACAGGAGCTGGAAACAGTTGACGATTTGGTGTCCTTGGCCAGTCAGCCTGTGTCCAGGACTGACTCTCAGCAGGTAAGTGCAGTAATTGCTGGCTTTTGATTGCTGAGTAGGAAAATAGTGCTTCATGCTTGCTATCAGATTTGTGCAAGTGGAAATGTTTTGGGTTTTCAACCATTTCTGCACATTTAGGTGCCAATTCCTGACCTTTAGCTATAGGCATGAATTATTGACAATACCTGGGAAGCCCTGTAACTTTAAGCATTTAAAATGGGGCTGTAGAGCAGAGCCGGAAAACTCTATTGTAGGGAACAATATTATGCTAGCGGCAGGGGTATACTACATAATCTAATAAAGGCTCTGTTCAAACTCTAACTTTCATAGATCTATGAAAACTAGATACACAGTGGAAATAACCGTGTATGAGATCTCTTGAAGGCACTGGTTTCAGAGTGGTAGCCGTGTTAGTCTGTATCAGCAAAAAGAACAGGAGTACTTGTGGCACTTTAGAGACTAACACATTTATTTGAGCATAAGCTTTCATGGGCTAAAGCCCACTTCATGAGATGTATGCAGTGGAAAATACAGTAGTAAGATATATACACCTGTACCCCGATATAACGCGACCTGATATAACACGAATTCGGATATAACGTGGTAAAGCAGTGCTCCGGGGGGGTGGGGCTGCGCACTTCGGCGGATCAAAGCAAGTTCGATATAACATGGTTTCACCTATAATGCGGTAAGATTCTTTGGCTCCCGAGGACAGCGTTATATGGGGGTAGAGGGGTGTGTGTGTGTGTGTGTGTATATATATATATATATATATATATATATATATATATATATATATATATATATATATATATATAAGGTGGGCTATTATCAGCAGGAGGAAAAAAAAACTTTTGTAGTGATAATCAGGATGGCCCATTTCAAACAGTTGACAAGAAGGTGTGAGTAACAGTAGGGGGGAAATTAACATGGGGAAATAGTTTTTTAGTTTGTGTAATGACTCATCCACTCCCAGTCTTTATTCAAGCCTAATTTAACGGTGTCCAATTTGCAAATTAATTCTAGTTCTGCAGTTTCTCGTTGGAGTCTGGTTTTGAAGTTTTTGTTGTTCAATAATTGCGACTTTTAGGTCTATAATTGAGTGACCAGGGAGGCTGAAATGTTCTCCGACTTGTTTTTGAATGTTATAATTCTTGACATCTGATTTGTGTCCATTTATTCTTTTGCGTAGAGACTGTCCGCTTTGGCCAATGTACATGGCAGAGGGGCATTGCTGGCACATGATGGCATCTATCACATTGGTAGATGTGCAGGTAAACGAGCCTCTGATAGTGTGGCTGATGTGATTAGGTCCTATGATAGTGTCCCCTGAATAGATATATGGACAGAGTTGGCAACGGGCTTTGTTGCAAGGATAGGTTCCTGGGATAGTGTTTTTATTATGTGGTGTGTGGTTGCTGGTGAGTATTTACTTCAGGCTGGGGGGCTGTCTGTAAGCGAGGACTGGCCTGTCTCCCAAGATCTGTCAGAGTGAGGGATTGTCCTTCAGGATAGGTTGTAGATCCTTGATGATGCGCTGCAGAGGTTTTAGTTGGGGGCTGAAGGTGACGGCTAGTGGCGTTCTATTACTTTTTTTGTTGGGCCTGCCCTGTAGTAGGTGACTTCTGGGTACTCTTTTGGCTCTGTCAATCTGTTTCTTCACTTCAGCAGGTGGGTATTGTAGTTTTAAGAATGCTTGATAGAGATCTTGTAGGTGTTTGTCTCTGTCTGAGGGGTTGGAGCAAATGCAGTTGTATCTTAGAGCTTGGCTGTAGACAATGGATTGTGTGGTGTGATCTGGATGAAAGCTGGAGGCATGTAGGTAAGTATAGCGGTCAGTAGGTTTCCGGTATAGGGTGGTGTTTATGTGACCATCGCTTATTAGCACAGTAGTGTCCAAGAAGTGGATCTCTTGTGTGGACTGGTCCGGTCTGAGGTTGATGGTGGGATGGAAATTGTTGAAATCATGGTGGAATTCCTCAAGGGCTTCTTTTCCATGTGTCCAGAGAATGAAGATGTCCTCAATGTAGCGGAAGTAGAGTAGGGACGTTAGGGGACGAGAGCTGAGGAAGCGTTGTTCTAAGTCAGCCATAAAAATGTTGGCATACTGTGGGGCCATGCGGGTACCCATAGCAGTGCAGCTGAC
This sequence comes from Malaclemys terrapin pileata, assembly GCF_027887155.1. Taxonomy (NCBI): domain Eukaryota; kingdom Metazoa; phylum Chordata; order Testudines; family Emydidae; genus Malaclemys; species Malaclemys terrapin. The sequence continues at coordinate 122,644,629 of NC_071511.1, forward strand.
TTGAAGGTATACATTGTCCCCAAATGTGAAACAGTTGTGGGACATGCCTGGGTAGTGCTGAACTTGATCAAGGAGAGGATTGAAGCCCAATATATTAAAATAGGCTTAAACTTACAAAGGAGTGGGTGGACATCTGCTTCCTATTACAAGTTCTCCTTGTTGGACATCTCCAGTTGTGCAAGGCCAGGGTTGTGGGATGGAGCGGAGATCAGAAGCCTAGATCTAATTGGAGTCAGCTGTACATAAAGAAACTGAGAAATGGGACACTTTCCAATAATATGCTAGTATGGTCTCTGGTTCTCATTCTGATGCTGGCTAAATGGTAAAATGCGTGTGTAACATGCTGAAAATGTTATCCTATTGAGATAAAAATCACAGGCCAGATTTTCAACTGGTATAAATTGCTGTCTCTCCATTGAAGTTAATGGAGCTATACTAATTTACATGAATTGAGGCTCTGGCCCATGTACATATATAATTAAATCCTCAGCTGTGTTACTAATAACAGCTGAGAGTATTAAACCTGATTATTAGTAAAGTTGATTCACTTTTGCATTTCACTGTCCGTAGACAGGGAAAACTGCATTGGTCAGTTTCACTTTCTGGTGTGCTAGCATAAAACTCTGGTTTTAGATTTGCAACACTGTAGAGAGACATTTAAATCTGAAAAAACGTCTTCATTGAATTCAAATAATAATGAAAACTACCCCCCACTGTTTTGTAAACTGCTTTCTAGTGGTTGCTTCCTGGAGACCATTTATTTTCTTTTTCCTCTTTTATTAAAGGAGCTTTTGTTGTGGTGGTATTTTTAACAAAGCAAAGAAGAATGAATATTAACAGGAGGCCTGACCGTCTGTGCTAGAGAAACCGATACAAGAACATCAGACACAGGATTGGGCATAAACTTTTTCCAAACCAGCTAAAAATAATTCAGACTAAAAGTCCATAACCATCTGGATTCTAGAAAGGAATGATCATTTTGACTAAGGATGAAAAGTCACAGCATTTGTAGAAGGAACAGGATAAATGGTTTACAAAAGCCATTCAGAGTACGGAAAGGTGTGTTTAAAGGGCCCATCACAGTTGAGTCCTGATGGGGGAGGAGTGAAGGAGTTGCACTGGGTGGTCATAATATAAATCCCTGTTGCTGCAGCTCTCGGTGCAAGTGGCTTTTATAAATCCCAGGGAGTCAGATACCCAGTCATTCCTCCTGAAAAACAGCATTTCTCCCAGATGCCTTTCACCATTAATCCACTTTACAAAGTGTTTGTTTGTAAAAAGGAAAACCTGCAGTTGTTCTGTGATGTACACATCTTCAGACCTGCTCCTGCTAATGCCCATTTGTAAGAGCATTAGATTGCCCATCTACTCAGTCATTGGACAGTGTCCATTTCTTGTAACCTGCAAAGGGCTGAGTGATCCTCAACAAAAAAGTCCAATGGGACTAACTCTCCATTGCCCTGGCAACCATTTGCACTAGTGCCAAGTGGCTATAAAGCCACTATAGAAGTGATTTTTATTTTTGTTTTTTGTAATGTCTTGCATCAACTTGGCACCAGTGCAAATGATTACAGAAGGGATAGGGATATGGCGTTAAAGGGTTATAGAAAGATGCCCAAAATGTAAATCTACCAAGCACACCCTGATAAATGATATTTGTTTACTTCTTGCACTTAACCTAGACACTGTAGGACTCGGTTAGACTTTGATATATAATTGGTTTCTTTTGGTGAGTCTCATTCTCTAGCACAAGGTTGCAATGTTTAGAATTTTAAAGACTGAAAGGGCTTAGGTTTAAAAAAGTGTTTATTTAATAAACTGATACTCGTATTGGTTCTTGCTAACAACATTGTTTTAAAAAAACGTGGGGACCTTCCCCCCATAAGCGGTGCCCCTTCTGTTTGAGTTATATCCCTTCCCCCATCAGTTGTTGAGGGAAAAAGTGAGTTTCAAAAATAGACAAGATAAATACTGCAGTGAGGATTACAAGCAGGAAGTAGAGACAAATGTCACCCAGTATTTAGCATGTCCACGAAGACCCCAAGTCCAGCTAAGAGTGCTACTTTGTTTGACAGATGAACGAGAATTTGGTTCTTCTTTGAATGAAAATTATATATCCACTTTATCCATCCAGTTCCTGAACTGGAATAAATAGCTCCTTGGTGTGGCTCGCAACCAAGTGGCCGCAGTTGTATCATACTCTGTGGTTTAGTTTCCTGAGTTAAGCAGTTTTCTTTGCACTTCCTCCATTATGAAGCTGTACAGTGCGCTATTTTAATAACACTATCCCACTTGGTAATATGTCACTAGTTTGGACAGCTCTTTTGGAACTGTGCTTTCCAGATCTGCCTGTTTATACTTTTCTTCGTCTGATTATAACCTCAAGGTCAGCAGGGACAAATACTTAGAACAAAGAATTTAAAATGCTGTTTATATTTACTCCAGGCCTGGGTTTCTTGTGTGTCCTGCCTCTTGCATACACTTGATACTCATGTGCTGGTCTATCAGCTTCCTGGCATAGATTTATGTCCCCCTGTTGAGACAGTAGTGCAGATATGATAACAAGATGACGTTAGGCCTGACAAGCCAAGTTTCTCTTACTGAACTTGTCACCCGCTCTAAGCCCAGCCTTAAGCACTGTGGGGTTTGGACATACATTGAGAGGCTTATTCCAAGCAGCCTGAATGGCATGAAACGAAGCACAGTCTGGAATAGGAGAAAGCCTATAGCAGAGACACCTGGGTGGTGGGTTGGAGGAGGTAAGGCCACAGATGCAGGCAAGAGAGGTTTTAGGGATTCCTTTGAAAGTGAAGTCCCTTTTTGTGGAAGACCGAAGAAGGGATTGGGGGAAGCAAATGAAAACGGGCTTTTGGCAGAGGTGTCTGAGATGGTCTGGAAAGTCCGGAACAGGGGAGGAGTTTGCAGTAATGAAGAAAATTACCAAACCATGAACCAAGTCCAAGGGTGAAGAGGAAGGGACGCATTCTGGGACACTTTATAGAGAAAAATGGCTGATTACTTCCTGTTCCTGAGTTCCCCTGTAATTTTCTGTGCCAATGCCCTTCTACCTTCCAGGGGGCCTACTGAGTCCCCTGGAAGGGCGGCTGTCCCAGGGAATACTTGTTTTAGGCCTGTTCAAAGTGTGTCAAAGAGGCTTCGATAAGCAGGAACTGTTGCTTTTTTTCTTTCATTCCAAAGCCTATTTCTGTTTGTTCAATTCTATCAATCTCTCGGCACACATCCTGAATAATTCTCTTTCAGTATCCATCCAAGCTGAGCCACGTGTCAGCTTACACGGAGCATGTTCCTAATTATCTCCCTCTGATGGGATGTCAGCATTAGACCAAACTGAATAATTATCACACTCCTTTGGAGATGTTTCTCTCTCTCTTTGATTCCCTGATTCATTGCTTTCACATTAAAAATTGATCAGCACCTTGCAAGAGGCAATTACTTTGCTAGCAGTTTCTCCTGTTGTTGAAGGTTTATTCCAGCATCTAGAAGGGCAATGTTTCTTCCCTTTTGTGGAGGGGTGTGTGTGGGAGGGGGGAGTGGGGAGGCTGTGCATTCCTGTGAGAAACCTAATAATTGCCCAATCTCCCTTATTTCAGTCTCAAACCCATCCATCCAGACCTCAGATAAAAAAGCCACTAAGGGCATGTCTTCACTACCAGGGAACTCGATGCTGCTGCAATCGATCCAGTGAAGACCCTCTAAATCGATGGCAGAGTGCTCTCTAGTCGACCCTGGTACTCCACCTCTCCAAGAAGAGTAAGGGAAGTCGATTGGAGAGTGTCTTCTGTCGACACAGCGCAGTGAAGACACCGGGGTAAGTCGACCTAAGCTACGTTGACTGAATCCAGCTACATTATTCACGTAGCTGGAGTAGCGTAACTTAGATCGACATACCCCGGTACTGAAGACAAGTCCTTGAGGTGCTTCCTCAGTTGGCCAGAAGGGTCGCTGTAAAGCAAAGCAAGTTTTTCTCTACACCCAAAAAAAGGTGCCACATTGTGAACACGATGCTTCCAGCCAGTAAGGGCGTGAGAGACGGGTCATTGAAACAGTCTGCTAGCATAAAAGGGAGTTGTCTGAAAGAGAGAAGGGATGGGAATGATGGGTTCTTCTTCGAGAGATGTCCCTGTGGGTGCTCCACTCCAGGTGTTGGTGCGTCCCGGCGCCTTTGCTCGGAGATATTTGTAGCAGTACTCGTATCGGCTACGCATGTGCAGAGCCTCCCCCCTACCCCCGCCCCACTCTGAGTCTAGCTTAATAGTACACATGCGCGGCCGGTCTCCTCAGTTCCTTCTCTACCATCCCCGGCCTGAGACAGAGCTCAGTAGACTCATTAAGAAATTCTTTCCTCTGGTTACAGTTGCCTTCTAGTTAGTTAGTTTGTTATTAGTTCGTTGTCAGTTATAATTAGTTACCGCTTCTATCTGTTACAAGGAAAAAAAAAAAATCGTTCCTGTCAGCCGCAGCCACTTCAGACATACCTGGCTCCACAGGCTTTAGGCGCTGCTCTACCTGCAAGGAGGCTACCCCTCTGTCAGATGGCCATTCACAATGCATAAAATGTTTGGGGGAGACCCACATTCCCCAAAGATGTGCCCACTGCAGCAAACTTAGCTCCAGGGCACGGAAGGACAGGGAGCTTAGACTCAAACTGCTCCTCCTTCAGAAATCCCTGGGGTCAGTTTCGGACCCAGGCGCTGATTCCGGCTCCGCTGCCCGCCACAGCCCCCTGCCTCAAAGAAGCTCAAAAAAACTACAAAAAAAGGGCAACTTTCGTCACCAAAGAAGGTTATGAGACACAAAATCTCTTCAGGCAGATCAACAGTTTCCCTGCCTGTGCTCCCCCACTTGAGTACATTTGATGAGCTGGGCTCCTCCGGTACTGCGCAAAACCCGCCTGAGGCTGCGGCAGCGGCGTGAAGCTCCGGTGCCGAGGCTTCAGGCTTCCAGCTGCCTGCCTCTCTTTTGGCACCGACGGACGCGGTGCCAACATTCCACAACCTGCCTGAATCCCTGCAGGCTGATGTTGCTCTCCCGGCACCGGCCACGGCACCGACACCCGCGGAGCTGACTGGCAGTGAGCCAACACTCAAAACACCGGCTCAGAGGAATGTCTCCTCTCTGCAACTTCCTCCTGCACAGCCTTCACCTCAAAGAGGAGCCTCAGCACTGCAATTCACTCAGGCAAGAGATCTGTTTGTGTCACCCATCCTGCAGTCACCCCTGCTGAATGCCTGCTTCTCTCCAATGGCTGTGTCAGGGTCTGAACAGCCTTCCTCCAGTGAGGAGGAAGCTGAACCACAGGGGGATTTTTCACAGTATCAAGACTCACATCCCCAGACCCCAGTCAACAGAGGTCATAGAAAAATCCCATCATCCTATTCTCAGGATCCTGCACCCTGGGGCGTGAACCAACCCACCACAATGGCAATATTGGGCCCCATGGGCACCATACCCTCGAGAACACAGGCGCTACTCCACCTCAACCAGGCGCAACACTTGCCTAGCACCACTACCTGACGAACCTGCCAATGACACAAGACACCAGGCAGCACCGTCATACTTGCAGGATCAACCAAGTCCTGCTCCTATCCCAGTAGAGCCGGAGGTTACGCCTGAAGAAGCCTTACTTCCCCCTCCTCCAACATTGTCGGATGACTTCTCAAAATTCCAAGACCTTTTAAAAAGAGTGGCCAGTGACTTGAGAATTAACTTGGAGGAAGTCCCTGAACAACAGCATGAGTTAACAGACATCCTACAACCCTCTTCTTCTTCTAGGGTTGCATTACCAATCAACGTAGCCCTTTTAGAACCTGCTGAGTCCATCTGGCAGACTCCAGCTACAAGCCTACCTACCTGTAAACAAGCGGACCGGAAGTACTTCATCCCTTCTAAGGGCTCTGAATTCCTTTTTACCCATCCGGTGCCAAACTCATTGGTAGTAGATGCAGTGAACCAAAGGACCAAACAACAGTATTCCCGCTCCACCCCGGCCAACAAGGAAAGTAAACGCTTGGACCTCTTTGGTCGTAAAGTATATACATCCTCAAAGTTACAATTTCGTATTGCTAATTATACTGCAGTTCTCGCAAAATATGACCACAGAAACTATAATAAATTCATGGACTTTATTGATGACATTCCAGAACAGAAGAAACAACAATTCACAGCTCTGGTTTCCGAGGGACAAATCATATCACGTACCGCTCTTCAAGCGGCCCTCGATGTAGCCAATACTTCAGCAAGATCGACCGCCACAGCAGTGGTCATGCGCCGAGGGTCATGGCTCTCCTCCTCTTTCTTTCCTCGAGAGGTCCAGAGTACCATTGAAGATCTTCCTTTTGACAGTGAAAAACTCTTTGCTTCCACCACAAACGACGTACTTCATCCAATGAAGGACTCAAGGGCAACCCTCCGATCCTTAGATCTCCAGACACCTATGACCAGAAGGCGACAATATAGATATCAACCTTACCAACGTCCACGCTACCCCGCATATACACAACACTTCCATAGATCACAGGAGCAACAACAACAACAGCAACGCCAGAGACCGAGATTCCAGCGTCGTCGTCCTAATTCTGCGGGGGCGCCTCAACCCCCTCCAACTAATAAACAAATTTGAAGGCTTGGTCGAGGGTTTAGAAAACAGCGTTCCCACTTCAGCCAGTACACCTATTTTTGGACACCACCTACGACCATTCTCAATTCTCCCATCAATGGCAGAACATTACCACCGACAAGTGGGTTATAGAGGTCGTTACAATTGGCTACTCCATCCCCTTCCTCTCCTTGCCTCCCATCCACCCTCCCCGTCCCTCTTCAGGGACCCTTCTCACGAGCAACTACTCCTCCAAGAAGTGCAACATCTCCTTCAACTGGGAGCAATAGAAATTGTGCCTGAACGACACAAAGGGAAGGGTTTTTACTCCCATTATTTCTTAACAGAAAAGAAAACTGGGGGATGGCGACCAATCCTCAACCTCAGGCGGCTCAACAAATTTGTCAAAAAGCAAAAGTTCAAGATGGTTACTCTCACTACCATAATCCTAGCGCTGGAGCAGGGCGATTGGTTTTCAACCCTCGACCTACAGGACGCCTATTTTCATGTGACTACACACCCGTCCCACAGACGCTTCCTATGTTTTACCCTTGGCTCAACACATTTTCAATACAGGGTTCTCCCCTTCGGACTGTTCACGGCCCCTCGTGTTTTTTCCAAGATCCTAGCTGTAGTCACTGTCTACCTCAGGAAACAAGGGGTCATAATATTTCCTTACTTGACGATTGCCTCCTCAAAGCCTCAACGTTCGACGAAGCTCTCCAATTCACTTGACTTGCCGTCGATTGTTTCCTATCTCTAGACCTGCAAATAAGCAAAAACAAATCCACATTATGCCCCACCCAACATCTGGAGTTCATAGGAGCATACCTCGACTCCCGGATGGGATTGGCATCTCTCCCACCCGACCGCTTCAACTCCATAAGCCAACTGGCCACAAAACTTCGCAACAGTCCCCAGGTCACTGCCCGAGACTGTCTCCAAATACTAGGTCACATGGCCTTGTGCACTTTTGTGGTCCAAAATGCATGACTCTACACGAGGTGCTTCCAAGCGTGGTTGAGCACGGTTTACAGACCAAATGTGCACTCTCTAAACAAGACTCTCTCCATACCTTTCTGAGTCAAAGATTCTCTACTGTGGTGGACAGTTCACTCCAACCTCTGCTCTGGAGTCCCCTTTCTTCAGGAAGCTCCATCCCTCATACTGACTACCGATGCATCTCTGACAGGATGGGGTGCACACATGTCTCACCACACAGTCCAGGGGCTATGGTCTTCAACCGAAACCTCTCTGCACATAAATGTCCTAGAACTTCGAGCCATATGCAATTCGTGCTGTCACTTCCTCCCACTAATCAGGAATCACCATGTACGCATAATGACAGACAACATGGCATGCATGTTCTACGTAAACAAGCAGGGAGGGGCTCGCTCCCACTCACTTTGCACAGAGGCTATGAAGCTCTGGAATTGGTGCCTTGCGAACAACATCCGGATATCAGCTGCCTGTCTTCCCGGAGTGATGAACACCACAGCGGACGAACTAAGCAGACGCTTTCCCTGGGATCACGAATGGGAGATAGACAAGAAAACCATTCACAACATATTCCGCATTTGGGGTCACCCAACCATAGACCTCTTTGCAACTGCGAAAAACACGAAATATCCTGACTTTTGCTCCAGAGCGGGACTGGGCAAACATTCCCTGGGAGACGCATTCATGATCCCATAGCACCGAAACTTACTGTATGCAGTTCCCCCAATACCGGTTCCCAACAGGGTCCTGATAAAAATACGAACAGTCCGTGCCAAAGTGATCCTGATTGCCCCATCGTGGCCCAGACAACTGTGGTTTCCGTTCCTCACCAGAATGTCGATTCGACCACCAATTCCGTTGCCTCTCATCCCGAACCTCCTATTACAGCAACACGGCTGATTTCTCCACCCCAACCTGTCCATGCTTCACTTCAAAGCCTGGTTCCTACATGGTTCTCCCAAAACGAACTAGCTTGCTCTGACTAAGTTCAAAGAGTGCTCCTACACAGCAGAACACAATCTACTCGCACCACCTATCTACGAAAGTGGAAACGATTCACACATTGGTGTTCAGCTAAACAACTTTGTCCCATGTTGGTATCTCTCCCGCTCATGCTTGACTACCTATTGGACCTTAAGCGATCCGGCCTTTCTTTCAGCTCCATCCGAGTCCATTTAGCTGCTATTACAACCTTTCATGACAAAATTGATGATACCTCTGTTTTTGCTCATACAATCACCAAGCGTTTCCTCAAGGGACTCCAATACCCAGACATTAAACCACCTACCACTCCGTGGGACCTTCACTTAGTACTATCTTGCCTAACTCAACAACCATTTGAACCCCTAGCCACGTGCTCCCTTTTACACCTTTCGATTAAAACAGCATTTTTAGTGGCAATTACCTCCGCCAGACGGGCAGGAGAAATAGCAGCTCTTATGGCAGACCCACCATATACCCTATTTTTCAAGGACAAGGTTACCCTCAGATTACACCCCAAATTTCTTCCAAAGGTGCATTCCTCATTCCACATTAATGAGCCGATACACCTACCAACCTTTTTTCCAAAACCACATGCGAACTCATTCGAAGCCACAATGCATGCATTAAATGTACGCAGGGCCTTGTCCTTCTATTTGGATAGAACCAAACCTTTTAGAAACTCTTCTAGACTCTTTGTCTCCATCGCGGAGCGTTCCAAAGGGACTCCTATTTCTACCCAGTGACTTTCAAACTGGATTTCTCACTGCATCCGATTGTACTATCAGATGAAGAAGGTTACACCTCCAGCCGGCATCAGAACTCACTCCACTAGATCTCTGGCTGCCTCTGTGGCTTTCTTACGCAGAGTTCCCCTGGCCGACATCTGTAAAGCAACCACTTGGTCCTCTGAACACACATTTGTTAAACACTATGCCCTTACTCAGGGCCCTCTCTCTGATACACGATTGGGCAGACCTGTACTATCTACGGCATTCCTATCAGATCCGAAGTCCCAACCTCCTTGAGACACACTGCTTTTAAGTCACCTGGAGTGGAGCACCCACAGGGACATCTCTCTCTCGAAGTGGAAGTTACTCACCCTGTGCAGTAACTGACGTTCTTCGAGATGAGTGTCCCTGTGGGTGCTCCACTACCCACCCTCCTTCCCTCTACTTCGGAGTTGGGGTAGCCTCCGTTGTAAAGAAGGAACTGGGGAGACCGGCTGCGCATGCGTACTATTAAGCTAGACACAGAGCTGGGGAGCAGGCTCTGTGCATGCGTGGCCGGTACAAGTACTGATACAAAAATCTCCGAGCAAAGGCGCAGGGACGCACCAACACCTGGAGTGAAGCACCCACAGGGACACTCCTCTCGAAGAACGTCAGTTACTGCACAGGGTGAGTAACCTCCTCTTTGGCAGGGTGGAAAGTGAGGTGCTCCCAGAAAAGAGTAGGTAGTGGTCTTGCCCTTTCCTTCCTATGCAGCCCTTTCTTCTCTCCTACCCCCATTTACTTTCCCTCCCTTACTTGGTATCCTCCATTTCCTTCCACTCCACTTACTGTCCTTCCATTGTTTTAGCCCTCCCTACTCCCTTACTTGCTCTGCTCTTCCTGACTCTCACTATATTCCCTTCACTCCCTACCCACATCTTCCTCTGCAAATCCCATCACTTTTTGCATTCTCAGTACAGACCCCTCGATTCCAGGTCTCCTCTTCACTCCACAAGCCCCTGACTTCTGTTTCTTGTTCTTCTTGCTGCCATGTTCTTTCTCTCCCCAGTACAGCCCTTTGTTCCCAACCCTCTCAAAATTCCTCCCCTTAACACACCTCCTGTCTTCCCCACAGCTCTCTTCACCTTGTATGCGTCTCTTACCCTTTGCTGGTGAATAAGGAGGTGTTACTTACCCTTTCACGTAATGCAAGAACCAGGAGTCCCCCAATGAAATTATAGGTAGCAGGTTTAAAACAAATAGAAGGAAGTACTTCCTAACGCAATGTACAGTCAACCTGTAGAACTCTTTGCCAGTATATGTTGTGAAGTCCAAAACTATAACAGCATTCAAAAAAGAATTAGATAAGTTAATGGATGATAGGTCCATCAGTGACGGTTAGCCAAGATGGTCAAGGATGTAACCCCATGCTCTGGGTGTCAATACCCTCTGACTACCAGAAGGTGGAAGTGGACAACGGGATGGATCATTCAATTCCCTCTAAAGCACCTGGCATTGGTCACTGTCGGAAGACAGGATACTGGGCTAGATAGACCATTGGTCTGACCCAGTATGGCTGTTATGTTGCTTCCCTCCTATTGCAAAACCTGTAATGTCAACTCTTGCAATATTTGTTTGCTTCCTTAAAGACCCAGCTCCTGGAGTCATGTGAATGGGAATCTTAGTTTTTGCAATTTCATGGCTTTTTTTTTTTTTTTTTTAATTTGTAAAAATTTCTCCGTGGTTGTAGAGAAAAATCTTGAAAAGTGACCTAAGTGCCATCCTAAAGGTTAAAAAAAGGCAAATTAGAAATATATTTTTATTTTTATAAAATCTCATGATTTTGGGGGGCCTGACTGGTGATTTTTTTTTTTTTTTTGACTGCTTGGGGTTGGCAATATTGCATACCACTCATTACTATTATTATTTGTATTACTATATCACTTCGGACCCCAGGTCAATGTGCTAGGCACTGTACAAACACTTACATTCTAAGTATAAGACAAGAGAACAGATAGATGGGGGAGCACAAGGCAGCAATGAGACAATATTGGTCAGTCTGATGGGTAGTGGTCTCAGCACATCAGCAGCTTAACCTCTCCTCCACCCCTTCCATCACTCCCTTTCTCTCCCTCCACAAGTCCGTCTCCCCACCCACCCCTCCCCCATTCCCTTCCTTCTCTGGGAGACTGACTCAGGGAGAAGAGTGTCACCATCCCCCAGATTCTTGTTGGAGGTCACCTATGCAAAGCACTGATCAACCCACCCGCCCCTTCCTACCTAACTTGTGAGATCTGTCAAAATCAGAACCTAAGTGTGCGTGTGGCTGCAGATGGAGGAAGGAAGTTAGTCAGTCAATCAGTCTCCCAATCTGCAAGCAGCATAGCAACTTTGGGGGTTGCAGTATTCCAAAGGCAGGAAGAGGTGGCTGTATGTGGCAGCCATTTCAGCAAAGAATTAAGACGGCAATAGGTGACTTGGGTGGTTCTGCTGTCATGCAGGGACACACATCTGTGATTCCCTTCTGGCCTGAGAATTTGGTTAGATTGCATATAATAGATATAACTTATGAACTCTTGAGCTAGAGGAACTGGCTTGGCTTTACGCAGGAAGATGTCTGTCTAAAAACTCTGGCTGACATACTGGCTCTATTGAAATCAAAGGGAATTTGATTTCAAGGGCTAGGATTTCACATCTTATGTGTATGTTGTTTGTTCGTTTTTTTTCCCCATCCAGATGGATTCAAAAAGTGAACCCAGCTCCAAACTGATTCACAGTGCGTTCAAGGAGGCAATAAAGGTGCTGCAGGAAAAAGGAGTGGTTTTCCAGAAATCAAATAGCCCCAAGGATGTATATCATGTAAGGAACTGAATTGCAGTTATGGAGATGTGTAACCAGAGGTCATGAATGTCACATCAGGCAGGAGGCGCTCTGCAATATGATTGAATCACATAGTCCTAAAGGCCCTTTCAACAGGGTGAGATGGACCCTGGGGGGTCTGTTTACATGTTCAGAAGTTTTAGCTCTCTTCATTGCTTCTTATCCTCTTCAATATCTTGTCAGTTTATTTGTGTCCGTGTTTGAGAGAGCTAGACAGCTGCTGCCTCTTGGTGACCAGCAACTGCAGTGGACACCCCTTGCAACCCCACACATTTATCAGATGTTACCACACAGTGAGACCATCCTGCACGTTCCCAGAGGAGAGGTGCAAAGCAACAACACCCTTATGGTCCACAGGCACTGGATCTATCAAGTGAATGCAAAGGGAACCACCTCCTTTGGTCTAACCTAGTTTCAGCTAGGAGTGGCTCTCTCCTTACCTAGAGGTAGCACTCTGACTCCCTCTCCATTGGGTTTCCAAGTCCCTCTGAGTGATTTCTTTATACCAGTAGGTGCCTTATGTTATGGCTTTCAGAGATGCAGAGGCTGAGTCTCATGTTTTTCTCCTTAGAGGAACTGTTGAGGCCAATAAGCTGCATAAATCTGACTCGTATTAGGATTTAAGCCATTACCTTAAAATCAAAGAAATCTGGATTTTTGAGCTCTCGTGTTCATGAGAATGAGAGACTAAGAGCAGGGGCTAAAGCCAACAGTAGCCGAGACAGGTGCTATGTAAGTTTTCTACTTGCAGTTCTACCACATACAGCATATACACATTCCTTTCAGCTCTGCAACTGCACCTCAGTCCTGACCTGCAATATGGTCTGTTACTGCAATGCTGAGCCTCTCCCATGCAGCTCTGCCAATGCACATTAAACTTGCTGTACCACCTACATTCCAGCGCTCATGTTCCCTCCACAAAATCCAGCTTTGCCTATGCAATTCAGTCCTAACCTGCTGCATCCCAGGCTGTTCCAGACCTCGGTCTTCTTTCATTAGGCTGCTTAGTTACATGGTGGCTTTGTGATGTCCAACAAAGGATGGGACCTATCAAACTCCTATCCCCTGTTAGCTGAAGTAGGATTGGAACCCTGTGCTCTAGAAATAGCAGACTAGTGCACTTACATGTTGCATTGCTCACCCTCCTTTGGGAATGATTCTTATGTCCTGTCTTTCACCTAATTGTTGTTAATGTTTGTTTGTTTGCTTATAAAAAGAATAACTTGAAGATGGAACTGACTATTTTTGTATATAGCACAAATGCAAAGGTGCAGTCACGGTAAAGTTAGGCTAGCATGTACCTTCGTAGTTCATGTGTTGCAGAATAGACTGCTGTGAATCAGCAATTTCTCTTGCATCTTCTAGGTGACTGACCAGGATAAGGAGTTACACAATGTGATCCTTGGTGTTGTCAAAGCAGATTGTCGAAAACCCAAACGTAAGTAGTTGTGTGGTCTGGTCTCTGAGCCAGTGCTGACCCATCATAGACAACAGTATCTCCTCCTGCCACTCAGTTAGAATAGTACTTTCATTTGTTCCTGAACCCGAACTTAAGTCTGTCTTATCCTCCCTCTCTTCTTTGTGCAGCCAAAAACCTGGTGCAGGGCAGGCCTAGAGTTGTCTTGAACATGGGAACTGGCGACAAAGCTAAGCAGGGAGAAAGCGCGTCAATTCTGAAATGTGCAGCCACTGTGAATGCTGTATCAGAGGGGTAGCCGTGTTAGTCTGAATCTGTAAAAAGCAACAGAGGGAAATTTCCAGAGGCAGATATAAATCAGTATGGAGATAATGAGGTTAGTTCAATCAGGGAGGGTGGCCAGTCCTCGCCCACAGACAACCCGCCAACCTTACGCATATTCTCACCAGCAACCACGCACCGCACCATAACAACTTTAACTCAGGAACCAACCCATGCAACAAACCTCGATGCCAACTCTGCCCACATATCTACACCAGCAACACCATCACAGGACCTAACCAGATCAGCTACAACATCACCGACTCATTCACCTGCACATCCACCAATGTTATATATGCCATCATGTGCCAGCGATGCCCCTCTGCTATGTACATTGGCCAAACTGGACAGTCACTACACAAGAGGATAAATGGACACAAGTCAGATATCAGGAATGGCAATATACAAAAACCTGTAGAACACTTCTGGCCACATAACAGCAGATGTAAAGGTAGCCATCTTACAGCAAAAAAACTTCAGATCAGACTCCAAAGCGAAACTGCTGAGTTCCAGTTCATTTGCAAATTTGACACCATCAGATCAGGATTAAACAAAGACTGTGAATGGCTATCCAACTACAGAAGCAGTTTCTCCTCCCTTGGTGTTCACACCTCAACTGCTAGCAGAGCACCTCACCCTCCCTGATTGAACTAACCTCGTTATCTCCATACTGATTTATACCTGCCTCTGGAAATTTCCATTACTTGCGTCTGATGAAGTGGGCATTCACCCACGAAAGCTTATGCTCCAATACTTCTGTTAATCTTAAAGGTGCCACAGGACCCTCTGTTGCTTTTCACTGTGAATGCTAGAGACTTGGATCTGAATCCAGTGGAGGATTTAGGTTTCAGAAGGAACAGAGTTAAATGGGGCTAGGTCAGCCCCTAGTGGTTGGTAGCTTTACACTGCTGAATAAATAGGCAAACTTCGTCAGCTGTGTCAGTATGGGAAATGTCACAAAAGGGATAGTGTGGACTGAGCTGCCTTCTCTAAGGAGTAGATTTTTAGGAAATTTTTAGGTGAAATTGATCCCTATGCCGTGGGCCCACGCCCCATTTAAGACCATAGGGTGAAATCCGGACTCCACTAAAGTCAAGAGAAAAACTCCTATTGACTACAGTGGAGCCAGGATTTCATCCATAGACCATAGGCTTTAAGTGATGGATAGACAATGTGTGGTCCCTATGCATAGGGACCACACATAGTAATTTCTTAGCAGACCATGTGCCTTTAAAATTGCCCCTTTCTCCCAAATCCAGTGTGTCATTGCCATAGCGATTACTTGTTTGATTTGAGGTACCTGTCCTAATGATAAATGTACATTTGCTATAGTGCTTTTTTTACCCCTCTCATTCCAAAACCCTTGGCAGAATGTGACACATGGGGATCATTCACTCATCGCTGAAATGCAGCCACTTGTGGACACATGCAGTGCCTTGCATAATGGCTGTTACTCTGAAACCTGTCATTATGCAAGGCACTGCATTTAGCCATATGGAATGGAAATCCATCAACCTCATGAAAAAACTCGTACATTCTATATGCATCCGAAGAAGTGGGCTGTAGTCCACGAAAGCTTATGCTCTAATAAATTTGTTAGTCTCTAAGGTGCCACAAGTACTCCTGTTCTTCTTTTTGTGGACACAGTATACAACAGCATGGTATAAACTGCTCAAACACTGTTTGTAGTGTTGTAGACAGGTTGGTCCCAGCAGATGAGAGGGACAAGCTAGGTAAGGTAATATCTTTTATTGGACCAACTTTTGTTTGGTGGAAGATTCAAGCTTTCAAGCTACACAGAGCTCTTCTCACCCCTACCTTGTCTAGCTAGAACATGTCAGCTATTCTGTGCTAGCAGCACTAAACTAGTTTTTCCAGGAGGGAATGAGAAGAATAACTGGGGTAACTTGGCATGTCTGAATATAGTTGCCTGATGTACCTGGACACCAACATTAGTGCTGCTAGTAGCCTATCTCTGCTGATGCCTACAAGAAATCTGCCAACTAAGGATGACTAGACAGAGGGACAATTGAAATAGCTGATATTTTTATTTAGAAAAGACTTCCAAATGTATTGTAACATTATCTCACTGTGTATGTATTGTAGTTCCACTGGCTAGCTACCTTGTACTGTCCACCTCCTACCCTCACTTCTTCGGTCTTGCCTTAAATTTGAATGTAAACTTTTTGAAGGCAAGAGCTGTCTTCCTTGGGTGTGGGGTGGGGGGGTGGGGGTGTGAATGTACTGCACCTAGTGTACTAGAGCCCCAATCCTGATATGCGACTTTGGGTGCTACGGGAATTCATTAATAATTCTGAGAGACATGTTCAAATATCCCATAAATTGTTAGGGGCTCTATTTTTCATCTCATCCAGAAGACAGCATAGTGCTTCTAATGGTATCTTGGGGCATTTGGTTCGGTATCTATTACTCAGCAGCACCTGCTCCCCTCCCCATTACTACACTACTATCTGAACGCCCCACAGTGCCCCTGTGAGGCTAGGAGGTATTCTGCCCCATTGAACAGACAGGGAGCCGAGGAACAGAGAGATTAAGTGACTTGGTCAGAATCACAGAGTCAGTGGAAGAGCCAGGATCTCCTAAATCTCATTCCAGTGCCTTAACCACAACGCCATCCTTTCTCTCCTGCGTCCAAGCAAGGAGTGACAACTAGTGAAATACCAACTCTGCTTCATGAAGAACCTGAGTTTTCCTGGCAGGTCACTCATCTGCATACTGACCAGGCGTGATTCTGCTTAGTTTCAGATTTGATGAAATTACAGCTGCAGGATGCTTGTCTCAGAACAAATACGTCTGCTTAATCTGATCAGTGGCTAATTTGATTTTTTTTCTTTGACTCAGAATCGTGGTAAATTATTTTGTATTGCAAAGGACACAATTTTCAGGTCTGTTTTCTATCACTCTGTTGGCTTTCTGTAGGATTGTTTGTCTAATATGATCACAGAAAATATAGAATTGTCATGCAATCAACTGGAAAGGCTGAAGATCTCTTGGAGATCAAAGCAGAAATAGCCTGTGGCCACAAAAAATGGATAAAATAATGTGTGGTCAATGTTGTTGACTTTAAAGGCGGTACTGTGCACTATGCTGGCTCTCATATGCCCTCTGGTGGTTGTGGGTAACCAAACAAACCACTTTGAACTGTGGAAACCTACTTTGAGGTGAGATAATTGAAAGGCACTAACTCAACAACTCTTACTAGTTGAAAGAAATTCCCACAGCTTCTTTCAAGAAAGGAAATCTTTGTCTATTCAGTCTTTGGTAGCTAATTACAGTTATCTTTCTGCTAACTTTTAAGATAAACTGTGTCAGTCAACCAGTTTGTAAATATGATGTGGACTACGACAGTATAAGCCAACATCCTGAATGAATAAACTCTTATACTATATGAGTCCTAGAATATGATTAAATGAGGTTCCCGTAAAACTATTCTATAATACAATTAAAAGACAGTCCTGGTCTGGAACAAGTGCAGTCGCAAACGACCAAGTCCACAACAAACACCCATTGAGAGGCCAGCTTGGGACTGACAGCATGGCCCAAAGGCAGCTAGAATTGTCATTAGAATTTGTCTCCAGAGGCATGACAAAACAGAGGGCTCCTAAGACAGCTTCTTCCCTGGTTTTATCTGCTAGGTTGAAATCAGGACCAGGGAGGGCTCTGTTTTATCACCCATGCTGCCAAATATCTACATGAAATTACCTGGGGCATCCCTGTATCAATTGTTGATGATGGGCAATGACTGCCAGCTCTATACCTTGCTCATCTCTGCCAGTGATAGTACTGTTGTTGTCTGCCTATCTCAGAGCTTGGCTGAGATCAGTGTGTGGATAGAAGTGAGAAGTAAGAGGGAAACTTTATGAAGATCATTTCAGCATCTCCCACTAGAGAGGGAATCTGCCCTCAAATGGTCAGGAGTGATTCTGGGCTGCTCAACGCTTCTGCACATACAAGGACCAATGGCTGCCAAAAATGTCCTCTTCCCTCTGCCCACTGTTGGATGATGAGCTGGGTCATACCTTCGTGACTTAGATTGGGCCATTGTAGCATGTTGTATTTGGGAATGAGTGCTCTGGCCTTCTTAAAACAAACCTCCAACTGATCCAAAGTGCAGTAATCCATCTCTTTAGCAACACTAGCTACCAAGAGCACATTATCTCAGTATTCCATGTACTGCACTCATACAATGTTTGCTCCATTTTAAGAAACCAGTTAAGACGTTCCATGCAAGAGGTTCTCTTTTAGGCCTATCTTATCTTGCACAGCAGCTATGCAACTGTCAGTCTCACAGGTCACACTTGTGAGAGCAGGGAATTGAGCTTTCTCAGCAGGTGGCTCAAGACCTATATGGCCTTTCCTTCTAGAGGTGGGAAGAACAGTCACAGACCTCACAGCTTTCCCAACTAAGTGTTAGTTTCCCAGTACTCCAGCCTCATCTTTTCTGCTACAACTGAGATAGCAGGAAGAGCAGAACCTCGCGCGCACACTCTTTTAATGCTTATTTCCACTGATGTCCCCAGGAAGAGGGAGAAATCTGTTCCACTTGTTGGACTCTTTCTTGCTTCAGTTCAGTTTTTGGGAGGCACGGTGATCCTGCAGCACTAGATAATGAAATGGGGTGGGGAAAGTGTTACAGGTGTGGCTAGCAGAGCTCCTGCTTCATGGATCCTCCAGCCAAATCCCCCTTCCATGGGTAGGATGCAGCAGCCACAGACACTGCTGCAGGCCATAAGCAGTGCTCTGCACTTGGGAAGGGGGACTCTTCTCCTGCCATTGTTCCATGCATCATGTGAACCAGGTGAGCAAAGCCCACTTACTCTGGCTTTACCCAGGCTGAATACAGGGGAAGGCTTTCGCCGTAAGGCAGCACAGCAAATGTCATGTTATTCAGGAGTTAGGGGCATCTTTATAGACTAGGAATTATTTTGTGGAAGTCCCATGGCCTGTGTTGTACAGGAGGTCAGACTAGATGATCAGTGATTCTTTCTGGTCTTGGAATCTATGAACTGTTGTAAGAGAAGTCCAGACTTTGTAACTTTGTAGGTAAAAAGCTTTTCAGTTCACTCCTCTTTATGGAATGTGAAAGTCACTAAAACCCAAGATCACAAAAATCTGTGACCTTCTATTCAGGCAATTGCCTGAGGAGGCTGTAAAATGTAGAATTATTCATTTGTTTTGCTGGTGTATAAAATAGGTGTAATGCAACACCTTGGCCACAAGGTGTCAGTATTGGGTAAACATTCACTACTGGCTGGGTTTAGACTGGAGCTTTAAAACTCAGACCAGTCAAATGTGGACAAGAATTTCCACTGGGTCTCTTCTGAGTGAGCTGCAGACTGAGGGACTGAATAGCTTGAGAGACTGTAGATGGAGATTTACAACTCAAAGAGTGGTGTCCCAAATTCATTACCATTGTTCAGGCTGTGCCCGCGTGTATTTGAGCTCCTTGCCTTCTCTGGCAGTCTTGTCTAACCAATAACATGTTTTCGTGATTATTTTTTAGCCCTAACACTGGCACTTCTCAGTGAAGTTAATGGGAACATTAGCCAATGTAAGGACTGCAAACTCAGCTCCCTGATCCCCTTCCTTCTAAAGTCCATGACCTCTGCTCTAACCCCTGTGCCCTCCTCTTGTCTAACAGCATTTGTGTGTACGTGACTGATCTGTATTTGTGATAGCTGATATGAGGCGAGTGGAAACCTATGCTGGTCTTTTCCACACTGGCTGCATTTTACCTTTATTTCTACAGATGCTGAAAAGGGCTGCCATTTTCTTCACATCTTGTGTTGTGTTCGCCAGACCTACAGTCCTTATCTAAGTGAAATGGTGATGCATCATGTCCTGAACCTGCTGGAGAGAAACAGTGATATTGTCAGCACCATGGAAGAATACTACATGGCTTTCTGAAAAGAAGAAATAAGATGCAGGACATCTATTTGTGCATGGTGCAGGCAGAACAAAATTTAACCCAGTAACCACATTGCCAGAAAGAGTAGAAAGGACTCAACAATGACACTGAGAAGCTAAATTGGAGAAGGAAAGTGGAATGTTGACTCAGAAATGCTATTGGTTCCATCTGACTCTGATTCCTCGAAAAAATACACGCCTCACGCTTTGCTTTAAAGCCCATGCTGATTTCTGCTACTCCAGGAATTAAAATATACAGGGATCATTACACAGTGAAAGTTGTTGTACAGTATCCAAATATCACAGTCTGCTAGGTGCAAGCTACCTGAAGAAGTGAACATTCTGAATACAATCACGGTTCTTCCTGATATGCTTCTCTTTCTCCAACCATAGTACTTCCAAGTGGTACAGCCTAATGGCACCTCTATGTGCATGTGCTCTAACAGCCCTAAGTTGCTACTAACGAGACCACTGGTTATAGTAGTAGTCTCATCTGGGCTTAAAGACGGTAGTGTTGTGACCTCTCTCCATATGACTGATATGCTTTCGAATACATGTTCTCTAAGTAGATCTGTCTCCCTTTTTAAACGTGTGTTGTAAAGACCAGTGGAAGGCACTTTCTGATACCTGGCATGCACTGTATGTAGCCTTCATTCCATCAGTGCCAGCATGATCTTATGCGCATTTCCCCAGTTTGCATGTCCAACTCAAGGGGGGTTTTGGGAGCAGCAGCTAGCTAGGAGGCAAGGGTAATGTGTCTCCTAAGAGCATACTTACCTCCTCCTACCGCCCCATAAGGAACAACCTAGCCCATTGCTTGTAAAGCGTGTTTGGATCCCTCCAGATATTAATGCAAGTTCTTGTTGATTAATTTGGACCCAAATTAAGCTCCTGTTCTCACAAATCAGCCATTACTTCATTTTTTCTGTAAATAGCTCTCAACATGACAAATACTGATCCAGGAAACAAAAGTTCATGGAAAAGAGCATGCCAAAACCATGGGAAGTCAGGGAATTGCACCAGTCTCATCTCCCCTCTCTTTGCTTGCTCTGCATCCCTGCCACAGTTAGGAAGGCCAGTATCACCTCTTTGTGCTTGGATGGAGACTGAAATTTGTGGAATGACATTGAATGAAAGAAAGCGAGCATTGACTAAGCTAATGGGTAGGACATCTGACCAAGAATAATTAAAACTCAGATGTATGCCCAGGTTCAACGCCCAGTGCTGCTCAGCATTTAAACCTACAGGACTGGTTCCTTGAGGCTTGCTCTAACTAATCTGTTCCATTAATGGAGGAATGTGTCTTTAACTTGAAATGAGTAAAAAGTGCTGCTTGCCTCGTTCCTCTGTCTCCCACTTGAAATAGCAATCTCCCCAGAGCTACATTTAGCAGATCAGCATAGCAGAGAAAAATAAACCAGATATATGTACTTGGAGAGCCAGCAAGTGGTGTGTGCGTGTCTTGGTTTGGTGATACATTATACGCCTCGTTTTGAAATGTAGCTGAAGTGGGATATAGGCAAATAGAAAGGCATGATGAAACATGTGGCATTAGCATTCAGATGTCTATAGAAAAATCCGCTTTAGATGGTGCATGTGTCCTGAGTGCAAAGTTATGTTTGACTCACTACTTCATCTATTTCCCCGCCTCCTGTGGATCTTGACTGCCAATTTCCCAGTTGGCTGTTGTTATTCCTTGCATTATTACTACTTGGTTTTTTGCTCCACATTATATACCCTGTCCCCAGACCTCAGCATGTGTCCAGACAGGTGCAGAAAGGATGTATTTATTCACAAGGAGATTGGATAGGGGGTTAAAAAAGAACCAGAACTGTCCGGGAGACATTCTTATAATAAAAGAAGGCAGGGAGTGGAGTCCAGGTCATGATTCAATCAAGTAGGAAAAAAGTCGGGCTTGATTACAGCTGGTCCACTAAAATAAATTTGTCTGATCTAAGCCCCAAAGGGGGAAGGGCATTTTGTGTTTGTTTTCAGCTCTGATACTAATCAATTTGAAGAGGTTCAGTTTTAAAAAATAGAGGCTGCCCATGGAAGAATAGAAGGTATAGGGATGTCAGTTCCTGGTTTAGAATCTGAATTCCCCCTTAGTAGTAACTGAATATTTAATAGCCATTTCACCTAGGTTATTAAATGGCCTAGGTGAAATGAGTTTTCAGAGCAAATGGGGGTCGTTTTTGGGAAGAGTGTGAATGGGGATCCGTAGTCTATTTTTTTTTTTTAGTGGACAAGTGTTAGGCATGACAAATGCTAGTAACTGGCCACCTCTCCCTTAGAGACCTAGGCTGGCCATTTGTTTTTTTGTTTGTTTGTTTTTGTGGGTTTTTTGTTTTTTGTTTGTTTTTTTTAAACCATCCCATTGCGTTAGCAGATGTTAATTCTGCTGATAAAGGATTAAATGAGTACTGCTGACTTGCTGAGAAACGTATTGGACTTTGCTGCCAGTGTAAAAGGGAAGTGGAATTGGTTATCTGGGGCGAGAGAACTGAGGGTGTGGGCTGAGCAGTCATTGGGGAGGAATTCTGCAAGCAGCTGAGCCTTGCGGGGGAGGGGGAAAAAGGATTGGGCTCAGAAGCTGAGGCCAGGTCTACACTACAAATTTATATTGGTATAATTACATAGCTTGGGGTGTGCAGTATTCACACAGCTGAACGAGGTAGTTGTTCTGACCTCACCCCTGGTGTAGGCAGCCCTCCCGTCGACATAGCTACCGTCTCTCGGGGAGGTGGATTAACTACACCGATGGGAGAAGCTCTCCCCCGTTGACGTAGTAGCATCTTCACTAAAGTGCTACAGTGGTGCAGCTACTTTGGTGCCACTACACCGCTGTACGTGCAGACAAGCCCTAAGTTTCATGAACTTCAGGGCGAGATCCATTGGTGCACTGGTTCTGGTTTTGTTTTAGTAACTTGCCCTGCTATACCTTCCATCCAGGAACCTCAATATACTTTACATTCCATAATGAATGAATCTGCACCACACCCTGTCAAGCAAGCAGATGGTTATCAAAGCCCCACGTAGTCCACAGTAGGGCCCCCTTCTTTCCACCTGATCTCTGCAGTTGTCCAATGTGGCATCATGTAAATTCTGTAGCAGCTTTAATGGAGGTTTGTTTTTTTTTACATGTAAAAGTGAATAATCCATTTAGGATAATATCCATTGTGTATTTATGCTGATTTTTTTGAATTCAGCAATGCCCCTGTGTGCTGCAGATGTCTGTACAGACATTGGAGAAGGTGGCAATGGGAAGCTGGAGGTTTAGGCAACTGGGTTGGGATGTAATTGGGGCTTTTCTATGCTGGAAGTTGTAAAGCTTTAATTATACTGGTATAGTTAAAGTGTAAATAAATAACCCCCCAGTGTGGACACAGTTACACCAATATAAAGGTGTCTTAGGCTACATCTACACTACGGGGGGGGGGGGGGGGAGGGTGCAGCCGACTTACCCCGCTGTAGGGGCGGCGGCAAAATTGACCTCTGCGGCTTCCTGTCAACGGTGCTTACTCCCACCTCCGCTGGTGGAGTAAGAGCGTCGATTCGGGGATCGATTGTCACGTCCTGACGGGACGCGATAAATCGATCCCCGAGAGGTCGATTTCTACCCGCCGATTCAGGTGGGTAGTGTAGACCCAGCCTTATACAGGTATAGTTTATTCCCCTTCCTGTATAGGAACGGGAGTAACTATATTAGTGTGACTGTCCACACTAGGACTTTTAATGGCATAACTACATTGGATAAAAAAAATCGCATCCCAAACCAAAATAGTCTGTCAAAAGTAAAACTTAAGTTTAGACTAGGCCTAACTGGTGGTGGTGTGAGGAATTTAGTGAAAGTACTTTTCTTTGTTTTTGTTCAATTTAAAACCCTTTAGGCAACACAGTCATTAGTAGCCTGCTATGGAGCTGTTTCAAAGGTGTACTTTAAGTGGACCTGACAAGCATGAATTCATACTCTGGGACTGCTAGATGGCCAGTTCCTGTTTCTATAGAAACAGTTAAGTTGGCAAAAGTCAGGTAAGTGTAATAGGTTTTTAAATCAGTCAGCGTTTATTACCTTGTTTTCCAGTGATCAAATTTCCATGGAAACTGCCTGGGAATTAAAATTAAGGAAGGGGGTAGGAGTAGGGTTCAAAATATTCAGCTGTTGACTTGTGTATCCATGGAAATGGAAGTTGGCCACCTTTCTGTGCCACTAACCCGCTCCCTTTGGTCAGGCAGAAGGAGAGCACCTGGAATTAGAGTTAGGTGCTTTGTGATCAGTGTGTGCCAGTGGGGAGTGTAATAAGTGGCATTTTGCTAGCTCTGCCTGGGTTTAGGTTCAGTGGCTATTAATCTGACTATGAAAATAAGGGAGAAACAGGATTTTTAAAAAAAAAGTACAGGCAATTCCATATTATAAAGGAAGGCTGTCAACCCAAAATATAACTTAATTTTATCTTCAGACTATCCACCCTCAACTTGCCAAAATATAAATACAGAGAAGAGGGAGGATGGGCTTGTAGTTAAAACATGGGATGGGGAGCCAGGAGCCTTGGGTTTCTTCCAGGCTCTGTCACAGACTCCCTGTGAGATTTAGGGCAAAACACTTAATCTGTCTGCCTCAAGATGTGGATTCTAATCCCAGCTCTCTCTGATTTAAGTCACTTCCCCTCTCTGTGTCTTTGCTTGTCTGTTTAAGCCCTTCAGAGTGTTGTGTTTGGCTATGTACACACTACAGTTTATGTCAGTATACATTGTGTTGCTACGGGGTGTGACTAAGCCACCACCCTGAGCGACTTAAATTACACCAACCTAAGCGCTGGTGTGGACAGCACTATGTTGGCTGCATCAGTGCAGCTGCGCTACTGTAAACTGTGTGTTGTAGCTATAGCCTTTGTGTTGCTTTGCTTGTACCGTGCCTAGCACAATGGGACCCCAATCTCTGCTGTGGCTCTTGGGCATTGGTGTAATACAAATAATGAAGAATAATTTATTATAAATTGGAGGCAGGCAGAGTTCTAAATGGCCTCTCTCTCCAGCCTCTTAGTTGGATTATCAATTTCTTGAGGCAGGGACCTTGTCTTTACATATTACACCCAAAAACACATCATCCAGTAATTAGGAAATCCAGCAACACCCATTATTCTGGCATTTTGTAACTTTTGAATGCTTGATTTTGTAACATTAATCTTTTAATATAATTTTTGGTATAATTCCCAAGCTTTTTAGAAAAGCACATGTGTGGGGAGGACAAAAATTCCATTCTGTAGCATCATATTGACACTCAGATGGGTCATCCACAGGGTTCAAATCTGTAGAACTGCCACTTCAGGTAAGGGAATAACTGATAGCAGTAGTAGGTTGTTATCCTCTCTTTGGACCAGCACTACCGGGGGGATGAGACACTTTCCAACTGCATTTCACAGATATTTGCTGAGAGTAGAGGAAGGGTGAGACTCCTGAATCTTGAGTTCCGTTCTAGGCTCCGGAGGGAAGTGTGTTTCAATCGGTATAGATTTTTTGTGTGTGCCCACTTTCCCCCAAGCTTGATCCCCTTCTTCTCTACCCCTTCCACCCTGTCCCATTCCTGTGGGGCTTTGATAACCATCTGCTTGCTTGACAGGGTGTGGTGCAGATTCATTCATTATGGAATGTAAAGTATATTGAGGTCCCATTCCTGTTTTGGCTAGTCTCCTTGCCTATGCCATCCCAGTTTCCACTCCTCAGGCTTCTCATTTAAGTCTGTTTCCCCCTCCAAGTCCCTTGTCCCAGACTCTTTGCCCGACCAGTCCTAGTTCTCTCCTCCCCGGTCTTTCTTTTTCCTGTAGCACTGGTTCACTGTCTCCTTGCCTGCTTCTAGTTCCCAGTCTCCCTCCCACCCATCCCAATCCTCTCTCTGCCCCAGGTCTGGCTCTTGTCCCCTCAGAATTCAAACAGGCCAGCTTCCTCAGTGCCTTGGCAGCAGCTGGTGATTGTGAGAACACAGGACCGACATGTGCCTCTGCTTTCAATTGGGCTGCCTGGCCTTAATTCAGCCTGCAGCAGTCCAAAAATGCAATTACAGGGACAGTCCAGCTCAGTTCCTGCAGCCCAAGGCTGGATGATGCTTCATGTGGATGGAATCTTCAGAGACTTTTAGCTGTGAAACTCTAGGAAGTCTCTTCTGCATAAGTGCAATCTGCAGTTTTTCAGAGGCTTATAACTCTGACAACTTTGGGCAGATTTTCACAGGGATGATAAAGGCACATTCTTGACACAAAGACCACCACCCTGCCAAATTTTAAATCCCTGTGCCGAAGCATGGGGCTTCTAGAACTTCACAAAGAAAAATCACCAGAATTTAGCACCAGCAAAAAAACATTTTTCTCTAGTCCCATTCTTAGAAATGGCAGAATGGGACTGAAATGTCAATAACAATTAATAATAGCCTAAGGCAGACACCCAGCATGGGAGATTTCAGCCCAAACAATTAAAATTTGGCAAAGTTCTATAAGCAACTGAAAACAGGGTCTTATAATGCGGAGTGTCAGGCAACCTTAATAATAAATGGTGCTACCGGTTACACCTGTAATTATATATGTAATGTGTAGTGTAAAGACTATGCTGGTCTAGTAACAATAAAATACAGGTTGAGATGAGCCTAACTTAAGAAGATTCATGTAGACTAGCAAGTAGGATACAGCCAAGAATTAAGGAATTTTCAAGTAAAGGAAATTATTTAGAGGAATTATTTTCTGCAAACACAGACGCACTGAGCAGCATGGTGCCAATTAAGATGGCCCAACAAGCTCTGCAAATGCTTGGATCCAGCTCTTGCCCTGGCTTGCTTTTTGTGATTATTTAGTAGAAAAATGGGTGCTCCCCTTCCAAGAACACGAACTGCACCACCGGGCCAGCTCAGTCAGGCTTATGGGAGTGATCTGTTTACCCGTCTGCAAACTTGCTAGGGCACTTGTATAGCTTCCACAGTAGGTGAGTGGGTGGGACTGAGCCATCCATGTGCTTTAGAGGATTTAGTGTTGTTGCTATTTTTTTTCTCATCCATTTTTAATTAACGGGATATAAAGGGGAGCGGGGAGGGGAGCCCTGCTGTTACCTTTGAGGCACTGATTCAGCAAGGTAATTAACAAAATGCTTAGCGCCAGTAAAGCCTATTCCTTAACATTAGGCACATACTTCAGTTACTTGCTGAATTGGAAGTTCCT
Source organism: Malaclemys terrapin pileata (assembly GCF_027887155.1). Taxonomy (NCBI): domain Eukaryota; kingdom Metazoa; phylum Chordata; order Testudines; family Emydidae; genus Malaclemys; species Malaclemys terrapin. The sequence goes on from NC_071511.1 coordinate 122,671,686, forward strand.
CCTCGTGGCAAAGATCCTGCTAAAAGGAAATGAAGAACACTGAAGTAAAAGAGGAGGACAGACGTCCACAAATGCCTCTCTCAATGGTAGGGTCATGTAAGCCTAGATCGGCCCCCTTGTTTCCTGAACATGCATACTTTAATTGTGTTCTGTCTTGGGGTGAGGAGTGTTTGGAATTGTCTTCCTCCAGCCCTCTGCCCACATTAAATCATTCAGGCCCCTTCTGTGTGTAATTCTCCATTGCTGTGATGCCTATAAAAAACTTGACAGCTGGGGTGCTGAGCCCTCTGCCTGTCATGCTGACCAATATTGTCTCATTGTTTCCTCACATTCTCCTGTCTGTCTGTATCCATCTGTTGTCTCTTGTCTTATACTTAGTTTGTAAGCCCTTTGGGGTGGGAAGCATCTTTTTGCTCTGTGTTTGTACAGCACCTAGCACAATGGGGCCCTGGTTGAAGACTGTGTCTCTCAGGCATTTCTACAAAGCCAATAACTAGGGACAATCATCACAGGCGGCAAGTGATAGCAATAGAAATTCTTGTTGGAAAGTCCTAAAGGAAGACTATCCTCAGAAACACAGACAGGAGCAAACAGACACTACTTACAGCAAGTCAACATTTAAAACACTGCCTGGGTGCAGCTGCACCGCTGAAGCGCTTTAATGAAGACACTCTTTGCTAATGGGAGAGAGCTCTCCCATCACCGTAGTTAATCCACCTCCCCAAGAGGAAGTAGCTATGTTGGCAGGAGAAGGTCTCCTGATAATATAGCGCTGTCTACACAAGGGGTTAGGTCAGTATAACTATGTCGCTCAGGGATGTGGATTTTTCACACCCCTGAGCAACATAGTTATACCACTTATAGGTCTGCAACATAGACCAGACCTTAGCCTTGGTCAGTATCTGGCTTATTGCAAATAAGTAGCTAACAAGGTTTCAGGCATCTGAAACAAGTAGTAAGTGCTAAATGCAATGGTGGTTGCATTCTTTTATCTTCTCCAATTAGGAAGACAGCAAATGAAATAAGGAGTGAAAGAGATTGGAGTAATGCAAAGTTTATCATAAACCATTGGGTAAATTATATAATACAATGTGACACTTCTTCCCCCCTCCCTTCCCTTTGCATATACAGTCCTGCCCCTTTACTGTTTCTCCTGTCCTGCAGGGTGCGTCTCTCTTTTTGTTAAAGAAGTAGGGCAGGCAATCTCCAGGTGGACTTTTAAAGGGCCAGTTAGGACTGTACTTCTTAATTTCTCTCTCCCTTGCTATTATCAGTTAATTCAAAAGTTAATCATTTTGGGATGCAGTTTGTAAAGAAATGTTAGTTTAGGGGGTTGTGCAAGTCTGTCCTCTGTTCTGAAGAAATAAAAATTGCACAGGCACGTTCCTTGGATGGATTCAGTGCCAGATGCCAGTTTGGCGTTGCTGCCTTGCGTGCAACCTGAGGCTTTAAATATAAACCTTAACAGGTGTGTTTTGTGGACATAACACCTCTAGGGGAAGAAAAATGTTTGATCACTGAATGATGGAAACAAAGCACTAAAGGGAACATCTGCCATCAACCTATGCAATATGGAAAGAGCTCAACATGATTCATAATGTATTACTAAGGCTATGCCTACACTAGGGACCTTACAGCAGCACAGATGTACCATACAGCTGCGCTGCTGTAAGGTCTCCCGTGTAGCTGCTCTATTGCCAATGGGAGAGAGCTCACCCACGTGACAGTAGCTCTGTCAGTGGGAGACTGTCATAGAATCATAGAATATCAGGGTTGGAAGGGACCTCAGGAGGTCATCTAGTCCAACCCCCTGCTCAAAGCAGGACCAATCCCCAGACTGATTTTTGCCCCAAATCCCTAAATGGCCCCCCTCCAGGATTGAGCTCACAACCCTGGGTTTAGCAGGCCAATGCTCAAACCACTGAGCTATCCCTCCCCCCAAGCGCTATGGTCTCCCACCACCATAGCGCTATCCACACCGGCGCTTCTGTCGGTGAAACTTATGTCGCTCAGGGGTGTGTTTTTTCCACACCCCTGACCGACAAAAGATTTACTGATAAAAGTGCTAGTGTAGACATAGCCTAAGTGTCTGTATACCAATGCTTACTGGTAGCATGCCCACAACTAAAAGCCCATCATATAGTGATAGAGAGAAAGTGTCCTCTAGTTCAGAGGTCTACAGTTTTGGAACAAAGACTTTTGGGTGGCATCACTGTTGCCACCCATGGGCCTAGGGTAACCAGATGACAAGAACAAAATATTGGGACACAGGGGGGGGGGGAGCCACAGGCACTGGAAGCTGTGGGGGCGGGACTTACTTGGGGGCATGAGTAGCATGCAGCGCCCCAGGGTCAGGGGCAGCCGGGGGGGGTCTGCACCCTGTCCGTGCCCGCTGCTCCCATTGGCTGCAATGGAGCCAGCACTTGTGGTAGGTGCAGCACGCAGAGACCACCCCCGGCCACCTCTGTGCCTAGGGGCCGCAGGGTCCTGCAGCCCACCGTTTCCTGGGAGCTGCCCCAAATAAGCACCGCCAGGACCCCAGGTGAGCGCTCACCAGTGTACTCCTCCAGCCCCGAGCCAAAATATCGGGACAAATGGCGTCCCGACCGTACATCGGTCGGGATGCGGGACAAACAGCTAAATATCGGGACAGTCCTGATTTTATCAGGATGTCTGGTCACCATACATGGGCCATGGCTTAGACCATAACTCTGATCATAGAATCATAGAAGATTAGGGTTGGAAGGGACCTCAGGAGGTCATCTAGTCAACCCCATGCTCAAAGCAGGACCAATCCCCAACTAAATCATCCCAGCCAGGGCTTTGTCAAGCTGGGCCTTAAAAACCTCTCAGGATGGAGATTCCACCACCTCCCTAGGTAACCCATTCCAGTGCTTCACCACCCTCCTAGTGAAATAGTGTTTCCTAATATCCAACCTAGACCTCTGCCACTGCAACTTGAGACCATTGCTCCTTGTTCTGTCATCTGCCACCACTGAGAAAGAGCCTGGCTCCATGATGTCCATATGTGTGAATCAAATAAACCAGGGCAGTTTGGCAATCCATGATACTGTCTCCAGGTGAGACAGGGCATCTTCAACTGGGACTGCTAGAAAGAGTCCAGTGCTTTGCTTTCCATGAGATTTCCACTTCCATGTGATCACACTTCTTTTTTCAAACAATACATGTCCTGCAATTTAATTTTCCAGACCAGCCTGGTGGGAATTGCATTTTCCAATGGTCTCCGTTAATGCATGGCAAATTCTGAACTAGGGATACTGGTCCTCCTCATGGGCTGACTACCAGGGAGGGCAACTGAAAATACAAAAGGTCACTTGCACAGGGAGCAGAGCATGCTTACATGCATCTAGCCAGACAGTGTCACTGTGGATGCAAGCTGGAGTCAGCTTGAGATCCTCCTCTGGGAACTAAAAATATGTTCCTTTAAGAAACATGTGACGTTGAAGATCACCAGACTCTACAGACAGCAGATTACCTCCAGCATACGATTGGGAAAATACTAGCGCTCTCCAGTGCTGAGTAATACGTATTACAGACAATGGGACTCCCTTATAGCTGTGTGCTTGTGATTATTGTCATTTAAAATCCTGCTGTAGTTTTCTTAATAAACTTTTCATAAGGTTTTAAATTATACATTTTACTATTCACAGTTCACCCTCTACATATTATAATATTTTGGGTATTGGTAGCTAGGGTATTTGAACTTCTCCAGGGTATACAAAAAAACAATTACTATTAGATGTCAGAGTGTAAATTAATAAGAATAAGGCACAAGGAAAGACATACAGGAATTAAAAATACACATCTAGAAGCTAAAAAGCTGTTAAGATGAATCAATATTCAGACATACAGAGGCAAAATTAGAAGAAAATACACAGCAAGAAAAATGTTAATAGATTTTGTTGAAATAATAAATATGGATTAATAACACATTGCTCTTTTCACCACTGGATTTCAAAGCACTTTACAAAGGAGGTGGGTATCACTGTCCCCATTTTACAGATGAGGAAACTGAGGGATAGAGAGGTTAAGTGACCTGGCTGAGGTCAAATAGTCAGTAGTAAAGTGGAGAATAGGCTCCATGGGTCCTGACTCTCAGACTCCAAATCAATATGCTAAATTGCAGCTGCCTCATTTAAAATTGCCCTTAGCTTAATGTTTGAGGAAGAGAAGTATTTTTCCCATGTCACTAGGTATGCTCAAAACCTTGATAACAATGGGAAAAATACAGAGCGTACTTAGAATATTTAATATTCAACTTGCTACCTTTATCCCAAAGGGAACATGCACTTAGGAGGGTTGAAATATCCAGGCTCTGGTATAATAAAACATGAGGTCTGGAAAATAGCTTAAGTAGTAAAGAGGTTAAGCTCTGAGATAGCTGCTTCATACGATGTTAATCTATAATTTAAGTACGATGGATGAAGCTGCTCTGTTATAATGTAAGTAAAGGCTTTTCTAAGGCTTGGTCTACACTAAACCCCCAAATCGAACTAAGGTACGCAACTTCAGCTACGTGAATAACGTAGCTGAAGTCGACGTACCTTAGTTTGAACTTACCGCCGTCCAGACCCGGCAGGCAGGCTCCCCCGTCGACTCCGCGTACTCCTCGCAGCGAGCAGGATTACCGGAGTCGATGGGGAGCACTTCTGAGTTCGATTTATCGCGTCCAGACTAGACGCGATAAATCGAACCCAGAAGTTCGATTGCCTGCCGCCGAACCAGCGCGGTAAGTATAGACAAGCCCGAAGTCATTGACAAAGCACTGGCACTGCAAGCTAGGAGAATGGTTACTTCAGTTCACAACCACTATATTAAATCGATGCATGTGAGCTGATGGTGTGATCTACCTGGTGTTGCTAAAGCAGAGCTCTTTGGTGGGGAGGCTGCTGGGTGCATGCTGCCACGTTCACGGTGGGCGTGGGAAAGCCAACTATTCATGGGCTTTCCTCTCAGAACCACTCCTGACCTGACATGTCCGGTATCCACATTAGCTGGGCCTTTTAATCCCCACAGCGAGCCTTGTTTTGAAATTAAGGAATCTCCCAGGAAGTATGGGATGCAGTTAATACAGAAAGGTGGAGTTTTGTTTTGTGTTTCAGAATTTGAGGTTTGAATGATAACAACTCTGCAACTTTTGTGATGTATATAGAGAGACATTTTTTTGTAACACGGCAGAAGAACCACACAGAAAGTGGCCTTTTTAAGAAGTTGTGGTTTATTAATACAGTAGCTGAGCTGGGAACATAACAAAGGCTCTGTGTTGTGTTATTGTATATCAGAGCCAAAAACCCCTAAAGAGCATATCTCTAGCACCATGCCTGGGGGGATTATGCATGCAACTGCTGTTGCCAATAATGAGTCGTGTGGCTAATCAACCATGCACAGCACTGAAATGTTGCCCCCAAGGATGGATCCTAATAGGTGCTCTTCATACTCCGGAGGTACTGAGCGTCTTTAAATCCCATCCTGGTTAATGGAACATGTGGCCATTAGGCACTTACCAAGATCAGACCTAGGTGTCCAGCTCTGGCAAAAAGAAGTCAGGGAAAATCAAAATTAAGGCTGAAGTGCTGTCCTTAACCTGCTGTGTTGTGTCTAGCATCCCTGATAGGGTAGGCAAGACTAGCCATTATGCAGGGGAACTTCCCTTACGTGCTGCAATATGCTGTGCATAATAAGTGGAATTAAAAATGTGTAACAAAAAGAAGTCTGTCCCGTGTTTATTTTCTCACTGGTTTCCTGGTCACATGCTTTTAATTTACACATCAAACTCCTTTTTTCTTTTCTTTATTTTTAAACTGCCAGCACTACAGCTCTTCCTGAAATCTGAAAAACCAAGCCCCGTTCCTCCTCTGAGACCATAACACAAAAAGATTCTGGGATCAGAATCTAGCTGCAATCAGAGCAGAATCCAGCTCGCTCTCCCACAGTTATATTGGCTCTGAATTGCCTGGGGGCATGGGGGATTTATGCCAGCTCATGCTGTCTCAGTGCCGGTATGGCTGCGCTGCTGCAGCACGAGTGGTGGAAACGCTCTATGCTGACTGGAGAGAGCTCTCCTGTGGGCATAATAAAACCACTTCTGTGAGCGGCATAAGCTATGTCAGTGGGAGAAGCTCTCCCGCCAACATAACACTGTGCACGTGAACGCTTCAGTCAGTGGAACTAATGTCACTCAGGGGGGTGGAATATTCACACCCCTGAGCGACAAGTTTTGCCAACGTAGGCTGTAGTGTAGACATAACCTAATCCTGATATGAATCCTGCCTCTTCAGACCCTTTCTAGGTTTAATAATATTAGTGTGTGGCTACACTATAGGCTCACACCAATTGAGTCCACTTCAATTTACTTTTCTTGATTCAGGCTGATGTGACCACACTGTAAACTAACAATTGTGTGTCACAGGATGCTGTCACGCCCGGCACAGCACTGCACTGCACTTGACTCACATTAGATGCAATGACTTCTGGAAGAAGCAACAGAGGGTCCTGTGGCACCTTTGAGACTAACAGAAGTATTGGGAGCATAAGCTTTCGTGGGTAAGAACCTCACTTCTGGAAGAAGGTATCCCATGGTTCATAGCATGACTGCAAACCACACCACTCTAGGACTACATTCACTGGGTATTGTGGGAGAACCTGTCTGCACTCACTGGGGATTACGGGTGGAAAGATCTAAACCCATTTCTACAATCCACGTAGTTCCGGGAAGCCATGCTCCTCATTTTATTATCTGGCCTGCATTGCAACTGGTGTCATGGCATGGGTTTCAGAGGGATCACCTGCACCCAATATTGGCAACTTTCATAGAGCTACTTTCAGTTTGGTGAAAGGCAATGGAAGCAGGTGCCGTGAGGTGGGGGAGGGGGGCATTCCAGCAGCAGTTGATTCCCCTGAGCAGACAGGTCTGATGCTGAACAGAGAACATGCTGGGTACATGTACACACAGGGCTGACTTTTGGTTTTCCTGGTGGGTGCTCCACCCCGCTTTGCCCTGACACCCCACTCCTGCTTATTCTCTTCCCCCGAGACCCTGCTCTCGCTCCTTCTCTTCCTGCCCATGCTCCACCCCCTCCTCAGGGACTGGCGTCTTTTTCTGACCAGTGCTTATGGTAACTAGGACAACTGTGTGTGGGGGGGCCCTCTATGGAGTCAGATGCTTCATGTCATCTGAGCTCCCCTTACTGACGAGCAAAATGGAGGGTTTTTTCTATCCTACCCTCTAGAGAATAACTAAGAGTTGATGTGTCCTCGTGATGCTGCTGGAAGCCAAATCCCTTCCATTGTTACCAACCCCAAATGTCCCCAAGACCCCATTATAGTGGCTTAAAAATCAAGGGTTGGTTGGTTGGTTTTTTAATTGGGTTCTTTCTGTATTGCCTTCTGTGGTGTGTGGGCTTTGGGGTTTTTTGTTTTGTTTAGTTTTTTAAGCCTTTAATGTGCACTTTGGTCACATTTTCCAGCTTTGCCTTGCAACTATGAGGGCTATGAATGTTAAAGAAAATAAAATTCTCACTTAATCACAGGACTCTAGTAGCTAGGGCTTTAAGAAAAACACCAAATAGCATAAACTTATGATAAAATCCCAAGAATTGGTGACACAGTCAGGGCTGGCTCTAGCTTTTTTGCCATCCCGGGCAAAAAACAAAACAAAAAACAACAGCGGTCGGACTGCCGGAGCAAAAAAAACAACACGGCAGCTGCAGGAAGCGCATGGGGGGCTGTCAAGGCAGCTTGCAAGGGGCTGAAGGGCGGCATCCGCCCGCTCCCTCCACCCGTGGGCAGCCAGGCGCTGCAACCCGCTCGCAGCCAGGCGAGGGGCTCCCCGCGCTGGCCTTGGGGTGCCTCTCCCAGCTGGGCAGGCTCCGCGGGGACCGACACAGGCAACGCTGGCTGGGATCTGCAACCTCTGCGCGGGGTTGGCATTGCAGCGGGGCTCGGCACAGTGCAAACGGTGCTTGGATCAGTGGGGCCCGCCCCTCCGCTGCCTGCCGGGCCGCCACAGAACCCTCCCTCCCTCTGGTGCCCGCCGGGCCACCGCAGAACTGTCCCTGCCACCGCTGCCCGCCGGGCCGCTGCAGAACCCTCCCTCCTTCCAGTGCCCAGGGGTTGCAGGAGGTGCTGGCTCAGCCGCTCCTTTAAAGGCGGCTCGGCCGGGCCGGGCTCAGAGCAGCGCGGGAGGAGGAGGCCGGTGCAGGCGGCGGGGAGTGGCGCGTCCCGGGGAGCCTGGCGGCACGGTGAGCAGCGGGGATCGCTAGTTCGTGCCCCTGCAGGGCTGGGCTGGCCGCCCCAGAATTGGCCAGAATGCTGCCCCCTTACAATGTGCCGCCCCAAGCACGTGCTTTCTCGTCTGGTGACTGGCGCCGGCCCTGGACGCTGTAAACGTGCTGGTTTGGCCTAGGTGCGCATGTCTGGATGGTCCTAGATATACGGTGACAGCTCAGGATTCGGAGTTGACTGTCCAAGCAAGTCAGTCAAGCTCCTAGCCCTATAACTCCTCTTCCTTCTCTCCTGTGTCCCAGTCTCTCCTTGGGTCCCAAGCATATGTAAGGGGACTGTTGTTGCCCCCTTACTAACATTCAGTGGGGGTGTTTTGGTTGGCTAGCTCCCAGTACCAAAAGGGGAGAGGTCGATGGGAAATCAGGAGCCTGAGACTGACAGTCCCCAGGGGCAATGGGGAGAGGCCAATGCTCCAGGTCAGCCTGATTGACAGGGCGGGCAGCTAATCAGGGAGTCAGGAGGGCCGGGGGGGTCCCGTCCTCCATGTGAGCTGGAATGGCCAGGGTCAGACAGAGTGGGGCCGAGCTAAGGAGAGAGCAGGGGCCCGAGCTGAGCTGCTGGGCGCAGAGCTGCAGCCCCAAAGCCAGAGCACAGCCCAGAGAGAGCAGAGCTGCCCTGGGAGGAGAGCTGCGGCCCAAGAGCCAGAGGGGCCAGACAAGCAGCCCAGGGAGCTGGAGGCAGAGCAGCAGCAGCCGTGCTGAGGCCGAGTGGAGCTAGAGCTGGAGCCGGAGCTGGGGCTGGGGCTGGAGCCGTCCGGAGCCGGGTGCGGGGAGCAGCTGGGGAGATGAGGGGGACCCTGGGCAGTGGGCTCAGCTAGGGTTACCATTGGTCCGGATTTACCCGGACATGTCCTCCTTTTTGTGCTAAAAATAGCGTCCGGGGGGGAATTTGTAAATCACTCACAATGTCCGGGATTTCCCCCTCCCCCGGCACAGCAGAGCAGCAGCTGGGAGGGCTGCAGGAAAGTCCCGGGCTGGACTCCGGAGCAGCTGGAGAGGAGCTCCGCCCTGCATTCTGAGCAAGTGTCTCAGCACAAAGTGCAGCCCTCCCCTTTTGCAACTGGGAGCGGTTACTGCCATGCAGCGTAGCAAAACGGGAGCGAGAGCACTTTGTGCTGATACAAGGGCAGCTCTCCCCTGCAACCCGGTCCGGACCTGGGACTGGGTTTTGTTGTGCAGGGCCAGGGACCGGGTTTTGTTGTGCTGGGGAGCTCAGCCACGTGTCTGGCTCGCACAGAGCCCAACACCCTGTTCTGAGCAGCAGGGTAAGGGGGGCAGGAGAAGGGGCAGGGAGGTTCTGGAGGGGGCAGTCAAGAAACGGGGGGGGGGGCTTTTGGGGGGGAGTGGAGAAAGTTTTGGGCAGTCAGGGTACAGGTAGGGGGTAGAGTCCTGGTGGGCAGTTGGGGGGGGGTCTTAGGAGGGGGCAGTTAGGGGACAAGGAACAGGGAGTCTTAGGTAGGGGGTGGGGTTCTGGAGGGCAGTTAGGAGCAGGGGTCCCAGGAGGGGGCAGTCAGGGGACAAGGAGCGGGGGGGGTAGGGGGCTGGGAGTTCTGGGGGGGAGCTGTCAGGGGGCAGGAGTGGGGAGAGGGATCGGAGCAGTCAGGGAACAGGGAGCAGAGGGGTTTAGATGGGTTGGGAGTTCTGGGGGGGGCTGTCAGGGGGCAGGAGTGTGGAGAGGGATCGGAGCAGTCAGGGGACAGGGAGCAGAGGGGTTTAGATGGGTTGGGAGTTCTGGGGGGGGGCTGTCAGGGGGTGGGGAGTGGTTGGATGGGGCGTGGGAGTCCCAGGGGTCTGTCTGGGGGTGGGGGTGTGGATAAAGGTTGGGGCAGTCAGGGGACAAGAGGCAGGGAGGCTTAGATAGTCCTGGGGGGCAGTTAGGGGCAGGGGTCCCAGGAGGGGGTAGTCAGGGGACAAGGAACGGGGGGAGGGTTGGGAGGTCAGGGGGGGCAGGAAGTGGGAGGGGCAGGGGCGGGGCTAGGGCGGGGCTCCTCCCGTCCTCTTTTTTGCTCGCTGAAATATGGTAACCCTAGCTCAGCACAGGGAGATGCCTCAGCCAAGAGACTCTGCAGGCCAGACTCGGAGGGGGACCGTAACCCTGACAGGGCGGGGGCGACGCTGGGAAGAAGGGTCCTGCCACCGAGAGCCTGAGAGCGTGTGGCCACCGCCAGAGCAAGTGTCCGACCCCCAGCGTCTCTGCAGCACAGCCAGGGCCTGAGAAGGAGCCTGGGACCTACGAGGAACAGACTGTGAATTGCCCTGACGTTCCAGAGACACTGCTTGTGATGTTCCCGGCCACAGAGCAGGGTGACGTGTTTCCTTTAACCTTTCCCATTTTTCCTTATTCCTTTTTAAACTAATTGTTAATTAAATAAACTGTATTGCTTTAAATTGTATGTAATGATCAGTGGGTCAGGAAAGCATCCAGTGCGGAGAGAGTACCCCGGAGTGGGGACACCCTCGCCCCTGACCTAGGTGACAACAGCAAGGTTGGGGGTCGAGCCCCCCAGGAATCCTGGGCCCAGCCCTGTTGGGGTTACGAGGACTCTGCCAGACAGGAGAGTGTAGGGGAGTCCTCGAGGGCAGGTAAGCCTCTGGTTAAAGGAAGTGGGAGCAAGAACTCAGATCCTTCTGCTAGCCCTTTTCACCGGGGTAGTGCAGAAGCCAGGAAAGTTCCCTGGGACCATAGCGGGACCCTTCCCCCGCTTACACGTACAGGATAGGCAGGCAAGTTCACTTTCATTTTCTGTGCTGCTGACTGATATGAGAGAGCTGCTTTTCCCAAGCCCCAAAAAGGGCAAGGGGGTTGTAATTCTTTTATTATCCTTTATAATACCATTGTGCCTAGAGGTCCCAGTCTGGGATCGGGCTCCTGTTGTGCTAGATCAGGGGCTCTCAAACTTTTGTACTGGTGACCCCTTTCACACAGCAAGCCTCTGAGTGCGACCCCCCCCTTATACATCAAAAACACTTTTTTATATATTTAACACCATTATAAATGTTGGAGGCAAAGCGGGGTTTGCGGTGGAGGGTGACAGCTCGTGACCCCCCATGTAATAACCTCGCAACCCCCTGAGGAGTCCCGACCCCCAGTTTGAAAACCCCTGTGCTAGATGCTGTACACGCATGCATCTGAAAACCAGTCCTTGTTCTAAACAGCCTTGGCAAGGGGAGGACAAGCTAACAGTGAAACATCATGTTTAATAAAATAGGTAGGGCATAGAGCATGGTGGAGAGTGTTAATGAATGAGACAATAGAGGAGAGTGCAGGAAAGGGGACTAGAGCAGAGGAGGAAACTGGGTGATGATGGACTGGGAACTGTGGAAGGGCTGGGTAACAGGAGAAAGAAAAGCAGGCCGGTGAGCACAATCATTTCACAGGTTTACCCCAAACTGCCAGTGCCAGCGTTGGCCACATGTCAATAAAATATCACTGGGAAGAAGGGCTAGAAAAGCAGCAGGAAGGTGAGGAAATGCAAATTAACAAGAGGGACAGCAAAGGGTTAGCAGCAGAGGGGGTTGGGAAAATATTTTTTGTGACAAATAGTTACTGAGAACTTTTTTTTGTTAACTAAAGTTTGAACTTTTGACAAAATTGACTTTTGGGGGGGGGGGGGGGCGGCAGAGGGGAAGTCAAATTTGTTGGAAATCATTTTTGACCTGCTCCAGTTAGGAATCTGTGTGGTGGTTTTTTGTTTGCTTGTTTGTTTGGTTTTTTTGGGGGGGAAGAGGGGCTTTTTTAAAAATAACTGTGTTGTGTAAAAAGAATGTGACCAAGACCCAGATAGATAACAATATGCCTGGGCATTGCTATGCTTATCAATGGATTATTTGAATGATATTTACATCTTCATAGAAGAATTTTCTTTGTTTGCTCTACACACAAGGGGCTCTTTGGCTAGACTAAACAGAAATGGTTTCTAATGTAAATAATTGTTATCCATGCCTTGTCGAGTACAAGGAGGATTAGAGATGGGTTGTCCTGTGAAAGCAGGAGGAGACGGAGGTAAGAGTGAGTGGAATTAAATGGGGGGGGGGGAGCCAATAAGGTGAAATGAGATCAAATTAACATGTTGGGAAGCCATGTTTCCCTTCTGGTCTACTGCTGTGCATTGATCTCATGCGTGCAATTAGGCCCAGAGTTTGCTTCCCAGGTGGAATCTAGTGGCAACCCCATACAGCTAAGGGCAATAGCAAATATGTGCTGTTGGGATCATAGCATTTTCTGCTGGCCCATCTGGTCTGATATACTTTGTCTGGAAGCAGATGATATCTGCTGCTCCACAGGGAGGTAAAAACCAAACACACCTTCCACCTCTGTGAGGTACCTAATTCAACTGTGCAGTTGGGATTGGGGGAAGGGTTGGATTCCTGCTTCACCCCAGCAGAGTCAAGCAGCCGCTGTATGTTTGCTTACACCCATTATTTTCACTTTTTCTACTGAGACTGGAAGATCTTTGGGGCAGGAACTGTAACTGACTAGGTGTGTGTGACCTAGCACAGTCAGGCCCTGCTCCTGATAGTGGTTTCTCATTGGCTGCTGCAATACAAAATAATAATGGCTTAAGGAGCCCAAATCTGAGAGATGTTCTTAAAGCCTGGATAAGACCAGCTCTCTTTTAGGCAGTGTAGCCTAGTGGATGGAGCACTGGACTGGGACTCAGGGGACCTGGGATCTATTTCCAGCTCTTCCCCTGGCCTGCTGAGTGACCTGGGCAAGTAACTTCCCTTTTTGGTGCTTCAGTTTCGCCAGCTGTAAAATGAGGATAACGGTCCTGACCTCCTTTTGCAGAGTGGCTTGTGACCTACTGATGAAAAGTGCTGTATAAGAGGTAGGCATTATTTAGTTGTTAGTTCTTTGTGTGGGCAAAAGAGATGTCATTATACAGGCCTTGTCCCGCCCTGGCCACAGCCAGAGACTGCAGGGTTACTGATCTGCATCCACTGATGCTGTCGGCAATGATACAGGGTCTGCCTTAAAAGTTGCTTGTGGAAACCTAGTATGAATTGACTTTCACACTTTATTAAACTTTAACCCTTTGCTTTGAATTTCCAGGATTTTGAATATCTATTGCTTTGTAATGCCATTATGCTAACATGTTCATTTTTTATATTCTAATCATGTACAAAAGTGTACAGTTTTAAAGGTGCACCTTTACAACCTTAAGCCTGTCGTAAAGCTTTTATAAAGAAGTCGATACATAATTCTATCTTCATAAAGGTTTTTTTCCACCTTGGTCTGGGTGCGTTCTTGGTCTGTGTGGTTTTTTTGGTTTTTGTTTTTTAAAGATCTGGGGTATTCATGTTGTATAAGTCCAGTCTGTGCAGGGGTAAAAAACTAATGAATTTGGCAATGGACTAATGAACTCTATAAAGATAGCTAAAGGCAGCCGGGAGTATTTATAACTTCCTTTTTTGAGGTGACTGTCTCCAAAGTAATCATATGCATTAGATCTTGTGAAGTTCTTGTGAATAAAAGCATTCTGAAATTTCTAGGGCAAGCTGGCTTTTAAATGTGACTGGGGGGAAGGGAACGTTAGACCTCAAACAAAAAATGTAAGCAGTATGGGTTTTCAGGAAGTTGGAGAAACAGGCTTGCTTGATGTCCCTTCAATTTTTGTCCTATCTCCTGGACATAGATCAGATCTATGCAGGTCAGCTTGGGGCCAGTGCAACAATTCTGTCTGAAAGAGGAAGGGTGGTTTTGCACTTGTAGCTCTTGACTGTGACATGGGAGAGTTGGTCTATACTCAGCTTGCCCAAAGTCACACGTGACACTTGTGGACAAGTCACTTGGGGTGAATTTCCAAAAGCAGTAGGGAACCATTGAGAGCTGTTGAAAATCCTACCCTTCATCTGCTTGGGCCTCCATTCCCCACCCCCTGAAACCTGTCCATAAGACTATTTCCCGTCTCTATTTAGACTGTAAGCTCCCTTAGTCTGGGTTTGTAATGTGCCTAGCAAAATGGGACTCCTTTCTCAGTGTGGCCCCTGTGCACTACTGTAATGCTAAATGAACAAGATCTATTTTTGCCCCCTCCAACTTCTTAAAGTCTCATAATGGAAAGCCTGCTGCAATATTAACTACAGAGAGAAGGCAGTGTCCTTATAATGCGATTTCATGGCAGCCTTATGAGGAGGCTAAATGTTGTTTCAATTTTACATATTGTGTAAACTGAGGCTCCCAGCAGGGAAGCCACATACCCAATGTCACACACTGGATCAGTGGCCAGAAGTGGGAACAGAAACCATCAGTTCTGCTTTCTAGGCCACTGCTCTAAGTACTAGTCCCTACTCCCTCTCCCTTTGCTAAGCCTCCCGCAGAGGGGTATTATGGGGCTTTATGGGTTACAGCTATTGTGCCTGTCCCCTGGGATCTGAGCACTGTTACAGCTCCTAGGGAAAACACCTAGCCAATCCCCAGCTGGACCAGCCTTCCCCCCCCCCCCCCGCTTTGACTAAGATTTAAAAATAATAAATGTAAATGCATAGGGGGTGTCTTGGACAACAGCTGGTTCCTGGGTGTGCGGGGGAGACCCCAGCCCTCCTGCTGTCGCTGGGGGGCCTCTACTGCTGGTTGCCTAGAGTGCTGGGTGGGGGGAAACCCCCCCACACCCCTTCCTTGTGCTGTCCCATGGGGCCTCTAGGGGAGACCCCTGTGCCTGCTGTCCCTGATGATCCTATACCCTGGCTGCTTTGGGCGACCCCCCAGACCCCTCCCCCCTATCTCTGCCTGGGAACCTGACCCCTCCCCTGCCGCCTGGCAGCGGCCAGCCCCTCCCCTCCTGCCCAGCCCCTCCCCTCGCCCGCCGGCCCCTCTCCCTGCCCGGCCGAGCTCTCCGGCCGCACTCAGAGCCGAGCGCTCGGTGGCAGCGGCCCGGCAGGGAGCGAGCGAGCGAGCGAGCCCCGGAGCGAGCGCGGTGGGGAAGGGAGCCGCGCACGCCTGCCTGCCGCTGCGCCCCGGGGAGCAGCTCCATCCCTGCCCCGCTCGCGCCGCGCTTCCTTCCACCGGGGGCTGCTGCTGGAGGGGCCGGAGCCGGGGCTGCGGAGCGGGGGCGCAGGAGATACAAAGCCGCGGCCGCTGCAGGGCAGGCAGGGGGAGAGACAGACACAAGGGGGCATCCTGCAAAAGGGAGCTACCTCCCCGGGGGCCGCGGAGCCCCCCATCTACCCTCAAGGCAGAGCCAGCTGGAGACCACCCGTCACACTCCCCCCGCGTGGAGGACAGCCACCTGGACACTGACTCTGGGTGTTACCTCCCACCCCCCAGGGGAAATCTAGTCCAGCTCTTGGAAGCAATTGAAAACACTCTTCTTCCCACCCCCCCTTTTTTTTTTCGCGGAGGGACAAATCTGGACAGTGTTCGTTGTCATCTCCCTCCTAACTATTAGCGATTTCCACCCAAAGAGGGATAAGTCTTGGAAATAAACCTACCAAGAGGGGGTGAAATCTAGGGGAGGAAAAGATTTTTGGAAGTTGATCCACGCCCCCTCCTCCCGTTTTTGTTTTGTTTTGTTTAGGACATTTAAAAAATTCTTATTCTGCAGGGCACAGGTTCCCAGCTTCCTAGGAAATCCTCTGGACGGTGAGGAGCTGATTTGAAAGAATAATAATAATACAAGGATACAGCTGGGCCCTGTTTGCTTTTCCTGGTTTTTGTGTGTGAAGATGCTATCCTACAGCGTGCTGGACGCAAATGTGGTGGATGTGGAGAAAAGGAGAAACCCTTCTAAGCACTATGTGAGTACAGACAAGTTGACATGCTTACCCTCTGATTCATGTTGCATGCTGTAGCAGGGGTAAATCCTATTATAAGAGCAAATGTGTTAAGAGTCATTTATTGCCCCATCATTCAACAGATATTTGCAGTGTTTTCAAGAGCATATAGGTAAAGTGATATCGGCTGGATTGTTTTCTGTACGTGCCCATTAAATCTCTACAAAATACTTTTCCATGCCAAAAGCAACCATCCCCCTCCCCAAAACCCCCACTGCAGTGGAATTTGCTAATATACGAAATCAAACATTTGCAATCTGTTAGATTTACAGTTCTAATGGGTCGACCTGCAAGTCACTCATCATAACTGCATCTTGAGCTGAACTCCAGTGGGGAGTAATATCTTTCCATCTGCTCCCTAGATCATAGGAGGGTAAAAATTTGCATTTTTAGTATATGCAAGACATGGTGTCTTTTAGAGGAGCCCCTTTAAAGTCCGTGCAGTTGAATATATTCCAAAATAGTTCTCCCAATTTTGTAGTTGACAGTTTTCTTATTTATTGCTGGAGTATTGTGAAACCACTTTATCTCTAGAGCTTGCTTAGGACAGATGCTTTTCCAGTGAGTGGAGTGCTAACCTGGGAAATCCAGGTTCAGTTCCCTGCTTTGCCTCAGATTTCCTGTGTGACCTTAAACAAGTCACTTAGCCTCTCTTGTGTAGCAGTTCCCCATCTCACAATGGGGATGATAGCACTGATCTGCCTCAGAGGGGGGTTGTGGGGCTAAATACACACAAGATTGGAAGATGCTTAGCTACTATGAGAATGGGTGGCCATACAAGTAAGTAAGATAGAGACTGTTTAATGGAGGTGACCTTCTATGAAAGGAGGGGGAGAACTGTACTTGATAAGTTCATACACTATATATAGAGGAGGAGGGGGGGAGGAGTCCTCTTAGTACAGACTAACAAGGCTGCTACTCCAAAGCTTAATAAGTGTGGACTGTCATAGAGATTTCACTGTAATTTTTCCCCCACTAGTTTTTCATCACCCCAAATAGAATGTGTTGATGTTGCTTCTTTTTTGTTTGTTTCCTTTTATTGTTAAGGTGGACTTGCCCTACTTGCTCAGCAAAGTTCCAGTTCAGCATGCAAGGGGTCCCTTAACTCCCCTATTAAACCCTGATCCAATTCAGTAAATTGTGCAGTGCTTGCTCTGGTCCAGTGGGGAGCAGAGCAGGACACGGCTGCTGTAGGTTTCTGGAGTTAGCCAAGGAGGAGGTGCTGAGGCATCAAGTGAGCATTTTGCTCCTTGGTCTTGTAAATTTTAAGAAGACTTTGTGTTTTGAAACATGTATTTGCCAGGTTATCAAGGCAGACTCAACACTTGTTTCCTTTTCATGTCTACTTCACCTTCTGTCTTCACACCTCACTGCTAAATGGAGAAACATCAGACAGGGATTGCTGCAAACCCTCCCAAGATATCAGTACTACAGTATGTCCGTCCCTGTTGTGTGGAGGTGTTGCCTAAAGGTGCTGATGGCATGCAATAGAGTAGGCTCCCTTGGTGCCTCTGTGCCCTGTGCTTGAAACATACACATCAATTAGAGGTTTCAGAGTAGCAGCCGTGTTACAAGGCTTTTGAATTCTCTAGCTTTGTCAGGGTTTTAGTTACATAACCCTTTTTTGCATGTTCTTCTCAAAACCAACACTCGTTTAGTGGACTTTCCTAGAAGAGTTGATTTTATGTTCTAGAAGACGAATCAGTCATCACACTTCTTAGCATGCAGTGTAGTTGTAGCCCTGTGAGTCCAGCTCAAAAACCAGGGCAAAGCCCTAGGCATAGTTTACTTTGGTGTTTAAGCATTCTGAGCAGTTAGCCTGCAGCCACATCCCCTCCGGGCTGTACTCTTGCTAAAGCTCCCAGCCTAAGTAATTACAGGTCCTGTGTATGCTTTCGAAGAGTGGAGGTGTTAACCCTGATGTCCTGTTAGATTGCCACTTGAGCAATTTCACTCTGTACTTATTCCTCCATTACTTCATGTTGGATAAAGAGTTGTTCTTCAATTCCTGTGTAACGTTGTTGTGACTGACTCTGTTATATGGCTGCTGTGTGTCTCCCCAGAGGTGGCTGAAATTCATTGCTGTGTTGTGATCTCTATGTAGAAGTTTTTAGTAACTGTAAATAAAACACTATATGAACTTACAAAAGATGCAAGATAAATAAAATCATAACTTCTTGGTCCCTAAAAAATTACCTACAAAGGTTTATTTTTATTCTTTATAACTAACAGGATACATGTGAAAGATCTAAAACCTAGAGCATCATTTACAGTTTGAAACAAAACCTGTTCCTTATTCACAACCCTGCCAATCTTCCGATTTTGAATCTGTTTTCACAGGTAGAGTTGACCTTACATTTTATACAACGATTTAAAATCTCTTCTCCTCTTGACACTTTCAGGGCAATTTCCCTATTTCTCCAGTCACCATAGAGCCATCCAGGGAAGACAAGACCAGAATTTCTCATGTGTCTTTGTTATATTAAAAAAACAAAAACAGCCAGTTTTGCTGTATATATCCATAAAACAGCAAAAAAAGGGCACAGCTTCTCTTCCCTGCAGGTCGCCTTAAGTACAGAGCTTGCTCTCATCCATCCTTCCCTAGCTGCCATACAGGGGACCATACAGGCCTTTCTGCTTATTTGGCATGCTTAGATTTGGAATCTCTTGCTGTTACAGGAGATGAGAGGAAGTTATCTTCTCCATCCATTTCCAACTTCGCATCTGATATCAGGCCAGGTCTCCACCAGAGTTTTGTTGGCATAGCTGTTTTGGTCAGAAGTGTGTGGGGGAGGAGGGGCAGAATCACATCCCCCTAGCCAACATAGCTATGCTGGCAAAACCCCCAGTGTAGATGCAACTCTGCCGACAGAAGAATGCTTCTGTTGGCCTAGCTAATGTCATTGCGGAGGTGGTGTTACATTGCTGAAAGAAAAACTCCATCTGTTGGCGTACACCATGTCTCCCCTGCCAGAATAACTATTCTGGTACAGCTCTTCCAGCAAAGCCTTTGTAGGATAGACAAGGCCTCGATAAGTGCAAGTATTTCATATCCCTATTGTTTCCCATATCCTCAAATTAATGGCCTCGCCATTATGTCAGCTGTCTTCTCCTCCACAGTTGACCAGATGTATGGTGATGATCTGTATTATCCTACTGTCATCACTGTACTCTCTTGAGTGCTTATGCTGAGATCCCAAGGTAATGGACACGCACATTGGTACAAATTTTCTCTTACAGCATCTCTTGGTTTCCTGTGACAGTGGTGCTTGGTTGCAGTACAGCACACAGGGTGAGAAAAGGTAAAATGCCTGTGACATCAGACAGAACTGGTTAGACCTTCTCTGCAATTGAAACAGTTAAAAATGCTGCTGGCTGCAGCCATCTGAGTCACATATTATCTCTAATTCCTTGCCAGAGTAATTATTTCCTAATGTGATCTCCATATGATTCACACTATAGATCTTACATGAATTCCTGTAAATAGAAGTTGTAACCACTTCACCCAAGCTGTTTGAACATGATTGTCAACCAATGCATGTGATTATTAATCTCTTAATGTAGTGAGGGAATAAGTGTTTCTATTCAGATGTTCAACTCTTTGATTGCTTCTTCTGTGAAGGGAGGGTAGGATTTGGCTCAATGTCACAAGCAAGTTTGTGCAGGTCACACTAATTATTGTAAAATGTGGGCATTTCTGAAAAACTGACTGACTAACATTTTACCAACTTACTTGCCAGATCTGCTCACCTTGTGTATTCAGAGTCCTATCTACTTGCTTTAGTGACAAAGATCCTTGCTATTCCTGTTAGCCCTATAGAGCTAACATGGGAGTGGGAGCTGGATTCCATTCTGGCTTATGCATCAATGGAATAGTTAACTAAATTCCAGCTGCAGGATTGAATTTTGCCCTCTGTCTTCGGGGGGCTGCACAGGTATGACAATGTGTGGCTGGTAGGGTGACCAGATGTCCCGATTTTATAGGGACAGTCCCGATTTTTGGGTCTTTTTCTTATATAGGCGCCTATTACCCCCTACCCTCTGTCCTGATTTTTCACATTTGCTGTCTGGTCACCCTAGTGGCTGGTTATTCATGGGTTAAAAGGGGCTTACCCTGACTTTCAGAGGCCAGGTTGAGTTTGCAGAGCTGGAAATTGAAAGTGGATGCCTTTTTTTTTTCCTTTCTAAAATGGACAGATCTGCTCTGGAGTTAGGGGGACGCTAACAAACATGAAACCCCACAAGCCCAGTGATTCAGAGCTGCTTCTCAGACAGGAATATCCCTTTATATCTAAAGAAGTATTCCTGCTTTTAACTGAGTTAGTTGTTAGCAGTGTCTTAGACATGAGTTAGCATTTTCAAAAGTGACTTAGGCGCCTGAGTCCTGCCTGCTTTCAAAGGGACATAGATCTGGTCTACACAAGAAAGTTGCACTAGTTTCACTGAAGGTGTGATTTCAACTCCATTTAGTTAAGCTGGTGTGGGTGATCTGAGGCCATGTCTACGCTACAAATTTTGGCTGACGCAAATTACACTGGCATAAAGCTGCCACAGTTAGTATATCACTCCACATGCATAGTTGATTCCTTGCGTTGGTGCTATATGTACTCACCGGGAGAGCTTGTGTTGATGCACAGTGTGGTACATCATGGGTAGGTAGCCTCGTTTGCCACTCACCACCATCCAGTGCACTGTCTTTTGGAAAGTTTTGGCAATGCCTGCTGGGGCAGAAATAAGTCACCCGGGGCAACTGGGAACAAGGAGTCAAGTTCCCACCATGCAGTTTTCTCCATCCCATAGTGCCAGCCATATCCCATAACTTTCACACATTTAAAAAAAAAAAAAAAAATCTCTCGTGGCCCTTTGCACTGCTATCCAGCTCTGACAGAGGCCTGGAACTTGCACAGCTCTGCACTATTGTCATGAACATTGCAAGCACAGGACGCACGATCCTCCAGTATTTGCAGAGCTGTAAGAAACCGCATCAGCGGGGAACATGACAATTTCAAGGAAGACAGATTGCTGTGGGCCATAGCGAAAACCAATTCAAGGTGGTTGGTGACATTCACGGAGCAGATGGTGGAGCACTGCTTCTGGGTCTCAGAAATAGGCACTGTCTGGTGGGATCATATCTTACTTCAGGTGTGGGATGATGAGAAGTGGCTTCAGAACTTTTGAATGTGAAAGGCCGTGTTCCTGGATCTGTGCACCAAGCTTGCCCGAGCCCTCCAGTGCAGGGATACAAGAATGAGAGATGTGCTGTCAGTGGAAAAGCTAGAGGTGATCGCACTGTAGACACTTGTATTGTTGGATTGCTAGCAGTCAGTGGGAAACCATTCTGAAGTTGGAAAATCCGCTCTGGGGCCACTGTCATGCAAATGTGCAGGGCGATTAATTTTCTCCTGCTATGAAGGACTGGGACTCTTGGGAATGTGCAAGGTATAGTGAGTGGATCTACAGCAGCGGGGTTCCCAAACTGAGTTGGAGTGATAGATGGTATGCACATCCCTATTTTGGCATCAACCCACCTTGTCCCAGAGTATATCAATAAAAAGAACTGCTTTTGCAAGGTTATGCAAGCATTGGTGGGTCACTGGGGACATGTCACAAACATCAATGTTGGCTGGTGAGGGAAAGTGCATGATGCTCGTATCTTCAAGAACGCAGGACTGGTCAGAAAGCTGCAAGCAGGGACACTACCGGTATTTCCTGACCAGTGGCTTATCATTGGCAATGTTGAAATGCCAATAGTGATCCTGGGGAATCCAGCCTGACCCTTGGCTTATGAAGATGTACGTCAGCCTCCTCAACAGCACCAAGGAAAGAGTCAACTACTGGCTCAGCTGGTGCGGAATGTCAGTTGAATGTGTTTTTGGTAGATTGAAGGGACGCTGGTGTTGCTTACTCACAAGACTGGGTTTCTGTGAGGAAAATAGCTGAATAGTTATGGCTGCGTTTTGTTTCCTGCGTATTATCTGTAAGGCAAAGGGGGGGAAAGCTGCCCCCAGGATGGAGGTGGAGTGGCTGTCTGCTGAGTTGGAACAGCCAAACACAAGGGCTGTTAAAAGAGCTCAGTGCAACTATGGCTGAGGGCGTGCCATCGGTACAACTTTGTAATGGGAAATACATTTACACACTTAACTGAGGCTCTTTCCTCTGCACTGGGCTTCCCTCTGCTTGACTCCTGGGACTGACTGGACTGTCATGGAGTCTCAAACAGGCCATGGCTCTCAGCATAGCTGGACCCCCCCAGTTGCAGATCCCTCCTCCTCGCTATTTACGGCCAGGGTCCTCTGAGGTATCCACAGTAGTCCGCAGGGTGGTGGAGTCTCCACCAAATATGGCATACAGCTCTTTGTAAAAATGGCAGGTCTGTGGCTTGGCACTGGATTGGCTCTCTGCCTCCCTGGGCTTCTGGTCTGCCTGTGGCATTGGTGCTCATCCTTCTCATACCCCTTCCCCTGAATACCCCGTGCAATCTGCTCGTAGATATCCACATTTCTAGGGCTGGTCTGTAGCTGTGCCTCACAACCTCTTCTCCTCGCACTCCCCAGAGAGCCAATATGTCCTGTCTCCTCCAGGCTGGAGAGTGCCTGGAGCGTGAAGCTGGCACGATCAACTGGGCAGTTGCACACAAACATGGAAATTTACTAGGTGTGTTCACAAAGCTTGTCAATCGGGAAAAGGCATTTCAAAAATTCATGAAAGGTCTTTAAAGGGTGAGGGGAGGCTTCTGCTCCCAGTGACCCCCAGGCAGTGGAGTTCACAATTGTGACCAGAGCGGTCAGCGTTGGGCATTGTGGGACAGCTGCTGGAGGCAGGAGTGGTGGAGCCTTCCCAAAACCATTTCCCTGCCCCTGCCCCCCCTCCCCAGGCCCTGGCAAAGCTGGGAGGGACCCAGGCTCTCTGGCCCCACTCACCTGTCTGGAGCTGCCCCTCCCCCCCCCCCCAAAAGCAGCCCCTGGCCCATGTGTGTTTCTCCCCCCATGTCCAGAACTCTGCCAAAGGCAGGTAGAGGGTCTGCAGCTCTCCACAGCTGCCCGGGTAGTTCTTACCTCAAACCGGCTTCCGGCCTGGCGGCAGGGCTGAAGAGTTACAGCCTGTCTATGGTAAGAGCGGAGGGCTGCTCTTGGTGGGGGGGATCCCCACAGCTGCCCATGCTCCAGCTGCTGGCTGGGGGGATGAGGCCTTGGGGGGCGGGAGGAAAGAGGAGGGGCAGGGGGCAGGGGGCAGGGCCCATGGTGAAAAGTGGACGGGCCAGGCCCATCCACTTTCAAAAAGTGGGAGGATCATGGCCCCCCAGTTAGTCGCTTAAAATTTTAAGTTAAATGGATGCATCTTGTACATGTAGAAAAGGCTTTAGGCTGCTAAGGCACACCGGCACTTCTGAAAATGGTACCTTCACTTAAAGGTGCTGTACAAACACCTGGGTCCTGTAAGCTGCCCTCCGCAGGTGAGCTCCTGCACCTGCATCAAACCTCCCTGACTTCAAAGGAACTGTGTAAGGGTCCATGTGTGAAGCAGCTCACAGGATCAGAGCCTTAATCGTGGTCACAGCATCCCTGCTGGGAGCTAGGTCTGTATTATGCGTCTCTTACAGATGGGGCAATTGAAGAGAAAAAGGCTAACTCCCCAAGCTCAGTGACTCAGTGGGGGAAGCTGGTAATAGACAGCAGATTTGAGTTCTCTGTCCCTTACATTGGAAGACAGTCTGGCTAGTGGGTAAAGCGTCTGGTAATGGATTAAAATACACAACTAGAAAAGTTACGAGCCCTTGGATTATGTCATTGTCTTCCTAAAAGCCACTTCCCATTTCATAAGAATTAAACAGGAAGAAGGATTCAATGTGACTCTACCTGCAGCAGGAAGTGACATACCAGCTCTCTCATTTAGTCATTTGGGAGGAAACAGCTGGACACTTTCTACTGTACATCTTTTTATCTGCCTTTTTTTATGTCACTTCCCCTGAGTCAGTGCCTGCTAGCACAATAGGGAGCAGTTCTCAGGGATGACAGGGAAGAGTAGGGATGCTGGAAGGCACTTGAGAGCTTTGTATAGAATAGTCAAGTGGTACCATGTTGTAAATAAAACTGATACCTTTTTGCCTTGGGCATGCAGTAGAAATAGTTCATGAAGCACACAGAGTCCTGCACAGTAACCTAATACTGGCTTTTGTAAAACTTTTTTAAACAAAGTCTCGACTACTTAATAGCATCCCTCGTTTAACACGCACAGGTTAGTGTATATGCCAGTTTCAAACATTCATGGAGCTTTAAAGGGTTGAAGAAGACTGAGTGCATCTATGACCCCTGGGCAGTGGAGTTCACAATTGTGACCAGAGCGGTCAGTGTTGGGTGTTGTGGAATATCTGCGGGAGGACTGTTATTGTCAACCTAGGTAATGCGGTGTCTACACTTGCACTGTGTAGACCTCAGGACATTGACCAATTTACTAATAGCTGTTATAGACTTGTCTTTTCTGTTCATCACAGGAGAAATGAGTTTTGTAAGTTATAATCAAGGACTTGTTTCTTGGAGCAGCTAGTCCTGGAACCCACAAGGGGAGAGGCAATTTTTGATTGAGGGTACGTCTACACTTACCTCCGGGTCTAGCGGCAGGCAATCGATGTTCTGGGATCGATTTATCACGTCTGGTTTAGACACAATAAATCGATCCCGGAAGTGCTCGCCGTCGACGCCGGTACTCCAGCTTGGCGAGAGGAGTACGCGGCATCGACGGGGGAGCCTCCCTGCCGCGTCTGGACCCGCGGTAAGTTCGGACTAAGGTACTTCGAATTCAAAAACAAAAAACAATAACGCAAACAAAACTCACCACCACAGTAG
Source organism: Malaclemys terrapin pileata (assembly GCF_027887155.1). Lineage (NCBI taxonomy): Eukaryota > Metazoa > Chordata > Testudines > Emydidae > Malaclemys > Malaclemys terrapin. The sequence goes on from NC_071511.1 coordinate 122,696,605, forward strand.
CATTTTACTTCAAAAAAAGGGAACTAAACAAAAACGAGGAAGCTAGGTAAATGGAAATTAAAAGGAACAGTCACAGCAGTGAAATGCCTGCAAGCTGCATGGAAACTATTTAACAACACTAGAGCAGGGATGGCCAAACTTACTGACCCTCCGAGCCGCATACGAACATCTTCAGAAATTCAAGAGCTGGAGCACACCTGCCAGAGCTCGGGGTTTCAGCCCCGCAGGAGGCACCCCACAGGGCTCAGGACTTCAGCCCTGCTCCTGCTGAAGCCCCAAGCCCCGGCAGATGGGTTCCACAGGGCTGAAGCCCTAAGACCCCAGCTGCCAGCTGGGCAGAAGCTGCTACCCCACCACCCTGCTGCAAGGCAGAGGTCTGGAGCTCTCCCCCAGGTCTGGTAGCTGGAGAATTGCGGGGGTGGGGGGGGGGAGCATGAAGAGGATTTATGCCTACTCCCCAGATTTTGCCCAGATTGGTGACAAGTTCTGTCTGCCATTGACAGCTGTCTGGCCTCAAGTGACACAAGCTGAGGGTCTCAGTCCAGTTACTACTGGAGCAGATGCTTTCACGTTGGGCTCTCTTCCTGCAGGAGGTAGTCGGTCAGGCTTTCTAGCGCTAGGTTGAGATAGGAAAGCATGCACAGTCACTGGTAGTGCTGTGATAAGTGAAGTACTGTAGTCGTCCAGGGCTATCAGTCTAGCAACTTTCCTCAGCATTAAAATCACTTGGAACTAATAAACAAACAAGAACTTGCTAAGTATTTTCCTGGAGGGAAGCCACAGGAAGAGCAGAGCAGGTTAAGTGATCTTCTTCCCCTTCACTTCCCCTTTACTGAGCAAAAACAACGAGGAGTCCTTGTGGCACCTTAGAGACTAACAAATGTATTTGGGCATAAGCTTTCGTGGGCTAGAACCCACTTCATCAGATGCACGAAGTGAAAAATACAGGAGCAGATATAAATACATGAAAGGATGGTGGTTGCTTTACCAAGTGTGAGGTCAGTCTAACGAGATAAATCAATTAACAGCAGGATACCAAGGGAGCAGAGTTCAACCTTTCCCCGAAAGGATTATAATGAACTCTTGAGCTAGCTCCTGAGAGCAGGAAAGAGGAAACCCAGAAGCTGTGGAAGGAAACCTTCTGTGAGTGTGTGCGGACCCATGAACAGAGTAGACCAAGAGAGGCCCAGCCTCATTTCTAATATAGTATGTTGTTTTAAAAAATATAGCGGTGGCTGAGGTAGGGAGGGTTAAAAAGCAACTGAAAACGTGCAGTACTAACTCAGTTGTTTGACAGTAATAATAATAATAATAATACCCATACACCCCTTCTCATATTCAAAGTGCCCGACACATTGCTGAACCCCCCAGCTCCCTTGGGTAACTAGGTTGGGGTCAACCTCATTTTACAAAGGAGTAAACTGAGGCACAAGAGGTTGTTGAGCAATTATCCTGTGATTTCACAGTAGGTGGAGCTGGGATTAGAAACCTAGAAATTCCTGATCCTAATATCAATTCACCCAGCCACTCTGTTCTGTCATTTATAAAGCCTTAGCGCCTGTATCACGGGGGAGTGCGGGGGAGAGACACTGCAGACCGTGTCCTAACATGTGCTGCCAGGGCCAATCCCAGTCAAGGAGGTTTATTCTTTCTTAACCATTGTTAAGAAACAACCAGAACGCAGTCTTAAGTCAATACCTGGCACCAGGCTTCAGGACTACCCTCCCAGGGGTCTCTGGCTCTCCAGTTCCTGGCAGCTTTCCTGTCTCCTCCAGCTCTGCTCCCCTCTTGGAGCTGTAGGGTTACATCCTTAAGCCCTGGGACTCCTTGCTCCAGGGACTCACCAGAGGAGTTAGCTCCACTTCAGTATGGCCTCTGCTGACCAGGGCTTAGCCTGCCTCAGTCCTTTCTTCTCAGCTGCCTACTAGTAACCCTTTACAGGCCTAGATGTAGCCCAGCCCTCTTTAATTAGCTGGATTGGGCTCACCTGCTCCAGTCATAGAATCATAGAAGATTAGGGTTGGAAGAGACCTCAGGAGGTCATCTAGTCCAACCCCCTGCTCAAAGCAGGACCAACCCCAACTAAATCATCCCAGCCAGGGCTTTGTCAAGATGGGCCTTAAAAACCTCTCAGGATGGAGATTCCACCACCTCCCTAGGTGACCCATTCCAGTGCTTCACCACCCTCCTAGTGAAATAGTGTTTCCTAATATCCAACCTAGACTTCTGCCACTGCAACTTGAGACCATTGCTCCTTGTTCTGTCATCTGCCACCACTGAGAACAGCTGAGCTCCATCCTCTTTGGAACCCCCCTTCAGGTAGTTGAAGGCTGCTATCAAATCCCACCTCACTCTTCTCTTCTGAAGACTAAATAAGCCCAGTTTCCTCAGCCTCTCCTTGTAAGTCATGTGCCTTAGCCCCCTAACCATTTTTGTTGCCCTCCGTTGGACTCTTTCCAATTTGTCCACATCCTTTCTGTAGTGGGGGGCCCAAAACTGGATGCAATACTCCAGATGTGTCCTCGCCAGTGCTGAATAGAGGGGAATAATCGCTTCCCTTGATCTGCTGGCAATGCTCCTACTAATGCAGCCCAATATGCCATTAGCCTTCTTGGCAACAAGGGCACACTGTTGACTCACATCCAGCTTCTCGTCCACTGTAATCCCCATGACCTTTTCTCCAGAACTGCCGCTTAGCCAGTCGGTCCCCAGCCTGTAGCAGTGCATGGGATTCTTTCGTCCTAAGTGCAGGACTCCGTACTTGTCCTTGTTGAACCTCATCAGATTTATTTCACATCAGTCCAGGGGAGCTGGGCTCTGTCTATCCATAGGACCAGCTACCCTGTGACAGCCTGATTTTGAGAGGTGTGGAGCATCCGCAAAGCTGTATGACTTTGGTAGGAGTCAATATGTGCTTTATATTCTGATTAAAACATGTTCCCGACTCATGGCATCTTTGAATAAAACTCTGTCTGTAACCAAGGTATTGTACCACCAGTAGTTCATGTGTAGGCTCAGCAGGCTGATGGGTTTTTGTCAGGGGTGTTGGCCTATATTCAATTTCTTTGTATGAGTTGGATTAAAAAACAAATAATAGACCCTTTAATAATAATGATACCTAACTTTTATATAGCACTCTTCATCAGTAGATCTCCAAGTGCTTTACAAAGGAAATCAGTATCATTATCCCCATTTTACAGATGGGAAAACTGAGGCATTAAGTGGTGAAGTGATTTTCAGAAGTTCACTCAGCAGACCAGTGGCAGAGCCAGGAATAGAATCTAGGTCTCCTGAGTTCCAGTTCTACTCCTTAAAATGATGTGGCAGATGCACTAGTGGTTTCTCCCTAATGCTGTGGGGGAAAAAGTCATAGTATAAGGACAACACACTATGTTTTCCCTATGTGAAGACGAGTTATTTTACTGTGGAGGAAATCTTGCTATTTCCAAAGCAGTTTGAGGTACTGAAACTCCAGAATGTCTTCATTTTGGATACTTAAGGTGATCCTCAAACCATCATTGCTATAGAAAATACTTTGTTTAATTTTTCTTTAGATTCTGCCTACTTGGTAGTACAAATGTAATACACTATGGATAGTTTTGGATAGTTGACTTTCAACTCATTTCTGAGATGTATGGAGGGGACTTTAATTTCAGCATTTAAATGAAAGAAGAACAGGAGTACTTGTGGCACCTTAGAGACTAACAAATTTATTAGAGCATAAGCTTTCGTGGACTACAGCCCACTTCTTCGGATGCATATAGAATGGAACATATATTGAGGAGATATATATACACACATACATATATATGCATCCGAAGAAGTGGGCTGTAGTCCACGAAAGTTTATGCTCTAATAAATTTGTTAGTCTCTAAGGTGCCACAAGTACTCCTGTTCTTCTTTTTGCGGATACAGACTAACACGGCTGTTACTCTGAAACCTAGCATTTAAATGCTTGATTTGTGAAGATACATATTAATATTCCACTCTTCATCATCTACACTAAATTTAGAGTGAATTTAGTGCTGGATAGAAACCACTAGAGCGTGGAGTTCTCTCTGTACCCACCTGCACCCTGTCTTGTGCATATGTGTGTGTCTGTCCCTGAGAAACCACCCCAAGAAGGAGAATGGTTTGTTATTTGTATTGCAGCAGTTGTTTGCTAGCCCTGATGCTGCTTAATGGCATATTGGTCTGGAACTTCCATTTCAGTGCGTGGACTCTGCCATGGACAACTCCATGTCAGCGACTGTAGTCATCTGCATTTTAGACAGGTACAAAGAGAGACACTCTGTCCCAAACAGCCAGTGTACAAACCAAGGGGGGGGAAGGAGATGTTACCCATTCAGACCTTGGCTGAGGTTGCTAACCAAGCACAGCCAGTTAGTGACAGCTATGTTGGTGGATTTTCACCTGTTCTCTAGGAACTGGGTGAAGACCCATCAGCTCCGTTCATACAAGATACCAAATCGCCAGCAATGGTTGTTGGTCATTGTTGACAGGGAGCTAGCCTAGAACAGGTAACCCAAAGATGGAAAAATTCTGTAATCCACCCCAAATATCCTGGCCTGTCCAGTTTCTCTTCACCACAGGTGTATTTCTAAGTAAATGTGAAACTGCCGCAGAATTGCGCCAGATTCCTATTACACAGCTGGGTAGCAAAGGGTTAAACAAAAGGTCCTGCAGGGTGAACGCAGGGTGACCAAGATGACATGACAATGTACTCTAGCTGACGTACTCGTGAGTCTCTCAGTGACCTCAAACTCCTGGATGGACTCCAGGAGAGCCTGGCCCTGCCCCAGTGACAATAGTCTTTAATTTGTTGGCCTGTCAGAAAGCTGTGAAGTCACTTTTTTCACAGGCCCGTTTCCAACTCTTTGGATTTCCCTCCTAGTAAACTTAGTAGCACGTCATGGTTTTACCAGAAGCCAGGCTTTCCAGCCAAGTCAGCAGCGCTGGAGTCAGTGAATGCCCATTCATTGCAGGCCATTATCTGAATTCCCAGGCTTTTTCTTCTCAATGTGGTCTGTGTCTTGCGCAAAGTGCTGGTCAAAAGCCCAGTGCAGCCTCATGGGAAAACTTTGAAGAGGTTCTAGAAACCATGGCCAATGTTGTCAGTGCGTAAAGATAGGGTCCTGAATCCCCAGGCAAAAGTGCTCTGATTCTCAGAGCTGCAGCTCCCATTGACTTGAGTGGGATTTGTGGATGCTCAGCACTTCTAAATTCAGGCCACTGTTATTCAGGTGCCTAATTCTAGGCACCTGGCTTTGAAAACTTTGTGTGCTAATAACTTGTTGCTATTAGAAATTTTCTTCTTAAATAAAAAGAGAGAGAGATGGGCCGGAACTAAAACCTTAGAGTAGAAAATGCCCAAGCTTTGTGGAGGTTTAGATCCATACCCAAACATTGCACCCGCCCTCCAACTCTAAATGTAGCAAAACAAAGCCTCAAATCCAAACATTCCTTCATGTAGGTGGGATTTGTAGCCCAATTTTGCAGCCCAGGTTCATGTCTCAAAAAAAAAGCCAAAATATTTCTATTTTGTATCTACTGCTGTGGCAGCTTCTTCATTTGAAACCTTAGTCTTTTCTGGGGATGTATTAGGCTGTGGAATTGTCTCCCAAAAGAGAGAGTAGAAATTAAATTGCTTGTGACATCTAAATCAATACTGGACAAAGCTCTGGAAAACAGATTATAGGGAACAATCTTTCAGTGACCCCAGTGGATGGATCAAGTAGTCTAATAGGTTTTTCCCCTTCTCCAGCTTCTGTTAATATCATGCCACACAGAAGCACATTCGGTGGATGTTTCTGTTGAAAAGATCAGTAGCCAAATTAACAATTAATATAACAGGTTTCAGAGTTAACACAGAAACTGGAGTTGGGTCCTTCAGACCTTTCTTAGAACTATTGTTTTAGGCTGTCTGTAAACCTAAGAAGGCACCACTGCATCAGGTTGCATTGCAAAGGTTTTAATTGCAATCTTAATGTCCAGGAATGGATCATTTAAAAAAACAAAACAAAACGACACTCAGGCCATGTCTACACTAGCGAGCTTACAGTGGCACAACTGTACCTATGCAAGATCGCCTGTGTAGCTGCTCTGTGCCAGCAGGAGAGCGTCTCCCGCCATCATAACGCTGCGCGTACTGCCACTTACGCTGGCGAAACTTCTGTTGTTCAGAGTTGTTGTTTTTTTCACACCTCCGAGTGACATACGTTTTGCCATCATAAGTGGTAGTGTAGACATGGCCTTAGATTATAGTGTCTCCTGGAGCCAGAATGTTGTGATCCATTTCTGTTGACTTTGAGCTCTGTCCAAAATTCTCTCTTAATTTAGCCAGGTAGCCTGGAGGCAGGAAGACTCCTGCCAGCTGGGTGTGGTGAAGGAGGGACCCTAATTTGTGTGCAGATCCAGTATTCCTCCCTCCTAGGCATAAGAGGCTAATGGAGAAGCAAGAGTCAAGCTCTTGGTCACAGGGCAGGAATTATGGCATAATCGGGTGCTATATGGAGTGAGATGAAATTGGTGCCTTCCCAGCATATTCCTCAACTGTATCATGCCAACCAAACCCCCTAAACCCACTGCAGGTTGCTAATATTAGAGCTGTAGAGTCATGAACAGCTAAGGTTAGAAGAAACATTAAACACGTTAAGGAAGTGAACCTCACATTATCACTTTCAGCTCCCACTTCTGCTGCATAGTACCTCTCACTTTGGGACACTATCGCACATTTACATACATCTAGGTCTTGGCAGCTGGAGAACTTCTGCTTCCCAGCCGTGGGTCAAGTGGCAATTTATTTTTGTACAGGTCTAGCGGCTGGTATTACTAATAATACATGTGCATGCTTTGAACTTATCTGGTGCCTTTCATCCACGGATCCCAAACACTTTTAAGCCTCAGCTCCTCTTTATAAGGTGGGTAAATAAGAGCGTCTAGCAAAATATCTGCTGGTAGGGAGCCTGCACAAAATAACTGGATGGGCTAGGGCAGGTGGAAGGAGCTTGTTAAGGTTTGAGCCTCCCTGGAAGTCATTTCATCATAGGACTGGGGTTGTGGGTAGGGGGTAAGGAAGAGAGTGAGAGTGGATTCACAGCCCGTGCTCTGACCACTGCTTATCACATTGTTCATAATTGTCTCAGTTCCCTTGTGCTCCCACCTGTCATCTCTTATCTTACAGATTGTAAATTCCTTGGGGCGAGGAAATGTGTTTGTACAGCACCTTCCACAATAGGGTCCCGATCTGGCCAGGGCACCTATTGATTGGCGCTACTGCAATTCAGAAAATTAATAATAATGATGGCTGCAATACAACCAAAATATTTAACATCCATCACTTGGATTTTTATTTTTTAAGGCTATACACCCATCACAAACTAGCAAAAGTATCACAGATTAGTTGATGCACGTTCAGTATTGCCAGCCCAAGTGTTCAAAAATTATGAGCCAGGTTCCAAAAAGCTATGAAATTATTTAAAAAATTGAGAGTTTTTAAAATTATATATCTGCCTACTGGTTTCTGAGCCTTTAGGATGCACTCGGGTCACGTTTTCAAGCTTTTTCTCCACAAACACGAGGGCTAGAAACTTACTTCATTTTTAAAAATGAAAGTGGAGATTCTCCTATGATCACCTGACTCCAGAAGCTGGGGCTTTAAGTAAAACACCAAACAACTGGAGACTCATGATAAGTCACTAGAGTTGGCAACACTGCCTATGTGTGTGTATAAAATAGTAAGTAGGTTTGTGTAGCAATCTGGGTGGAGAAGGGGCTTCAGAATGCTAATACATGCCTCAGCTGGGATATTATTACATGGATTGAAGAGACAAAGTGAGTGAGGTAATATCTTTTACTGGACCAACTCCTGTGAAGAGGCAGTCATCCTGTTGGATCCCAGCTTTCAGCTAAGCCAGTGTATAATAAGCATTACCATATGCCCATTTTAAAGAGGGGGATATAGGCACAGAATAATTCAAATTTGCTCAAGGTCACAAGGAGCCAGATTGAGCCACCCTTACTCGGATGAGTGCAGCGGGACTATTTGCCAAGTAAGGTACCACTCAACATAAGCATGGGATGCTTTAGCCTGGTGTGACTCCTGACTATCCCTGGCATCAGCCCTTTGAAAACAGTTGGTGCCTAGGGATGGGTAGACATTTATTGCAAAGAAGAGATGAGTGAATTCCTCCATTATAACATAATACTCCTTTAGGGTTGTCTCACAGAAGCTAGGCTTGAAGCCTTGAATGATGCTACAGGCTTGCAAAAGGGTAGAGGAGAAAATAGATCTTGTGAGGTTCCCACATTACATTTAATGAGTCTCTAATCTTATTCAGTTACTTAAGCAGATGGTGTCTATTTAATATTCTAAACATACAGATAACCCACTCGTTGGTTGGCTTTTTGGTAGGGAACAGGCACGGTAGCTTAAAAGAGAGCCATCAGCCACCGGTACAGACATTCTGCAGAGTTTATAGAGCACTTTACTTCAGCAAATCTGCACCAATGGGAGGTAATGCACTGTAAGCTCACCCTGGTTCTGTGAAAGGGGAGGTAGCAGAGCTGGGGAGGGAGGCAGCCTGCAGTTTTTGTTTCGGATGCAATAACAATAAATATTTCCAGATTGGGTCTTTGAAAAAGTTTGTAGGGGGACAAAGGCCAAAGATAACAAGAGTTTTCCAGAGTCTGGAGCAGAGGGAAAGGGAGCCAGTGTAATTTGGAGCCCTGAATGCTGGCGGGCACATAAAGGCTGAATCTCAGCTCACCACGTCACTTGCAAATCAGGAGAGATAACCGTGGTGATACAAACCAGCTTCTTCGTTGGCCAGTTTGTGTAGCTAATGGCCCCAACCTGGTGCTTTGGAGTTTCAAAAGCGCTCTCTTTTAAAGTCACTTTCCTTTTAATTTAACTGTTTTCTCTTTTTTAATTGTTTTTGGCAGTTGCTTCTTAAGGGGTCTGTGACAAACCTCAGGATTTCAGTCCCCCACGATGCCAAACCATGCTGTGAGGTCATGGAAACCCAAGGCCTACTCCTGCTCCTATTGAAATTGATGGCCATACTGAGTCCCTGGCTGGTTGAGATTGTCAGTGTCTCCTTCAAGGAGGATACTGTGCTGATGACTTAAGGAAACACGTGTCCAGCCTCCACTCCAAAAGACCTCTTCTGACGCTGACAATCTAAACAGCTGTCATCTGGTATCCCTTTTAGTTCTCACAGGCTGCGTCATGCATCTTGAATTGAGGGCAAGGCTTGTAGATGTTTGGCAAAGTGTTCGTGTGTGTGTGAGAGAGAGATTCAAAGCATTTATACATTTCACATACCTATGTTAGAGAAGTGCTAACAGAATGTTATATGGCAGCAGATAATAGTTATCAGAGTAAAATGAGATAGTAACTTACCACTCATATGTTTTTAATAAAGTGAGGTCATTTAATCTGATTTCGATGCTAGATTTGGTAGTGTCCTGAGCTCTGGACTTGCATACGTATTCTAATAATAACAATAATTTGCACTTACATTGTGCCTCTCGCTTGTAGAGGACCTCAGAGCTCCTCTACAAGCATTAGAGCAGTCTCACAGGTATGCAGCCACATGCGCATCATGCGAAAGCACCAGAGAGATGAGCCACAGTAACTGTCGTTAGGATCCTCAGTGTGTTTGGAGCATGAGGCATCCAAGGAAATTGAAGTGCCACCACATGTGATGGGTCTGGCTCCCAGGGCAGCCTGACATGCCCGCTGTGAGAAGTGTGCATGTTTGGTGAATAACACTGGGAAAGCAGCTCCTTTTTATAAGGAATTCAGTTCGGACAGAAGACAGCAGGCACTTAGTCTACCTTGGTGTTCGATACAAAAGAAGAGCATGCTGAAATGCTAAAAAATGAGGATAATACTTTTGGTTACATTTTTATAGCACTATGAAGCGTGCAGCAGTATTTTGCACTTTTAAAAACCCCTCGTCTACTCTCGCAAAGTGCCTTGCGAACATGAGTAAGCCCCAGAACACCCCTGTGAAGCGGGGGGGGGGGGGTCACTTCCCCATTTTACAGATGAGAAAACTGAGGCACGGAGAGATGAAATGACTTGCCCAAGGTTTCACAAGCAAGTTGATGGCAAAGCTAGGAAATAGGGGGCCAAGATTTTCAAAAATGGTTAGGGATTTTTGGATGTCTAGTTTAAGACACCTTAAAGGGGCATGAATTTGCAGAAAGTGCTGGGCACCCACTGTCTGGAAACCAGACACTTTTAAGGTTCCTAAAAATAGACTTAGCCAAGACACACTGATGCAATTATAAGCACATCAGTTACCTCTGACTCCCAGTTCAAACCACCCTGGTGATGCCACAGCTATGAAGGCAAGGAAACAAACCATTACTCTGTAGGGTAAGACAATATTTATGGTAGCACACTCAAGATATTGGGCCTGGTTTCTGAGGCAGTGTTAGAACAGAAGAGCTGCCACATTGGGTCAGACCATGGTCCATCTTGCCCAGTATCTTCTCTCCAACAATGGCCTGTACCAGCGCTTAAGGGGGAGTGTACTGAACAGGAGAATTTGGGAGTGATCCACTCCTGTCTTTCACTCCTGACTTCTGGTACTCAGGTTTATATAAGATCGCTCTTAGCACGGGCTTGTGTCCCTGACCATTTTGTCTAATAGCCATTGATGGACCTATCTTTCATAAACTTACCCAGTTATACTTTTGGACATCACAACATCCCATGGCAACGAATTTCACAGGTTAGTTTTGCATTGTGTGAAAAAGTACTTCCTCTTGTTTGTATTAACCTGCTTCCTAGTAATGTCATTGGGTGACTCCTGGTTTTTGTATTGTGTAAAAGGGTAAATAACACTTTACTATTCACTTTCTCCACACCATTCATGTTTTTATAGAACTTTTATCATATTCATCTTTAGTCACCTCTTTTCTAAGATGAACAGCCATAGTCTTCTTAGTCTCTCCTCATACGGAAGCTATTCCATACCCTGCCTTGATCATCTTTGTTGCCCTTCTCTGAACCTTTTCCAATTCCACTATATCTATCCTCTTTGAGATAGGGTGACCAGAACTGCACAGTATTCAAGGTGTGGGCGCACCATGGATTTATATAGTGGCATTATGATATTTTCCATTTGATTTTTTTATCCGTTTCCTAATAGTTCCTAACACACTGTTGGCCTTTTTGATTGCTGCTGCTTACTATCCGTGGTGACTCCAAAATCTCTGTTTTGGGTGGTAAATAATGACAGTCAATTTAGAACCCATCATCATATATGTACAGTTGGGATTATTTTTTCCAATGTACATTACTTTACGCTTATCAATGTTCAAGTTCAACTGCCATTGTGTTGCCCAGTCACCCAGTTTTGTGAGATCCCGTTGTATCTCCTTACAGTCATTGGCAGATGAGGGTTAGTGGCAGGGGTTGAGGTGATTGTCATTTATTTTAGAAAAATGAAGACCAAAGTTAACCAGTCTAACTCCGGCCATAAAACTTACTTTGTTGTAACACTTAAAAGGCCTATTCAAAAGCACAGGGTGCATAAAACTAAGAGAATTAATCACAGAAAATATTTTCTTTGCACTCTTTGAAGATGTTTTTGACTAACCAGCCTTTCTTGTGCATCTTAAAGGTACAGGTGAGAAAAATACAAACTCTTCTCCATGTCCTGCAGTTCTTTTGCATGCAAAATTTCCATTGGGGTCCTGTGGACAGAAGGACTGAGGTTCCTAATGTCTGAATAATGACCTATCACAATAATTCCTGCTCCAGACAAAATATTCTACTTCAATCTCCCCGCAAAATAAACACTGACTGTTGCCACGGTCATTTGCTGTGCTGGGCCCCAGGGAATGGTATTTGCTCCCACCTTGAAATCAACCTAATTTATTCCCTTCCCAATGTAAAAACAAAATAAAACACATTTAAAGCTTTTCCTCCCACCCCATAGTGATTGAGCTGGGGAGTCCAGAGACCTGGGTTCTGTTCCCAGCTGCCGTCGCCTCACTGTGTGACCTTAGGCAAGTCACTTAACCTTTTGGGACCTTAGTTTATTCTCTGTGTAAAAAGGGAACTAATGAGACATACCCTTAAATTGCTTTGAAATCTAGAGAAGAAAAATGTGCTAAGGGCTGTTGTTACATTTACTAACTCCATTTCATCCCTCAGTTGAACTGCAACTCCTCATTAGATTGAATGTGGTTCTGTATTTCAAACAGCTGGTATTTTATTATTTGTTGTTACAGTAACTTCTTGTTTAATGTTGTAGTCATGTTCCTGAAAAATTTCAACTTTAAAGTGAAGCGATGTTAAGCAAATCCAATTCCCCATAAGAATTAATGTAAATAGGGGGGAGGGGTTAGGTTCCAAGGAAATTTTTTTTCACCAGACAAAAGACATTATATACATATACAGTATAAGTTTTAAACAAACAATGTAGTACTGTACTCATAGAATCATAGACTATCAGGGTTGGAAGGGACCTCAGGAGGTATCTAGTCCAACCCCTTTCTCAAAGCAGGACCAACCCCCAGCTAGATGATCCTAGCCAGGGCTTTGTCAAGCCTGACCTTAAAAACCTCTAAGGAAGGAGATTCCACCACCTCCCTAGGTAACCCGTTCCAGTACTTCACCACCCTTCTAGTGAAAAAACATTTCCTAATATCCAACCTAGACCTCCCCCACTGCAACTTGAGACCGTTAGCCCTTGTTCTGTCATCTGGTACCACTGAGAACAGTCTAGATCCATCCCCTTTGGAGCCCCCTTTCAGATAGTTGAAAGCAGCTATCAAATCTCCCCTCATTCTCTCTACTCAGGAATGATGATTGTGAAGCTGGGTTGAGGTGGTGGAGTCAGGGTGAAAGAGGATGGATCGTCCAGCTGCTCCTCTTGCTCTTCTTTCCAAAGTGCTGGGGGGCGCTCAACCCCCAACTCTGCCCAAGCCCGCCCCCGCTCCACCCTGCCCTGCTTCTTCGCGCCCCTGCTCCACCCCTTCCCCCCAAGCGTGCCGCGTCCTCACTCCTGCCCTCTCCCAGAACCTCCTGAACACTGCAAAACAGCTGATTGCTGCAGGTGGGAGGCGCGAGGAGGGAGGGGGGAGTTGCTGATCCTTGGGGCTGCCAGAAGGCGGGAGGCGCTGAGCTGTGTGTGGAGGGGAGTTGATGGGGGGGCTGCCAGCCCACCTTGGTTCCAAGCCCCCACGGCCAAACAACGTTATAAGCAAACATTGTGCAACTTTAAATGAGTATGTCCTCTAATAGATCAACGACATAACAACGAAACAACTTTAACCAGGCCAGCATTAAGAGGAATTACTGTACTCCCGCGGGGTAGGAGAAAAGGCGGACAACCTATATATACTATTCTTATTAACCAAGAGTGCCTTTATTTATTTTCTGCTTCATTTAAAAAGATGTTAATATTCTGAAGAATACTCTAACCTCCCCCTATCTTTTCTTTCTGTGTATCTTATCTTCTAGTTGCTAAAAATGTAGTTTTCTTTTTAATGAGAGTTCCAGAATCCATCCTAATGTTTAGATTGCTAGAGCCAGCTCAGAGTGATGGTGATAAAAAAGTGATAAAAGTGACACTGCTATCCTGGCAAATGTTTCCTGTTTGGGGAGTGTTACCAGAGTGAAATGCTGGGAGAGTAACTAAAACAAAGTTGTTTTTATAGAGCTTTGTGGGGTGCCCAAAGTTTGTTTCTGCTGTTCTTTTAGAGGGCATGACCACTGCGTGTGCTGGGTCTAAACCCCCAGAATTCCCTCCGCAGTTCAGCTGAGGCATCACCGAGGGAGAGTAAAGACCCTCCCCAGTCAGTCAGTCAGTTTTGTGCTCTAGAGAGCAGCACATTGATGCTGTGATGGGATGCCTAACTGGCCGGTCCAGGCCACAGGATTCAGATCTAGAGCTAGATTTTTGTTTTCCCCCCTCAAACTTGGGGGGTTGTTTGGATCTGCTGTTTGGGAAGGACCCATTCCTATGTAATAACTAAAGGCTGGATAGATCCTTCACTCAGTGCCTTGTGAAAGAGGGGTCACACAGCTGGGCTAACTTCAGGGGAGCCATGGCAAGAAACTGAATTGGGAATTGCTTGACTTCTCCCTGCAGTGCAGCTACCTCTGGGGTGGAATGCAGCCACTAATTTTCACTAGCAATATGACAGTCACGATTCCTTCCCTTCATGCTCATCCTCTGCAGGAGAGGAATACTTTGCACCACCTCTTTACAATATGGGGAATACTTCCTCTGTGATGGGTTTGGTCACAGAGACCCCCTTGGGACTGTCACCTGATGTGCTGAAACTACCTCTAAGCCCATTTTCTTTGCCAGCTTGGGACTCCAGAACCCTGTCTTGTTGAGCCAGACACTTTAGCCTGCTGCAACACAGACCCAGGGTCTGAACCATGCCCCCAAAGCTGCAGACTTAACTGAAAACAGCTCAGTAAGTACTCCGGTCTCCAGTACCCAGTCGTCCAGCTCCCAGTGGGATCCAAACTCCAAATAAATCTGTTTTACTCTGTATAAAGCTTATACAGAATAAACTCATAAATTGTTCACCCTCTATAGCACTGATAGAGAGATATGCACAGCTGTTTGCTCCCCCAGGTATTAATCACTTACTCCGGGTTAATTAATAAACAAAAGTGATTTTATTAAGTGTAAAAAGTAGGATTTAAGTGGGTCCAAGTAATAACAGACAGAACACAGTAAGTTACCAAGCAAAATAAAACAAAACACACAAGTCTAAGACTAATACAGTAAGAAACTAAATAAACGTAAATCTCACCCTTATAGATGTTCCAATAAGCTTCTTTCACAGACTAGACTTCTTCCTAGTCTGGGCCCAATCCTTTCCCCTGGTACAGTCCTTGTTAGTTCCAGCTCAGGTGGTAACTAGGGGATTTCTCATGACTGGCAGCCCCCTTTGTTCTGTTCCACCCCCTTTTATAGCTTTGGCACAAGGTGGGAATCTTTTGTCTCTCTGGGTCCCCATCCCTCCTTCTAAAATGGAAAAGCACCAGGTTTAAGATGGATTCCAGTACCAGGTGACATGGTCACATGTCCTGTGAGACCCCAAGCCTCCATTCTTCCTGTCCTGACTCTCACGAATGCAGGAAGGCTTGCAAGTAAACAGAGCCATTTACAACCAGTTGTTCTAGTCAATGGGAGCCATCAAGATTCTAAACCACCATTAATGTCCCACACGTTGCATATTACAATAGGACCTCAGAGTTATACTTCATATTTCTAGTTTTAGATACAAGAATGATACATACATACAAATAGGATGAACACACTCAGTAGATTATAAACTTTGTAATGATACCTTACAAGAGACCTTTTGCATGAAGCATATTCCAGTTACATTATATTTACTCATTAGCATATTTCCATAAAACATACGGAGTGCGTCACAACTTCCTCCTGTGCTCTGCCCTTACTGCTGGCTGGTGCGTTGGGGGCTGGAGCTATTCCCTAGCCCTCTCTACCTACTTCCAGCCTACCTGCTCATAAGTGAAAAAGCAGGTGGAGTAGCAGATTCTGTTTTCCCCACTGTGCTTGAAGTGGCAATCCAAGTAGGCCATGCTGGGGCATGGTGGGGGTGACTGCATTAAACTGGGCTGCTGCCTGGTCTTATACCATATCGTCTTTATATGGCATCTTTCCTCCAGAAGGAGAAGCCCGTTTGCACAATGGAATATGGAGGGATCACTCACCGTCCTCCCCACCTCAGTGCAGTGCGGTCACCCCTGTGGTGGAACTCGGCCAATGTTCTTAGTTATAGCAACAGCAGTTTTTAGGAGGGCAGGTGAACACTTTCCCCAGAAGTGGTATCTCTCTGAGGTCGATCCACAGTGGGGCAAATAGATGGAGGAAAGAAGGTATGCAATGAAAGAGGGAGGAGGAGAAAGAAAAATAGGATTAAAAAAAAAACTAAATTAAATCCAAAAGGAAAGAAAGAAGACTGAGGCCTGGTCTACGCCTAAAAAGTACATAGTGTACTTAGATTTCCAGAAAGCCTTTGACAAGGTCCCTCACCAAAGGCTCTTACGTAAATTAAGTTGTCATGGGATAAGAGGGAAGATCCTTTCATGGATTGAGAACTGGTTAAAAGACAGGGAACAAAGGGTAGGAATAAATGGTAAATTTTCAGAATGGAGAGGGGTAACTAGTGGTGTTCCCCAAGGGTCAGTCCTAGGACCAATCCTATTCAACTTATTCATAAATGATCTGGAGAAAGGGATAAAAAGTGAGGTGGCAAAGTTTGCAGATGATACTAAACTGCTCAAGATAGTTATGACCAAAGCAGACTGCGAAAAACTTCAAAAAGATCTTACAAAACTAAGTGATTGGGCAACAAAATGGCAAGTGAAATTTAATGTGGATAAATGTAAAGTAATGCACATTGGAAAAAACAACCCCAACTATACATACAATATGATGGGGGCTAATTTAGCTACAACTAATCAGGAAAAAGATCTTGGCGTCATCGTGGATAGTTCTCTGAAGACGTCCATGCAGGGTGCAGCGGCAGTCAAAAGAGCAAACAGGCTGTTAGGAATCATTAAAAAGGGGATAGAGAATAAGACGGAGAATATCTTATTGCCCTTATATAAATCCATGGTACGCCCAGATCTTGAATACTGCGTACAGATGTGGTCTCCTCATCTCAAAAAAGATATACTGGCATTAGAAAAGGTTCAGAGAAGAGCAACTAAAATGATTAGGGGTTTGGAACGGGTCCCATATGAGGAGAGATTAAAGAGGCTTGGACTTTTCAGCTTGGAAAAGAGGAGACTAGGGGGATATGCTACAGATATATAAAATCATGAGTGATGTGGAGAAAGTGAATAAGGAAACGTTATTTACTTGTTCCCATAATATAAGAACTAGGGGCTACCAAATGAAATTAATGGGCAGCAGGTTTAAAACAAATAAAAGGAAGTTCTTCTTCATACAGCGTACAGTCAACCTGTGGAACTCCTTGCCTGAGGAGGTTGTGAAGGCTAGGACTATAACAGCGTTTAAAAGAGAACTGGATAAATTCATGGTGGTTAAGTCCATTAATGGCTATTAGCCAGGATGGGTACGGAATGGTGTCCCTAGCCTCTGTCTGTCAGAGGGTGGAGATGGACGGCAGGAGAGAGATCACTTGATCATTACCTGTTAGGTTCACTCCCTCTGGGACACCTGGCATTGGCCGCTGTCGGTAGACAGGATACTGGGCTGGATGGACTTTTGGTCTGACCCAGTATGGCCATTCTTATGTTCTTATGTTCTAAAATTAGATCGGCCTAGGTGCATTGCTCAGGGCTGTGAAAAATTTCACACGCTGAGCATTTGCCATAGTGAGGTCGACCTACTCCCACTGTAGACGCAGCTAGGTTGATGGAAGAATTCTTCTGTCGATCTAATTACTGCCTTTTGGAGAGGTGGATTAATGGCATTGATGGAAAAAACCCCTTCCATCGATGTAGGAAGCATCTACATTACAGTGCTACAGCATGTAGCTGCAGTGTTGCAACTGTGGAGCTGTAGCACTTGTTGTGTAGACACCGCCTGAGAGTCTAGCTCTCTGTGGGTATATCCATTGCCTAATGGTTGTTGGGCACATAAATATCATGGTTGTACGGTCTCCTATATAAAATACTGACTGTGCCTTTCGCAGAATTAACTTCAGGCTCAGCACCATTATTAGCAACATCAGTGCTACCTGTCTATACAACAGTATTGCTTCCCATTAAGACACAGAACCATGGGCCAAGAAATCCCCAGAGGTTCTCTCACACACAGCAATTTAAACCTACTCTACCAAATCCGTGACTGTATATGAATGAATGTCACAGGCACTTGGAACTTCATTGTGGCAGGGGGACAGAACTCTGACGCTCTGTTCCAGACACAAAAAGCCTCTTTGCGATGAGCTGCTGGAGAATTTCTCAGCTCTTAGGAGTCAAGGGCCTAAGACATGCACACAATAGGGCAGTTCTGATTCCAGCCAATAGAGGACAGTGGTGCTGACACACACTAGCCAGTTTGTTGTTGTTTTACCTAACCCTTAATTAAGCTCATAGATTTTCTAAATTCCCCTCAAAATGATCTTTGCTAAGGTATGTGACTCCATGAAAACTTTCTCCTATCTAATCAGCCTGCTTCTCCAGAGAGATCCTTTTAGCCCAGCCATATATTACATTTGCGATGTCAGTTTTTTGCCACGGGAACTACAGTGATGTCAGAAACCTGGTTGTGGTGTCAGTAAATGAATATAACTGAAGGAGCAGATACTTGTTACTGTTGTTCACTGAAAGCTGATGCTGAAGTTGTGTCCAACATTACCCGTAGCTCTTTAAAACAAAGCATTGGGACTCTGTACAATAGGTGCTGTAAGGGTTTGCACATGGTTACTGGTCAGTGGATACTGTTATGGGGTGGGGGGGCGCACTCAAAGTTTCTACCAGTGTGATTATGAGCTTTATTGATCATGTCTTCTACTCATGGGCATCCACATGGCACTCATTATGTTCAAAGGGCTTGTGCATATAGGAAATTGTTTCGTCACAGCTTCATTCCCCATTTCAATAAACTCACCCAAGGTCTGCACTGTTCAGAGTAAAAATCTCACACATGCAAATTGCCATCTGATTTAAAGTGAAAAGAGTGAGGAAATGGGCACTGAGTGAGGAAATACAAACCTTCATCCTGAAGTCACTCCCTCATTGCTAAGTTTTGTTACACAGACTAGACAAAATGTCATTTCTTTCCATTTGGAAAGAGGAAAGTGCAAACTGTAAAATCAAGACCCAGTTTGGGGATTGATTGTAAGTAGGGAGAGGATTTCAGGTTAGGGTGACCAGACATCCCGATTTTATCGGGACTGTCCCGATATTTGCTTGTTTTTCCTGCGTCCCGACCGATGTGCGGTCGGGACACTGGACAAACAAGTAATTTTGCCCTCCTGGAAGGGCTCTCGCCCCCCCCCAACTCCGCCCCCTCCTTCCCCCATTGGCTCCCTCCCCAAATCCCCGCCCTGGCCCCGCTTCTTCTCCATGCACGTGGCACTCCTCCTCCCTCCCAGGCTTGCTGCTGTAATGGTGGCGCAAGCCTGGGACGGAGGGGGTGGTGGCTGGCTTCCAGTTCCTGGAGCTGGTGAGTAGGGGCACCGGGCGGGCAGGGGGGCTGGCAAGGGGGCTGCTCCCCCAGGAGGTAGACGGCGGGGCTCCGGATCCCGGCAGCGGCGGGGGAGAGCGGCTTGGGGCCTCACCAGTGGCCGCATCAGTGGCCATGTAAAGTTTATCAGCTTTGGGGGGACCCCGGCCGGCTCCTCACCCCTGTACAGGGGTAGCGTCCCTGCCCCGCGCCAGCATGTCGCGCCGGCCTCTGCAGGCCAGGTAAGGAGTCGAGTCCCCCTCTCCCCCCTCGTCCTGGCTCCTCAGCTGAGCCCCCCCCATCGCCCTCCTGGGGAAGCAGCCCCCTTGCCAGCCCCCCTTGCCCGCCCGGTGCCCCTACTCACCAGCTCCAGGAACTGGAAGCCGGCAACCACCCCCTCCCTCCAGGCTTGCGCCGCATTCCAACTGCAAGCCTGGGAGGGAGGGAGGAGGAATGCCTCCTACAGGGCAGGGCGAGGAGCCGGCCGGGGTCCCCCCCAGCCAATAAACTTTACGTGCCCACTCGCGCGGCCCTGAGCCGCTCTCCCCCACCGCTGCTGGAGTCCGGAGCCCCGCACCTCTCACTCCAGTGGCTCCTTCCCCGTGGGGCGGCGGGACGTGCTAATTCCCCCGGCACCTGCAAAACAGCTTCCCCCCACCCCGCATCCCGATATTTCCTGTCAGTGATCTGGTCACCCTTTTTCAGGTAGAGTTTCTGCAGTAGCTCCAAATTTCCTGGCCATATCAATAACATTCTGGCAACAGCTTTTCCACATGTTAATGTCCTTTAACCTCCCCCCCCCAAAGATTCAGATGATGTCCTGTGTCTGATCACATTGTTGGGATATAGAATCAGACCTTGTCTACGCTATAGGTTACTTCAATGTAATTTATAATGTACACTTCTGAGCGACATAGGTTATACTGACCTAAGCGCCAGTGGACATCGCTATGTTGGCGGGAGAGCTTCTCCTGCCGACTTAGCTACTGCCTCTCGTGGAGACAGGAGTGATTAAGCCAACAAGAGAGCTCTCTGTTGGCTTAAAGCGTCTCCCTCACAAGCGCTACAGCAGCACAGCTATAGTGTAAATGTAGCCCAAGTCTTTCTTAAATGGGAGGTGTTTATTAAAGAAAACATCTACTTTAACAGACAACAGCCTTCCACACAGCTTAAGTTCCAGCTTTGTCTCTTTCGTTTGCCAGGGACTGCACCCGGTCAGGAATTCTATACAGCACATAGAGTCTTCTAGGATATGTCTACATTGCAATAAAAGACCTGGCTGGCCCGGGTCTGGTGACTCGGGTTTGTGGGGCTCGGACTGTGGGGCTATGAAACTGTAGTGTAGACATTTGGGCTCTGTCTCAGAGCCCCAGGTCTAGCCTGAGCCCAAACATCTACACTACGATTTTATATCCCGGCAGCCCAAGTCCCAGAGCCAGAATCAGCTGATCCCTGCTCTGAGACTTGTTGCCACATGCTTTTTATCACATTATAAACATACTCCTAGAGTCTGAATAATTTATTACAAGTGACCATATCATTATACTTTCTATAGATAGTTGAGACACTCATAAAACATCATTGTGATATTACTAGTTTTCAAAAACTTAACCCACCTCTGGATTTTCCACTGTCTCTTCTCCATGCCTCTCTTTTAAAATCTAAAACCAGAGACTTTCTTTGGTTTTGTGTATTGTACAGCACTGGATCCATTGTCACGCTAAACAAAGATTTAATATGTGTTTGAGCTAGAACATTTTTCATTTAAAATTAAAATGGAAAAAGATTAATGTACCTCTTCGTGCCTTTAGGAAAAGAAAGGTCTGTGTGTTTGTCTTTGTATCTATTTAATTAGAAACGGGTTGCTAACAGTTCAAAGAGTGCTATCCACACACTCAAATACACACTGATTACAATATTTATCTTTGAGATATACACTATGTGTTACCTTAAGGCCTCCTTTAAAATCAACATTAACTTGAAAACACAACATAAAAAGCTCAGTCAATGCAGCCTATCAGGATAACTAAATATTATGGACAGAGAAAAATATTTCCCTTTCATTATGAAAATAAGTGCTCTCTGCAGTGTTAAGCTTCAAGTGTGGTGTTCAAAAGATGTGATCAAGGCATCAAAGGGCAGAAAGCTATTAAGATAGTGTTAACTGAACTGACTGTGTTTCCATTGGTAATTAAAAGAGAAATTCCATGCTTTTGCCTGCTGAAATTGTAACATCTCTCTGTGACGAGTTGGATCACAGAACCCCCCTTGGGAGCTGCCACCTGATGTGCCAAGACTACTTCTGCCTCTGGCTTTCCCTGCCTGCTCGGGACCCCAGCACCCTGTCTTGCTGAGCCAGACATGCCCGTCTGCTCCAACAAAGACCCAAGGTCTGAATTACTTGCCCCAAAGCTGCAGACTCAACTGAAAGCAGCTAAAGAAGTGTTCTTGTCTTTAACACTCAGCTGCCCAACTCCCAATGGGGTCTAAACCCAAATAAATCTGTTTTACACTGTATAAAGCTTATACAGGGTAAACTCATAAATTGTTCGCCCTCTATAACACTGATAGAGAGAGATGCACAGCTGTTTGCCCACCCAGGTATTCACACATACTCTGAGTTAATTAATAAGTAAAAAGTGATTTTATTAAATACAGAAAGTAGGATTTAAGTGGTTCCAAATAGTAACAGCCAGAACAAAGTAAGTCACCAAGCAAAATAAAATAAAACATGCAAATCTATGTCTAATCAAACTGGATACAGATAATCTCACCCTTAGAGATGCTTCAGTAAGTTTTTTTCCTCAGACTGGACCCCTTCCAGGCCTGGGCACAATTCTTTCCCCAGGTACAGCTCTTGTTCCAGCTCAGGTGGTAGCTAGGGGCTTCTTCATGATGGCTCTCCACTTTGTTCTGTTCCACCCATTTATATCTCTTTTGCATAAGGCGGGAATCCTTTGTCCCTCTCTGGGTTCCCACCCCCTCCTTCTCAATGGAAAGACACCGGGTTAAAGATGGATTCCAGTTCAGGTGACATGATCACATGTCATTGTAAGACTTCAAGCCTTCATTCCTCCCAGCCTGACTTGCAGGAAGGCTTGCCTGCAAACAGAGCCATCCACAGTCAATTGTCCTGGTTGATGGGAGCCATCAAGAATCCAAACAACCATTAATGGCCCACACTTTGCATAATTACAATAGGCCCTCAGAGTTATATTTCATATTTCTAGTTTCAGATACAAAAGTGATACATTTATACAAATAGGATGACCACACTCAGTAGATTATAAGCTTTGTAATGATACCTTACAAGAGACCTTTTGCATGAAGCATATTCCAGTTACATTATATTTACTCATTCGCATATTTTTATAAAATCATATAGAGTGCAGCGCCACACTATCCTTTCATCTAGGAGTTATCCTAAAGTGGGAAACCTTTACCATTGTTTAAATGTACTGTTTAATTTCTTACTAATAAATAAATGGAGATATCCTATCTCCTAGAACTGGAAGGGACCTTGAAAGGTCATCGAGTCCAGGCCCCTGCCTTCACTAGCAGGACCAAGTACTGATTTTGCCCTAGATTCCTAAGTGGCCCCCTTAAGGATTGAACTCACAACTCTGGGTTTAGCAGGCCAATGCTCAAACCACTGAGCTATCCCTAATGATAATACATAGCAATAATAGCTAAGGCTGTGAGTTTGTCATTGAGGTCACAGAAATCACAGATTCCGGGACTTCTGCAGCGGACGGTGTGGCCGCCTGAGCAGTTCGGGCAGCCCCTGGGCCAGCCACGCCGGCTGATGCTGGGGTAGTCTCGTGCCTCCACCCCCCCAGCAGCAGCAGGAATTTGGGTGTGGGAGAGGGCTCGGCGCTAGGGTTTGGGGTGCGGGTGAGGGTTCTGGGTGAAGTTTTCCTCGGTGGGGCTCCTAGGAGGTGGCGACATATCCCTCCCTCAGCTCCCAACTCCATGCGCTGCCTCTGGCTATAGGCACTGCCCCCGCAGCTCCCATTGGCTGCGGTTTCCAGCCAATGGGAGCTGCCGAGTCGGTGCTTGGGGCAGGGGCAGCACGTGGAGCTAGGAGCTGAGGGAAGGGCATGTCACTGCTTCGGGGGAGCTGCAAGGAGCTGGGTAGGGAGCCTGCCAGCCCCACCAATGCCCTCCCCCCAGAAGCAGCAGCGGGAGTCCTGAGCTACGCACTGCCAACTCTCCCCCAGCATCAGCAGGGGTCCCGGGCTGGCCCCCTGAGCACTTGCAGCACCCTTCTCCCTCCCCTCCAGATTTAGTCAGGGCCAGGGTATATAGTACAAGTCATGGACAGGTAACGGGCCATTAATTTTTGTTTACTGCCCATGACCTGTCCATGACTTTTACTAAAAATACCTGTGACTAAAACGTAGCCTTAATAATAGGGCCCTTCTTGTCTCCAGAGCACTGTCAGAACACCAGCTAATTAATCCTCACACCTCCTTCCCCTCTCTGCAAGCTGGGTAAATTGTAGGATCCCCCATTCTATAGATGCTGAAGTCTGAAATAAGGAAAGACCTGGGCCCTGTCAGAATGGGGCCGGGGCAGAATTCTCCCAGTGCAGGCGAAATGAAAGGCCACTTAGCCCGTGCTGCTCCCTCACAAGCCCTGGGGCAGAAGGTAGGGCCATGGTGCAGAGCCCTATGGGGGATTCTGGGCTGTGGCTGATTAGGGTTTGGGAGCAGAGCAGCAAAGGGACACAGGTGTCTGAAGGCCAAGTTGTCCCCCATCTGTTCCAGGCCTGGCTGGGATGATTTAGTTGGGGATTGGTCCTGCTTTGAGCAGGGGGTTGGACTAGATGACCTCCTGAGGTCCCTTCCAACCCTGATATTCTAGGATTCCCTTGGGTTGCATCTTCTGTGCTGCACCTCCCGCCAGCGCAGCACAGAATTTCAGTCCGAGAGCCTAATGCTAAGCAGCTACATCATCAAATGTGGGCACTAATTCTGTGCATCCCCAGTTTTGGGGGCTGGACTTGAGAAACTTCAGGCCTGATTTTTGAGAAGTTCTGAGCACCTGCTGCTCCCAGTGTCTTCAGCTGAAGTTTATAGAAATATAGAATATCAGGGTTGGAAGGGACTTTTGGAGGTCATCTAGTCTAACTCCCAGCTTAAAGCAGGACCAATTCCCAACTAAATCATCCCAGCCAAGGCTTTGTCAAGCCTGACATTAAAAACCTCTAAGGAAGGAGATTCCACCACCTCCCTAGGTAACCCATTCCAGTGCTTCAGCACCCTCCTAGTGAAAAAGTTTTTCCTAATATCCAACCTAAACCTCCCCCACTGCAACTTGAGACCATTACTCCTTGTTCTGTCACGTAGTACCACTGAGAACAGTCTAGATCCATCCTCTTTGGAACCCCCTTTCAGGGAGTTGAAAGCAGCTATCAAATCCCCCCTCATTCTTCTCTTCTGCAGACTAAACAATCCCAGTTCCCTCAGCCTCTCCTCATAAATCATGTGCTCCAGCCCCCTAATCATGTTTGTTGCTCTCCGCTGGACTCTTTCCAATTTTTCCACATCCTTCTTGTAGTGTGGGGCCCAAAACTGGACACAGTACTCCAGATGAGGTCTCACCAATGTCGAATAGAGAGGAATGATCACGTCCCTCGATCTGCTGGCAATGCCCCTACTTATACAGCCCAAAATGCCATTAGCCTTCTTGGCAACAAGGGCACACTGTTGACTCATATCCAGCTGTGATTGCTCAACATTTGTGGAAAGCCAAGTTCATGGTGTCTCGGGTTGGGTACCCAACATCAGTAGCTAATTTGGAAAATCTTGGCTGTGTTCAGAGAGTTAGACAAGGTGGATGAGGTAATATCTTTTATCAGACTCATTTCTGTTGGTGGAAGGTAGGAGCTTTCGAACTACACAGACTTTTTCAGGTCTGCAGAAGGAAATTGGAGAGTCTGAGCTAAATACTGAAATTGGGGGCAGATTGATAAGCAGAAGAGGTAACAGGTGTTATAGGAAGGCACTGGAAACGAAATGGGCAATTGAGGGTTAGATTGTTATACATAAGGGGTCTGAAGAGGGCAGTTAAGGGTAACAGGCAGGGATGTGTGTTACAAATTGTTATAATGAGCCATAAAACCAGTGTTCCTGTTGAGTCCATGATTTTTAGTATCTAGCAAAGTTATGCATTTAAGCTCCCAGGCTTATCTTTGGAAGGTGTTGTACAGATTTCCTTTGAGGATGAGGACTGAGAGGTCAGCTGTAGGGTGACGGCTTTGTGAAAAGTGTTCACTCACAGGTGATGGGGTGTTTTTGTCGTTTATCATTTTTCTGCGAGAGATCATTCGATAGTGTAGGGATTGTCTAGTTTCACCCACATAGTTGTTATTGGGGCATTTGATGGACTGGATGAGGTACACCACATGTTGTGATAGGCATGTGTAGGACCATGAATTTGGAATGTTGTGTTGTGAGGGGTATTGATCATTGTAGCCGTGGAGATATGTCCGCAGGTTTTGCATCTGTTCTGCCAGGATCTGGTGCTGCTTTGAGTTGAGTGTGTCCCAGTCTATGGGGAGCTTGCATCTGATGGTGAGTTTGGAGCGATTGAGGGGAGTTGTTTGAAGGCCAGAAGCCTGGAAACAGATAGCCCCAGACAGGACAGATGTTCCTCTACTTGAAATCTGGGCTCTCTTTGGAGGCTGACAGTATAAAGTGATGTAACTGACGCTAATGAGCCTCAAATGCCTGCGCAATTAACAGGCTTGTAGCTTGCCCTAGCTCCTCCGTGTTGACTGTATAAAGCAGTAGGGAGAATGATTTAAGAAAAGCTTGCATATGGAAGCTTGACTTATTAGACGTTTCAGTAAACTAATTATAGCAGCCAGATGCACGTCCTCCCTTGGAAAAGTTAGAGTTGTTTATAACTGCGCCCGCAACAGGAACAATTACTGAGGGGAAAGGATAGTCTTGTGGCTAGGGCAGGAGATGGCCAGTCAGGAGACATGGGTTCTATGCTTGTGTCTGTCACAGACATCCCATATGACTCTGGGCAGATCACTTACAGCCTGTTTTTTTCTGAGCTGCTGGGCAGCTGCAGCTCTCATTGAAATGGTTGACAGCTGCTGGTGTTTAGCCCCACTGAAATCAGGCCACTGACTTCCCTTCTGCCTCAGTTTCCCCACTGTACATTGGGGATGATAACACTTATCCACTTTTATGAGAAGCTTTTAGCTCTGTGGATGAAAGGTTTGACATAATTAAATAGTGGTGTCTACAGGCTTAGATATTAGCCCCATCCAGTTTTCTTTAACTGGACGAATAAGAGTGACACTGGGTTTCAAGAGTTGGGTGGGTGACGAGGGGGATTCTTGTGGCTTACAAGAAACAAAATGTGTCCTGGGATTAAAATATCTAGGTCTTTTGCAGTCTCCATATAAGCCTTCAGGATTGGGCCCTTTCCCTCCCTGTCAAGGTTCCTTCCCCACTCTGAACTCTAGGGGACAGATGTGGGGACCTGCATGAAAACCTCTAAGCTTAACTACCAGCTTAGATCTGCTTTTGCTGCCACCACCCAAATTATTTATGAGTTATTTGGGAAACTCTGTCTACCCCCCCCCCCCCCAATATCTCCCTCCCAAGTACTATAACCCTTCCCTGGGTAGCCTTGAGAGACTTCTCCACCAATTTCCTGGTGAACACCGATCCAAACCCTTGGATCTTAAAACAAGGAGAAATTAACCATTCCCCCTCCTTTCCCCCCACCAATTCCTGGTGAGTCCAGATCTAACCCCCTTGGATCTTAAATCAAGGAAAAATCAATCAAGTTCTTAAAAAGAAGGCTTTTAATTAAAGAAAGAAAGGTAAAAATCATCTCTGTAAAATCAGGATGGAAAATAACTTTATAGGGTAATCAGATTTAAAGAGCCCAGAGGAACCCCCTCTAGCCTTAGGTTCAAAGTTACAGCAAACAGAGGTAAACCCTCTAGCAAAAGGAACATTTACAAGTTGAGAAAACAAAGATAAACCTAACACGCCTTGCCTGGCTGTTACTTACAAGTTTGAAATATGAGAGACTTGTTCAGAAAGATTTTGAGAGCTTGGATTGATGTCCAGTCCCTCTTAGTCCCAAGAGCAAACAACCCCCAAAACAAAGAGCACAAACAAAAGCCTTCCCCCTACCAAGATTTGAAAGTATCTTGTCCCCTTATTGGTCCTTTGGGTCAGGTGTCAGCCAGGTTACCTGAGCTTCTTAACCCTTTACAGGTAAAAGGATTTTGGTGTCTCTGGCCACGAGGGATTTTATAGTATTGTATATAGGAGGGCTGTTACCCTTCCCTTTATAGTTATGACACTCCCATAGGCTCTAATGGGAGTTTTGCCTGAGTAAGAAGTTCAGGATCAGGTCCTTAAATGCATTTTAAATTGTTCCCTAAGACAAGCCCAAACTCCAAAACTAAGGCCCTAGTACATAAATGGACTGCTGCAAGTCACCTGCTCGGTTAATTTACTCCCAGACTGTGCAACAAGTTCCTTTTTTAATTCCCTATATTATGTTGTTTTAAACTCTGTTTTAATGGGGTTACATCAGTTTACTTCCTGTCACATGGGGACAAGTTGCTTCATATGTGGTATAACACCATGTGAGATGCTTGCAGTCCTGTCCCGCTCAAGCCCAACATAAAGGGATGGAGAATTCAATTTAAGAAGGTGGAGGAAAAGCATTTTTATGCTTCAATTATCTGTGAAGAATTCAGGCAGAAAGCGATAAAGCAGAACAAAAGAACAATTAATAGGAGCTCTGCCTGTCAGAGGCACTGTTTTTTTGTTTGTTTGTTTGTTTGTTTTTTGTTTTTTTTTTAGAGCAAAATACACAGCTTGGCCAAATTACAGAATCTAGAAATGTTGTTTGGGATCAGTCTGTCTGTCAGGTTTGAGCTTGATAATGAAATACTCTGAGTTTCCTTTGACTCTGATTAAAGTCAATAGGAGTTGAGCGGCTCCGGGGTGGCAGCGGTGCGCAGCGGAGTTAAGAGGGCGGGGGCGCAGAGGGCTCCGCGCGCTGCCCTCGCCTGCGGGTACCTCCCCCAAAGCTCCCATTGGCCGCGGTTCCCCGTTCCCAGCCAATGGGAGCTGCGGGGGCGGTGCCTGCAGACAAGGGCAGCGTGCGGAACCCTCTGCCCCCCCTTTCCCAGAGGCCGCAGGGACGTGGTGCCGGCCGCTTCCGGGAGCGGCGCAGGGCCCGCGGCGCCACGGCAGTGCAATCCCGTGGGCTGTAGTTTGCTCACCCCTTTGCTAGAACCTTGATAAAGCTAGTCAGTTACAGTGCATTTTCTTCATCTGGGAAACTACACTGCAAGATGAAAGTGTGTTTAAACTAGTGTACACTATGTGTTATACCTCGTTCCCCATATGTGGTTGCAGCTCTCTCTAGTTAGAACCTATCAAAACACTTACACATTGTTCAAAATGTTTCCAATTTTTTGATGAAACAATTCAAACTGAAAAAAATTAATTGCAGTTTGAATGGAATCAAAATGAACATTTTTTGAGTTGTTGTTTCCTTCTCCCCCCTCCCCCATTAGAAAACAGGAAGGGGAAAAAAACAACCTATCCCCCAACAAAAAAGTTTTTTCATTTTGATTTCATTCAATTTGAAATGAAAAATTTTCATTGAGTGCAAAAATTGAAAACATCAACAAAACCAGGAAATTATCCCCAGTTTTTGATCAGCTGTACCTGTAACATGGGGGGGGGGGGTGCACTTAAATCTCTGCATGAAACCCTGTGTAAATCACCCCAGTTATATAGCTCTGGAGGAGAGACATGAATGGTATGAAACAGACCGGTGCTTTCGCCATGTTCTGTGGTGGTGAAATCACTGAGAAACTGTCAGGAGTTATTCTGATGCTGACAGGCAGTGTGGACCACACCACAAACCACCAGCATACAAATTCCTTTCCAATGACTTGTGTTCTTGCTATTGCTTCCCTTCTGGCTTATCAGAGTGAATGTGAAAGGGGCACATGGTTCTTTTGCACGTGTTATCTGCTGCCTTGTAGTAACTCAGCATGCCAGCTTTCTCCTAACTGGAGAACAGTGGTGGTTCCCCATTCTCTGTGCTGACTTAAGGTAGCAGAAAGTTGGGACGCTCAATAACTACATTGGCATTGCAGAAACCAGTCGTGCTCTAAACCAAAACAACAACATGCTTAGACAGCAAGAGTCCATAGCACCGAATGTCCGTGGCCACATTGTATGGCTTTATTCCACCAGGCATCTAAAAGTGCCACAGGGTTATTACTAGTCTGATGCAGCCAAGTTAATGGCTGCCACCACTCTGTGGCCAGGCAACATCCCCTGCTGACCTAAAGTCTGGTCTTCCATACCAGCCTCACTCAGGAGTGGCAGAAGGTCCCTAAAAGTGGAGGGGCCACAGGCACCCAAAACCATGGCCCCACCCTTGCCCCACTCCTTCCCCCGAGGCCCTCCCTCGCCGCCTCTTCCCCCAAGACCCTGCCCCCTGCTCGCTCCTCTCTACCCCTTCCCCTCAATCGCTCGCCCTTATGGCCGGTAAAAAGTGGGAGGGCCATGACCCCCTGGCCTCCTGTTCTGGTGCCCTTGGTCTCACTTATTGATAAGGGACTAAAGCTGTTGCATTATTCACCATAGTCTAGCTGTAAAGGACCCTCTGCTGCCTGCAAATGTTTAAAGTGCTTACCCTACATTAGAACCTCCTCAGCACCAGTGAGGTCTCATTAACTGTCCATATCAGAACCTGGATAGACAGAAAATACTGAATGAGATTCTGATATCAGTTCTGCCATGTACACAACATAGTATATAGGTGCAGGGCAATTTACGTGAAAAATTAAGCTTTTTCTGGAGCCAACCACTAGAAGGAGACATCACCTGTACTAAGTGTTGTGTTACCAAGTATTTGCAATCTGAGAGCCCACTCCTTCAAACTCGTAGAGTAGGTCTACGCTACAGCCATTACAACCACAGATACGGCACTGCAGCTGGGCCGCTGTACCATCATAGTGTAGATGCTTCCTACGTCAGTGGAAGGGTTTTTTCCATCACTGTAGTTAATCCCTCTCACCAAGAGGTGGTAGATAGGTTGGCGGAGGAATTCTGTCAACCTAACTCCCAGTGTAAGTGAGGCTAAGTTGACAACCACATCGCACATGGCATGAAATTTTTCACAGCCCTAAGTCACATAGCTAGGTTGATTTTATTTTGTTTAATGTAGACCAGGCCTTACTACGGGGTGTAGTGCTTACTGCCAGGAGTACTTCTAGAGACACAAGGTGGGTGAGGTAATATCTTTTATTGGACCAACTTCTGTTGGTGAGAGAGACAAGCTTTTGAGCTGCACAGAGCTCTTCTTCAGATCTGGGAAAGATACTCCGAGCATCACAGTTAAACACAAGATCAAACTGATAGTTTATCAAAAGTAGTTAGCACATATTCTGCCCGTTTGATCTTGTAGTTAGCTGTGTCACTCTAACCGTGACTTAGCTGAGTCCCTTTCCCAGAGCTGAAGAACTCTGTGTAGCTCGAAAACTTGTCTCTCTTCCCAACAGAAGTTGGTCCAATAAAAGGGCAAGTCTACACTACAAAATTAAGTTGAGTTAAGATACATTGACGTACAGCCGCCACAGTAATTACATTGCTTTTCCATGTCCATGTTACTGTCCTTGTGTCGGCGGGTCGCGTCCTCACCCGGAGCGCTTGCACCGATGCAGCTGTCAGTGTGGGATATTGTGGGATGGCTTCTGAAAGGCAACAGCCGATATAAGCAACACAGTGTCTACACTGACGCTACGTCGACCTAACTACATCAATCTAAGCGCTATGCTTCTCCCAGCAGTGAAGTTATTAAGTCGGTGTAGTGGGCAAATTACACTGGTGGGAGCTACATTTCTGTGTAGATGCTTGCAGAGTTCGGTTGACGTAAGCTGCCTTGTTGGTACTACTACTAGGCCAAAGATATCACCTCACCTACCTTGTCTCTCTAATATCCTGGGACTGACATGGCTGCAACAACACTGCACACAGGCATATTTCTAGTCACTTGAATGGCGAGTACTCCTGGTAGTAAGCACTACGGTTGGTAGCATTTGCAGGATGGGTACCAGGTTAAGAGAAGAGAAGGAGGTGATGTGCAGAGAGAGTGAGTGTTAAGACCCTGAGATCATGCAGTTGTTTGGGTGAGTAATGCACACTGTGAAGGTTACACAGGATTTGCTGGTGTCTATATACTGTTATAGTTTATAGGTTTTGTATAGTGGTGTTTATTTATACACTTTGTAACGGAAAATCCAGAGTCCCTCCAGTGACTATCAGGATTTACACCAGTGTAATTCAGAATCTGTCCCATGGGTTTTAGGCCGGTGTGACTTCTCTGTTAAACCAAATACAGTTTTAAATACCCATGATCAGACCATAGGAGTTAGGACCAAATTCAGGCCTGGTATCACTCCATTGATTTCAGTGGAGCTACATTAACTCAGCACTGAATTTGAGCCTTAAGTTTTGTTTTGTTTTTAACGTTTGCTTTGATAGTCGTAAAAATATTGACTGGCTGGCAGAACTCCAGGGCTTCACTTCGTATTCTGTCAGCCCCAACGGGAACAAATTTAAAGCAGTTTGATACTCCAGAATCTTCAGATTGTTGCAATTTTCTTTTAAAGTTTTTACCCTGGCAACTGCTGAGGGCATTCTCTGTAATCCTGGTGGTGCAGACTGCGTGACAGTTTCTTCTTGAGGCTGCTTTTGCAGACGGCCTTGCCATCCCCCATGCTTTAACCCCTGACACACAAACACTGTTTGTTCATAGAAACACCATACTCAGTTTCTTCCTTACTGAATGGCTGTGATCAAGGAAAAGGTGACTACGGGGCACGGGATGTAGAAAACTGATCCTTTTCCCTTTGATTTTTAAATGAGGCACTGCATCTCTGACTATCAACCGTGGTTACCTTTGGAGTTGACATTTTGAAGCATCTGTTATTACACTTGTTCTGTCCATGGTGGGTTTGTAGTAGTAGAGGCGGGGGGGGGAGAGAGAGATAGAGAGTGTGTGTGCGTGTGTGTGCGCGCGTGTGCGCGCATGGGGTGGGAAGCTAGAGAGAGAATGTTTTAGGAACAAGATCCTCGTGCGTGATTCAGCTGATAGCTCAACATGCCATACAGGTCAACAGTCTTTTTATATCACAGAGGATTCGAGTGTGCCACAAACAAGCTGCTGCATGTTAATCCTGCCCTGGGAGCCCTGTTTAGAGGAGCAGATTTATTAAACGTGATGTGCTGCTATTCTGCCGTGTTTCTATACGAGCTTCCCGCGATAAATCAAGATCACTCTGTAGCGTTTGTATTTCAAAATGATTTGAAAGGCTGCCTCAGAAGTTCATCAGTGCTGCTTCTGGGTCAGCTGAAGAACGATGCGGTATCTGGGAGCTGGAGTGTCAATAGATGGTCACCCCTGCGTGGGTGGGCGGAGGTGAAAAGAGTACAGGAAGCCCTCCCTTTTCTCTGGGTAATGAAGGATGGCTACTTCCATACAAACACCACTTTCACAAGCCGGGCTTCAAGTTGGGTCCTTCGGCACTGAAATCAAAAGCTCCTACCAAAGGAGCAACTCCCGGAGCGGCCAGGTTACCTTTATAGGAGCCAGCCACCGGAGGGAGACATCACACCCACTAAGAGCGCTACTTGTGCAGGTGCACAGGACGTAGGTGCTAGTGCTCCTCGTATGCAAGCACGTGAGCAGCAGCAGCAGCCCCCAGTGGGGCATGGCAGAGTGAGGACATGGTCTTACCCACCCTATACTGGCTGGTGGGCCAGGGCTGAGGCAGTGGGGAGTGCATCATGCCTCCGCAGAAAGGTGTCGGAGCTGCTCATCAGCATGCTCCCATTAGTACTGCAAAGGCATTCTGCCTGCTTGGCGTTCTGCTACTGGTTCAGTGCCTCCCCATCCCTTTCATAAACCTATGTGCTTCTGAAGGACACAGTCTAGCCCCTGCTGTCAGACCTTGACAGCCCAGCAGGAGCCCTGGTTCTCAACGCACTGCCTCTAAAGCATAACGCTGTTGGGATTGTGTGTGCAACAGGTACTGAGTGGAGAACGCTTAGCTCTGCTGAGCAGGCATTGAATCCTGGCTGGATTCTGCAAACAGCACCTAACTAATTCCAGGTGCTGCTAATGATCAGGGGAGTAAAAATGATTGGTTTAAAAGGAATTCAGTGTATCAGAGTACATTCCAAGAGGACATCATGCCTTAAAATAATACCTTGCAAATCAAATAAGTATTCTGTAGTGAATAGGAAAATAGTAGCCAGTTGGCAGTGAGAGAGCACTGGCTACAGCCTAAGACAGTAAACTAACTTTGTATAAAAATGCTCCCCTTTTTTCCCCCCATAGCCAAATAATCCCAGCCTCCCACCCCTGCTTTGCCAGGGGAACATCTTCATATCTGGTGCTTTCAGGTTTACCTGCCCCGAGTTCTGAGGGCGAATGCTGATGTTCCAGATGGGAGGGAGCCTGTTCGAGAGAGTTCTCACAGTTTGACTTTCTACTTTACATTTTAAGAGCCCATCAAAAACTTTTTTTTTGTAGATCTCCCCTTTTCCCCACCCCCTGCCCTCACCCGGATTGGGATCTCTGGATGTTGCAGAAGTTAATCTCCTTTTCAGCTACAGAGTGTTCCAGCTCCCAAAGGAATATTACAAGGGGTAAAAGAGAAACATTTTGGTGGCATGTTCCAAATTTAGGTGCTTCGTGCCACCAGATCCTGAGCTTTCTCTGGACATTGAAGACTGAGGAGTTGTCAGCCTTAGTTGATCCCTTAAAGGTTTCTTTTTTCATCCCAAAGACAAGTTACTACTGAAATCAACCAGCAACAGCTTTACATCCCGAGCATATCGTTACTCACTGCTGTTTGCCACACGCTTTTAGGTTTTGATCTAATCATTTAAGCAAGGTGGGGCCTGAGTGCTTGGATTAGAGACCTCCAAAAAGAAACTAAGGTCTACACAAAAAGTGGGAAATTTATAAAGAGCAATAAGCTTGGTGTAGACCGGGCCAGGAGTGTAGGGGACAAGTCTTTAGAAGAATGAGGATCACTTCCCTTCTACTCTAAGCACTGCAATTGAATTTAGCATTTGCATTGCCAGAGCTGGCTTGAAATGTCATTTCAAGGCAATGGAAGTTCAGGAAGCCTTATGTGAATTGGCTTTACGAACAGACCTACAAGCTGTTGCATTTGCTGGCATTCTCTAGATCAGTGGTTTTCAACCTGTGGTCCACGGACCCCTGGGGTCCCCAGACTATATGTTTTCCAAAGACTAAGATTTCCAAAGAAGTCTGCACCTGCATTCAAAGTTTTGTGGTGGTCCACCAATGAAAAAAGGCTGAAAACCACTGCTCTAGACCATGACACGTCAGGCTGGCGTGTTTGTATATGTGCGGGGGAGATGCGTTTGGCTCCCTAACGGAGAGCGGCTGTATCATGTGCAGCGACATCACAGTTGCTGATTTTGGAGCCGCAGTATTGGAAACCGTCTTCCCTTCCCACTCAGTTTGCAGGGTGAGTACCATAACTGCAACTGCCCTGGGGAGAGAGGACGGGGGATTGGCTCATATGTACAATGGTTGGAAAAACGTTAGGAGCTATGCTTGAACTGGCTGTATCTGCGTTCTGCTCCCTGCCTCGGAAGTGGAGATCCTGGTGCCAGTTCTACTGGAGCAATGGGTAAAACCCAAGCCTTGGACATCAGGTGCCCTTTGAGCAAAAAAATAAAATGAAAGTAACCCAGCAATGGTATTCCTGGGGTTGTGTTTTTATGTCACACCTCACTGGAGACTGTGAGATTATTAGCTGGGGAACTATGATTCTATGAACTGACTTTCAGTATTGTGGCCAGATGCAGCCTTTGGCTCAGATCCCTAGCTGCAGACCTCACTTTTAAATCATTCCCTGTCGGAGAGATTTGCAATTCAGCGATGTGTTGGAGTCAGTTTTCAAGTCAAAGAGAAGGTCTCACGTTGGTCAGAGGGTAGACAGGATTCTAAGTGGCCTGGCAGGTGTTACTGTCCAAGGACAAGTGCAATTGCTGCTGGTTTCCCAGGTCTGTAGGTTGTAATTTGTGCCTTGGAAGCGGCTTTTCCATATTTCAGCAATAGGCAGCATGGAGCCAAACTAGTTCAACATATTTTAAGCTCCTTCTTAGATCCATTGGGCAAGAATGGCCATAATAATCTCTGATAGGCAGGTACTTCTTTCAAGTGGTGGGGTTCTCCTCAGAGCTCTCAAAACCAACTGTCACATTTACAAGGGCTGGAGTGTGAGTGGCCACTTCTTTGTATTTAGGGCCTGTGAAAAGAGGAGAATTTTGAAGGTCACTCAGGTCCCAGTTCAGCAAAGTACTTAAATCCCACTGAAGTCAATGGGATTTAGACATGTGCTTAAAGTTAAGCACGTGCGTAAGTGCCTTGGTGAATTGGGGCCTCAAACTGCTGCTGTTACTGTGATTTCGGTGGGTGGTTTTGTTCAAGATGTTTATCTTTGCTTGGATGGAGCAGAATTAAGCACATGCAGGGTCTCTGCTTTGTATGTTCCAGGCAGACTCCACCGTCGGGAAGAGCAGATGATATTTCTGTGGCCAAGGCAAAGCATGTTGCATATTAGTGTAGAAAAAATGGATGGTTGCTGTGGAGATCTTTTTATAACCAGGAAGAACTGGAAGCGTTTAGGCTTTGTTGCAAAGGTCACATCCACCTTTAGTAGCCATGGAAGTGTCTTTTAAATGTATACTTTAGTGCTTTTGAAAGATGCCCCATTGTCAACTCTGGGGACATCATGGGATGCGCCAGTGTAAACTTTGCTATGCTGCACTTCCATTTAGGGGTGAGTAGGTAGTTCAGTCTCTGAACACATTCAGTCCTTGGCCTTTTTGAGATTCTCCTGGAGGACATCCGTTATGGTGCTGGGTTTTGCAGTGTGCACAGCTGTCCCGCAGGAGCAGGGCTGGGGTTATCCCCTTTTATATCATGAAGCAGTTCTCTAATTGGCTTCTTTCTCTTGCATTCAAGAACAGTTTGGATGGTCAACAGAAAAAAGGGACTATTTGAGTATAATAGTGCCTCTTTGGATTCAAAAACGGCAGCTTTCCCGTCTGGAATAATTCCTACTTTAGTTCTGTCTGCTTCTGGGTCTTTCAAAGTCTGTTCATTCCACCAAATGAGAACGTCAGCAGCTTCTCCAAACCAGGCCTGACTCTTGTTTGTGGTAGACTTAGGTCTAGTCTACACTGGCAATGTTAAAGCTGCAGCAGTGCTTTAACGTGGCTTGTGTAGTCGTGGCAGAGCCACCTCCACGGGGGGCGTGGCTCCCAGCGCCGGTGCACTGTCTATACTGGCGCTTTACCGCGCTGAAACTTGCTGTGCTCAGGGGTGTGTTTTTTCCACACCCCTGAGCGAGAAAGTTGCCGCGCTGTAAAGTGCCAGTGTAGACAAGCCCTTACTCAGAAACTTCTGCTTACAGCAGGATTTGGTTGACTTTCCAGTGGTCCCAATTTTGCTTTTTTAAGTGCAAACTTGAAAGCAACCCTGGCTGCCTTCAAAGTGGTGTATAATGCCACAACCAAGTTGAGAAGGAGCTCGGCATTTTCCTCTCTTTGTACCTAAGCCTCCTGTGAGTAATGGCACTTTGCAGGCAGCTGAGCTTGCAAGCTAGGTTCTTTCTGCAGTTTGGGTAGGGTGACCAGACAGCAAATGTGAAACGTCGGGACAGGGGGTGGGGGGGTAATATATAAGCGCCTATATAAGAAAAAGACCCAAAAATCGGGACTGTCCCTACAAAATCGGGACATCTGGTCACCCTAAGTTTGGGCCAAATCCTCACCCCACTGAAGTGAATGGCAAATCTCCCAATGAGTTGGCTGTGACTAGCATTTGGCTCTGTCGCACTTCAGCAGTGGTGTAGCTGCTTGCAAGTGTTTTCTGTGACGTAGGGAGCTAAGGCACAGATCCTAAACTGGTGTAAATTGCTCCATTAAAACTATGACAGCCTGTCCGGCTGGTGACCTGCCATGAGTCTGATCCAGCAATCTTTGCTCAAGCAAAACTCTCCTTGACTTCAACAGGACTCTTCTCTTCAGTGGGAGTTTTGCCTGATCAAGTTCTGAATCTGGAGTATTTGTACAGTTCCCCCATTTAGCTTTAAGTGACAGTGAAATGGAAGAGACCCCAGCCACTCCTGATAAGGAGTAAACACAGCAGCTACGGCGAAGGAGGAAGGAAAGAAAAATTTTATTAAAGTGAATGTTTAAAATGAAATATACACAACTGAAGAGGGAAGGTACTGGACATCTGGAGTCAGGCTTGGGTTATGGGGAGTAACAGGTTTCGGTTGCAAGGATGAAGAGATACATACATATCGCATAACCGGCATAGACCCAGATTGGGGTGCAAGGGTTTTTAAAGTGTCAGTGGATAAGTGGGCTCGGGTACACCACCCATGGAATGAATAAGGAGTCCAAGTCAGTATCGCTGTAGCGGATAAGTACATGGGTGGGGTGCGTCCCTTAGTTCGTCAGGGAAGGAAGTGGGTTATTTCCCTGGTCGGCGGTCTCAGTTACTCAGTGTGGTATTGGCGGTGTCCTGTGATGTGTTCCGTATAAATGTCTCTGGACCACCTGATGGTGTCAGACACCATGAGCTGTCTCATGAACTGGGCGTAGCGTCGACCGACTCCGCACGCTCTCAGAACCGGCTCGTGGGGGTCCCACGAGCCCAGGGTTCCCACGATCAGAGTGTGTATCTGGACCTCGTAGCCCTGGGCTCTCAGGGTCTTAGCCAGCGGGGTGTACTTCAACACCTTCCGTGCTACAGCTGAAGCCCACTGTGCTGTGAGCCTGAT